>NC_060138.1:745577734-745885234 GCF_021461385.2 Schistocerca piceifrons | reverse complement strand
TTTCTTTATTACTATACTGTCAGGTCCCACTGTCAATTTTGTGACTTAGTAATACCATGTATGTATACCAATGTTGTACAATATATATATCTAGAAATGTTAAACGTTGGGCAACTACTTACATCCTCATTGCGCATAGTGGCAAGGTCATTTACATATTCTTTGAATAAGTTTCGTGCTTCAACTGTAAAGAAAAGAAAGAGGGTGGATGCAAATTAAAAGTGTTAATGCAGTTCATTTTATTTTTTTATGTTAAAAAGTATAACATTTAAGACAATAATTCCACTAAAAGGATGTATTATTTTATCAACTAAAACATTTATATGGCACTGAATTAATACATTTATGTGGCAGTGAACAATGGTGCAAAATAATATAAATTCTCATGAAAGTATACTTACAGCTCTTTGGACAGTATACCCATATATTAGAAAGCTTTTAACAATAGTTTTAAAACAGCTCATCAACAAACTGTTTTCACAACCCAACAACAGTTTTACTATTGTCACAATGACTAACAAGCAAATATCGTACACACTACATTTTACAGTCAAACTAATTATTCCTTAATGTTGACAGAGTGCAGCATCAACCAGCCACAATTAACATTCTGTACCACATAACAGCCACTGTTGTTCAATAACATCATTATTTGATAACAAAAGCATTAGTCGTTACTTTACAGTACAGAAATTATTGAAATACTGTGAGAAACAATAGTTTGTCACACTGTTATTGGACATCATTAAAATCAACAGCAACAAGTACAGTAATTGCTGGAGACATCCAAAGTTTAAACTCTTGAGAACCTGCATATGTTAAGCCCACAAAATTAGCACAGCCACAGTTTTGAAATATTTGTTGGGGGGCAGTCTTCCCTAGAGACTGATGATTGCCAACTAGGGACCATCCACATCAAAATTTAATCATATGACTAAACATTTTCTGATCTCTCTCATATGCCGCTACATGGAAATGTTATTGTGATAGTCATCTCAATCAATAATAATGTCGAAACTGAACCAATCTTTCAGTCTGCAGAAGAGTGAGTCCAATTTGGATCTTCCTGGTCAATTAAAACTGTGTATTGGACTGGGACTCTAACTTGCAAGCTCGTTTTCCGTGTTCTAAGCTCTCACTGAGTTACAACTCACAGATTTACTGACAACAGAACCTGTCTCCTACTTTCTGAGCTTCAGGAACATTTTGCCGTATACCTTACTGAACTAGCAAATTTTAAAAGAGAGTGAAGCTGTGAGCGCTGGTCATGACTCGTCCATGGATAGCTCAGTAAAAGAACTTCACAAAAAAGGCATGGTTCTGGGATCGCATCCTGGTCCATCACACAGCTGTTACGTAATACTGGAGTTCTTTTTCTACATCCATCAATGTATCCAGAACATTAGTAGTCCAAGCAGAATCGAATACAGAACCTTACCATTTTGCTGAAACTCTCTGTAGATAATGGGGCAACATACTAAACATGCTGGCTGGTGAGTCTGAGTGTTGGGGTGTGGGTGAGGGGGATGGGGAGCTTGAAGGTCAGATTTTAAGTTTTCTTGGATATCCTGAAACCCGCGGCTTCTACGGAAAACCTTTCGCAGTTTAAAGTTAAATTACGTTAAGTTTCCTACTAAAACGGTCTGGCTGATTTTTACTCTTGGACTAATAGTCTCCACGTTGTAGGATATAGAAAAATCGGAAATTATTTTAAATAAGTGTTTTAATGGAATAAAATTAATGTTTGCCGCTAAATGAAGAACACACATTTAATATGTGGACCATAACTAAGTGCATTACAGACGTATTAATGGATAAATTACTTTTTGGAGGCGTAAAAGGTTGGAGGAGGAGGGGATAAACGGTAGAAGCGCGAGGAAAAGTAAGTCGCCAGATTGCGTGTCATGCATTTCCCTTCTTCACAGGCAAGGGCGTACCAAGGATCTGAACTGGGGGGGGGGGGGGGGGGGGGGGGTTGCTAGCAGATCCCAAGGGCAGTTGTGCTAGTTGCAGAGTGTATGACATTACTTTGTGTGCTGAAAGAAGTGAACTTCCGAAAAACGCAAATCGCGATTCACACAAAAGTCTAGCGTCCTAAGTTCGAAGAGGACATCAAAGCTTCTCAAATTCAGATTGGCTGCTGAGCATTCACTATCTTTGTTAACAATAGATCATAAAGGTGACTTCATAAAAAGACATTTTCGTCGATTCTAAAATTGTCCAAACACTAAGAGCAACACGCTTCCCCAGTAACAATGTGAATATTTTGTTTCAAAAAAGCGACTGTTCAGTGTACAAATTTTTTTCATAAAGAGGAAACGTTACTACCCAATATATCATTAATTTTTTTTCCTCGCCAGCCTAGAATTTTTTGCGTCTGTAGAGACTTAAAATGTGAATGTACAGACATATCACGTGTCATGTAGGGACTTGGTCGAAAATGTGTTGTCAACACTGCAGTGTTGTCGAATTCAGAGGAAAACCCCGTGTGTTTATTGTGAAACAGTAGTGTGTCTGTTCCCAAGAAAAGTAATGGAGAACGTTAGTTTTCGACAAAGGACAAAAAAATTAGACAGTGAATTTCCTGTTAATTCTGAATTACGAACACGTAAAAGTTGAGACATAAAATCTTAATTACCAATATAGCAAAGTGCCCCGTGTGGGGTTGTTAGTACCCCCATCGGGCGCCTCCCCAGGTGGCGGATAGGGGAATGCCTCCTAGATATAGGTGGTACTGGGGAAATCAAATACCCAGGGCGGACCAAAAACTAACGAAATGTAGCGTCTGAACTCCTACAGGAGCGGCTACAAACAGCGTCTGTTCTCCATGTTAGGAGCGGCTGAACACACACTCTGGAACTTATAATCCCAGTTTTAACCTCGGAATGGCCCAAAAAGCCATCTCCCCCCTGAATTTCAAACAACTATGCATGATGTCAATTTCTCTAGATAGAACTATTCCAGGAGGTAACCAATCCTCCGCCGCTAACAGCAGCGCAATCAGGCCTAAGGATTCTGGAGAGCCTGAAGCACCATGTCGTTCAAGAAATTCAAAATCCTCTAAACTGAAGAAAAACAACGTACATTTCTTTGGAACCCTAAATATTAACTCGCTCTTGAAGCCAGGAAAACTGAAGCAGCTCACCAAAGTCTTGAAGGTATATAAAATCCAAATATGTGCGCTGCAGGAAACCAGATTTACAGATGAAGATTTAATGGATTATGAAGGATGCAGGATATTTAAAGGAAAGAAAGGCTGGAACCCATGTGGAAGAGGCCTTCCCCACCTTGGAACACGCTTCATCGTGAAATCTAACTGGGTAAACTCAATAACCGACTTCCAGTCACCTAATGAACGCTTGTCTTTTCTCACATTCCGCGCCCTAAATAAAACCTATACACTTATTAATTGCCATGCACCCATCAACAATGACAATAAGAAAAACCCTCAGAAAGTAGATACATATTGGGAATCTCTAGACCACGAACTTTCTAAAATCCCAACATCAAATGTGAAAATACTGTTTGGGGACTTCAATGCACAAATAGGCCAAGAAAAAAAAATACAAAAAAAACAGTAGGAAACTACCCGGCTCACAAAAGGACAAACAGAAATGGAGAAAGATTAATAGAACTATGCAAGGGCCATAACTTAAAATTAATGTCTACAAATTTCAAAAAACCTCCTAAGAAACAGAAAACATGGAAATCACCAAACACAAGTATTGGAGAGTTCCAGATAGATCACATAGCCATCACACACTATAATCAAAAAGAAATAATGAATGTGAGAGTTCGGAAAGGGGCAAACATTGTAACTGACCACTACTTATCGACAATCAAATTAAATTTCATACCACAAAGAAAGAAACAAATACAAAACAGGAAAACTCAAAAGATAGACGCAAACATCTTGAAAGAGAAAAGAGAAGAATTCTGTCAAAACATAGTTATATGTTCGGATAAATGGGAAGACATAAAAGAAGGAATGATAAGATCTGCTCAAGAAGTCGCAAAAATGAAAAAGAGAAAGAAACACGAATGGTGGGATGAGATATGTGAGGAAGCAATAGAACAAAGGATGAAGGCATGGAAGAAATGGCACTCAACCAAAAGTGATAAGGACTACCTGGAGTTCAAACAGCAAAGATCTTCTACAGCAAAACTCATTAGATCAGTAATAAGACTATTTGAAAAGAACCAACTTACACAAATGGATAAAGATTTTAAGAGAAACAATAACAGATCCTTTTACAGCACATTCAGACAGAAACTACAAAAATATGTAGCAACAAATCTGTGTTTTAAAGACACCAGTGGAAAACTGGCAATGAATAATGAAGAAAATTGTGAAATATTAGCAAAATATTTTGAACAACTTCTCACCTGTCAGGAACCTATTGAAAAATTACCAGCCAACACCCCAAACACAGTAAACAATAATTCTGAACCCCCATGCCTCATAGAAATCAGAGAAATCATTAAAAACCTGAAGAACAATAAAGCACCAGGGGAAGACATGATAATTGCAGAAATGTGGAAAAGTGTGGATAATACAACTCAAGAAAAACTACTGGGAATAATCAATGAGATTTGGAGAACGGAACGTATACCGGAAGAATGGAAAACTGCATTAATCCACCCCATCTTCAAGAAAGGGGATAAAACCGATGCAAATAACTACAGAGGGATATCTTTACTTCCGGTAACGTATAAAATTCTATCTAAGGCCCTACAAAACAGATTGGAGAAACAACTTGATCAAGAAATTGGTGAATACCAAGCAGGCTTTAGGAAGGGAAGATCTTGTGTGGAGCAAATTTTAAACTTGAAGTTAATTATTAAATATAGACGATTAAGAGGAAAAGACATCTTTATCACGTTTGTTGACTTCAAGAAGGCGTACGACTCCGTTGACAGAACAACCTTGGTTAACATCCTTAGTGAGTTTGGAGCAGACAAGAAAACAGTCGCAATCGTCAAAGAAACACTTACGGATACCTATGCAAAAGTAAAGTTCCGTGGTGAGGTATCCAGACCATTCAAAATCAGAACAGGATTAAGACAAGGAGATGGGTTGTCACCTACCCTATTCAACTGTGTGTTAGAAAAAGTTATTAGAGGGTGGAGGAAGAAAACGACTGAAGAAGGAATACAAAAAATCAGATTAGGAAGAATAAAGGATGGATTAGAAGTAGATTGCCTCGCTTTTGCTGATGACTTAGCGATTCTGGCAGGAAGTTTGGAAGAAGCAGTCAAACAGATCAATATTCTGAATGAAACAGCAGAAAAAGCAGGACTGAAAATCTCCTTTGAAAAGACAGAGTACCTAACCAATGTAAAAGAGGCACCGAACAATATGATTACAAAGTATGGCCAGATAAAGAAGGTTTCTATTTTCAAATATTTAGGGGAAATCATCCAGCCCAATGCTTCAGATAAAGAAGGAAATAAAACAAGAACAAGAAAAATGGAAATGGCATTCCAGCTAACAAAGAATGTGTACAACAAGAAGTCAGTATCAATTAACGCAAAAATAAGGCACTACAACACTGTGATTAAGCCAGAGTGTCTGTATGCATCTGAATGTTTAGCAATGAACACTAACAAGGAAATGGAAGCTATAGCAAAAAAGGAGCGAAAAATCATTAGAAGAGTACTTGGGCTGAGGTTTGAGAATGGGACTTGGAAGCTTAGAAGTAATAGAGAAGTGTATGACAAAATTGAGAAAGTGGGAGATACTATGAGGAAGAGAAGAATAAGCTTTTACGCCCATTTGAAAAGAATGGATGATGAAAGGCTGACAAAGAAAATATTCATGTTTTTTGACAAGAACCCCAGAACCCAAATTACCTGGTTCAAAGAAGTCAAAGCAGACTTAGAGGAGATGGGTATAGGAGAAGATGATATAACCAACAGAGACTTAATGAGAGACAAAATTCAACATTTTGAAGGATTTGAAGTGAAGAAGAGAAGAACTGGAGGAACAGTGTGGACAGAAGACCGAAGGGAGCAGCACAGAGAGAGGATGAAGACATATTGGCAGAAGAGAAAAGAGGAGGAGCGCAATAGGAGAAATGTACATTGAAAAATAGTTGTTCAACGCGGTCCCTAGACGGTCAAAATCGGAATTAAAAAAATAGCAAAGTGCGTTTACAAAGCCAGTCAGCAAAATAGTAACATGATAATGGGCTCTTAACAAGTCTGCTATGTTCTATCTAAAAGGGATAAAACCTTCCAATGACGGGGAAGTAGTTAAAGAAGCAATCAATGAACAGTGCCTCGGAATCTCTGTTCGATGGTCACGAAAATAAATCTGCACTTAGTCTTTCAAAGGACTTCAACTGTCTCACCTAACTGTTGCTAGACGTTTTGAAGAGATTTCTGAAAATTCTGAGCCTCAATTATATCAGAATATGCTATGGTGTGTATTTTTCGCTTCAGTTTGATGAAAGCACTGATATTTCTCATGTTGGAGAGTTGTGTTCATTTATTAGAATGGTCTTTAGAGATTTTACGGTCAAAGAGTAGTTTATTAAAGTGTTGCCACCTCATGAACGTATTAGGGGACAAGACATATTTAACGCTTTCCTGATGTTTGTGAAACGTAGCGACTTCCCGCACTCTAAACGTTTTGTGATAACAACCACTTTCAACGACGGAAAGAATCATGGGTTTCTTGCTGTGAGGTTTGTTTGTTTGTTTGTTTGTTTGGGGGAGGGGGCCAAACAGCGAGGTCATCGGTCCCATCGGATTAGGAAAGGATGGGGAAGAAACTCGGCCGCGCCCTTCCAAAGGAACCATCCCGACCTGGAATGATTTAGGGAAATCACCGAAAACCTAAATCAGGATGGCCGGATGCGGGTTTGAACCGTCGCGTCGTCCTCCCGAATGCAAGTCCAGTGCCTTAACCACTGCGTCCCCTTACTCGGTGGGTTTCTGGCTCTCTGTGCTGTCGATGATTCATTTGCAAAATTTCTTTCTTATCACTGTATTGTCACCCAGGAAGTTATATGTGCCAAGATTCTGAAGTTTGACTATGTCACGAAGCTTGAAACTCGTATAGAAAATTACATCTGAGCATATTCTACAGGCCGGCCAGAGTGGCCGAGCGGTTCTAGGCGCTACAGTCTGGAGCCGCGCGACCGCAGGTTCGAATCCTGCCTCGAACATGGATGTGTGTGTTGTCCTTAGGTTAGTTAGGTTTAAGTAGTTCTAAGTTCTAGGGGACTGATGACCTCAGAAGTTTGTTTGTAGTGCTCAGAGCCATGAACCATATTCTACACGGCACCAAATCTTCTGAATGTATCATATTACGAGAATGGTGACATAATTCTTCATGCTAACGTAAGATGTCTTATTATGGGAAAAACTATGGAACGATTGTGCAATCTTCTCGGTGAGATATGAGATTTTCTGAAATCATCTGGGCAACATTGTCAAGAACTTAACGACATACCATGGTTTCTTGATTTAGGTTTCTTGACAGATATTAAAATTAAGTAGCTACACCTCCAATTGCAAGGGAAAATCGCTACATTTCAGCCGTAAGTACAGCAAATGCTTTTCAGATGAAACTAGTATTATGGATTATACAGGTAAAAAAAACTGTGGAAACCGCAGATATCGGCGAATACGACTATCTATCGCTTGCCAAGCATCTTGAAATACTACTTACAGAATTTCGTGACCCGTTTAGCCAGTGATTATCAGTAACCCATTTGTTTCAGTTGTCATTACTGAACTTGGAGGGAGGTAGGATATGAGAGACCTTCAGGAATTTTTCTGGACTCTGATGGACAGCAATAAAAGTCCCATGATTGTCAGTGTTGCTTTGGAAACTTATTCTTGTTTCGGCTCGACATATATTTGTGAAGTCACGTTTTCATCTATGAGCATAATCAAGAATAAATACAGATTCAGCCTGACAGATTCACATCTATATATGACCCATTAAGAACAGCTTGTTCCAACTACACACCAGATTTTTCTGAACACAGCGAACGTGCAGTGGCAAACCTCAAATTAATTACGTAAGTCGTCGATCTAAGCAATTTTAATTATAGCTGCACACTATTCCGCAGATTTTATTTTCAACAGGCATCTAGCCAAAAAAAAAAAAAAAAAAAAAAAAAACGATAAAACCCAAGTATTCAAATACAATTTGAAAGGCTTCCTAGTGGCACACTCGACTTCTGTATATCAATTTCTCGCAGTAATTCAGACTTTGTTCCTGTATGCGTTATTTATTTATATACTGTACTCTAATTGTTTTCTCATGATTTACTAATTCTTTGGTTTTAAATTTTCTAATCAGCATTCTGTAAACTAAGTTCCGACTCATTCCATGAATAACACAGGGACCGTACCAACTTCCCCACGCCGATTCGGTTCGTATTGACAGGATGTTTACGGCACGACTACGACTTCAACATATGTGAAAAGGAAGACGAAACTCTCAGCCGCTTTCGAGAAAACTGGGTTTGAAAATTTTACGCGAATTTATACATTGTGTGTGGTCGCTAGTACTCGAGAAGTCCGCAGCAGAGCGTGTTAAGC
Source organism: Schistocerca piceifrons (assembly GCF_021461385.2). Taxonomy (NCBI): domain Eukaryota; kingdom Metazoa; phylum Arthropoda; class Insecta; order Orthoptera; family Acrididae; genus Schistocerca; species Schistocerca piceifrons. The sequence continues at coordinate 745,876,675 of NC_060138.1, read as the reverse complement.
GGTTAGTTTCAAGAGCGAGGGGTACAAAGATCGAATATCCTGTCTGCACTTCTTTTTTCTCCCCAAGTAATTACATGACTGAGAAAACTGTTGTTATTAAATGTTTCATTTATTATTGCCATAATCTTTATCCCCAAAAATGTAGAAAAAATTTCGTAACAGTATTGGAATAAAATGGATGCACAAGAAGTTTCAATGGAATCAGTATAGTTACTTACATTATTTTATCTACGTGTGTGTCAAGTGTAAGGTGTAATTTATGGAGCGCAGCACGAAACAGGGTGATGACAGAAACACAGGAACCAATAATTCCTGCGACGTACTACACCTGTAACAAACGCCGATCTTTTAATGTGCATGGTTTTCTCAATGTGTAATGCAAAACAAACATGGGCTACATTCGTAAGTGGTGCTTGGTCAGCATATAATTTCGCGGCGTACAGCGCATACCTGTTCTTATAATTAGTAGGAATGAAATACAGACCTCGCGCTTATCAAAATCAGCGTTTACACGCTTGGTCGCGGAATCCTTGGTTACTATAACCGTACAAAGTATGTGAGCATGCGTAAAATGTTCAAACCCGATTCTCTCGAAAACGATTGAGAGTTGCGTCTTGCTGCTTACGTATGTTGAAGCCCTAGTCATGGCCTACATAGCCTGTCAATACGAATCAAATTGTCGAGGAGAAGTTCGTACCACCTCCATGTATGTAGCCTTGGCTCGCACAGAATCATATAAAACGACAATAAAATAAAATAAATGGCTTGATCGGCGCACAGGACTTGCATTTGGAAGAAGCGGCATTGAAATCCTCATCGAGTCATTCTGACTTAGGTTTACAATGGATTCTCTACTGGGCCAGTCCTTTGAAAAGAACATCCCCCATTCTCCTTTTCTATCCTTGCCCTGCCCAAGAATGCGATCTGTCACTAATGGCCTCATCACTGATGGCATAAGAAACTCTAATTTTCCTTCCTTCCCGAGGAAGATCCATAGCAACTCAAGAAAAGTTCCCACATAGAATATTCACATCTATTCATGTGAATTCAAAAGCTTCTTGACATGGATTTGTAATCCCTGTATGACTTCATACCTAAGTGTACATTTTCTGCAACATACATCGATCTTCTGCCTTCTCCACAGTCACATTCTCATACCAACTTATTGTTGTTAGGTAAAATATGTATCATACGGAGTTGTCCTTTTCCAACACTATCTCAACTTCTGCTGATCATTTCTGTCACGGTCTCTTCCAATGTCAGTATTTGTAAGACATAAATGTATTGAAAGGAGGATAGCAACCTCCACATTCTGTTACTTATGGCAATCTTATCTCTACAGAGATAGTGAAAGCCCCAATAATCAAAGCTGCATACTCTGATCTTTATTTTCCCCTTCTTCCGTTCTTTACTGCGACTGTCTACAACTCATGTTCCTTCCATACAACAATGTGCTTCGGATGCAGTTTCAGAAACTACTACTTTTACTGAGGAATTGTGCTAGTCTAATCCAAATTAAGTTTCAGCCCACGTTGTTTCGACCACGTCTGGTCTTACTATCTGTTATAACATTTTTTTTCTTTTTCTTTTTTGTTTCTGTTTAACAAGTTGTTACTAACCTATCTAATACTCTGCCGACAGTCTCTCTTGAAAGTCGATGTCAATTAACCTGTACAATCCATTCACCAATTCTTTTCAGTCTTCTACACTTTATATGACAGCTGTATCATAGCACTGAAGTTTCACCAGCGTTTTGTATGTTTGTTTCATTTCTTTCACAGCTTACACTTCGATGGTACGAAATGAAAACTTTGTAACTCCATTTTGTTAAGCAAGCATTTGTATAGCAAAAACGGCTTCTTAAAAAAATAATATACAATGATACATAAAATTGCTACATGTGTAACTATATGGTAGAAGACTAGTTATATACAGGTTAGAGAAACCCATGCACTTTCAAATCTCTATTTGATTATGAAATTTCTGGCTACTGGAAACATGAGTTTTCAGAGACAGATGGAGTTATATGAGTTTTCAGAGACAGATGGAGTTATGAAGTTTTCACTGCCTACCATTGATATAGTGAAGTTCCTTGATATAGTGAAGTTCTATACAAAGCAATTACAATACTTTTTGCCACAATACAAAAATAACAACCACAGTAAAGATGGAAAACTTTAAGATGCAGCATCACACTTAAGTATATCAGGAAATATAAACAGAAATACACACAATCTATGTACTTCTATTTATAAAATATATATCTTTCATTGTCTCTGTGTGGTATGTGAAACCATTAGGAATTCTTAGCAAAAAACTGAGTTAAGCACAGTTCTTAGCCATTAATAAATGAAGCATATGATGTTCACAGCAGCCGGCCGCAGTGGCCGAGTGGTTCTAGGCGCTTCAGTCTCGAACCACGCGACTGCTACGGTCGCAGGTTCGAATCCTGCCTTGGGCATGGATGTGTGTGATGTCCTTAGGTTAGTTAGGTTTAAGTAGTTCTAAGTTCTAGGGGACTGATGACCTCCAATGTTAAGTCCCATAGTGTTCAGAGCCATCTGAACCATTTTGTTCACAGCAAAAGGCTGCATTGGGCATGCTACTTACTAAATATTTCTGAAAACTGTGTACTCAGAATGCATAGCCCAATGAAAAACTCAAAGAACGTTTAGCATAGACTATTAACAAGCCTGGAGAGAGATTGTGAACAGATAAGCTTAGTAACACTGTCCAGTGATCTTCATCACCTACACACCGGATGACACAGTTAGCATTTTTGACAAATATCACTTCAGCATGCTCTATGTTGCCACATCTTAAATACACTGATCACAAATTGGCAGCTTTCACTCTTAATTGATGTAACTGCATAACTGCCTAAGTGCGATGAGTTGGGGTGCTGTTGAATAAAGAATGTGATATTGACTCCCAAATACTCAGATAATCTGAATGGAAACAATTACATCAAGTTGTTTTTAGAGCTTGTGGTACCACGCTTCAGGTGCAAGCAAAAACTAAAATTTTAGCAGGAAAATACCTGGCCACATTTAGGTAGGATTGTGCATGTTTACTTCCCTCACCAACAAGTTTGTCTGACATGTCATTCATCATACATGTTTGAAACATCATTGGTCAGCATCTTGTTTGTCATGATTGTGCAGCAATCACTGTTAATGCTTTGTGGACTTCAATACCAACTTCCTGGCATATCAACGTCCTCTTTGAAATATTAATGTATTAGTGGACTTACTTCAAATTTTTAGTTTCTCTTCAATTTCTTCAAAAGACCATATCTCCAGGACCTTAACCTCTATGCCATCTTACTTCACAACAGGTACCTAGCTTTGTGGCACTGGAAGGGACATTATTGGTGTTTTGATGAAGTCACTAGGGGCAGCAAAAAGCTTATACTGGAGGAGGATGGGGAAGGAAATTGGCTGTTGAGGAACACAAGACTCGTACACCATCTGCTGGTGTCTTATAGAAAGCTGAAAACTGTACGTCCGCCTTCAGCATGTGTGTGACATAACTGTAATGGAATGCTGTGTGTGTGTGTGTATTTTGGAGCTGAGGCTGATGGGAACAAATAATAGGCTTGGTCACTCTCAGGTGGATGAAAAGAGCCTAAACACCATTTTGGTAGAAATAGAAGCTGCAATAAACTCATATAATTCACTCAGGGATAGAGTGACACAGTGATGATACCAGCCCAGTTCCTAAATTATGGCAAACTGGAAACTATTCCATGTGGGTCAGAACCAGCAACTAGGAAGTATCTTGCCAACGAGTTCCAATTAGGACAAAAGGTTAATGAAAACATTTGGTGTGGATGGAAAAAACAAATATCTCCATCTGCTAAGAAGTTACCATGAGGTTAAGGAATATCCCTCAAATAGGAAGTCACCAACTGGAGATGATGTTCTACATCAGGGGAATATCAAACCCCAACACTCGCATAACAGAGCAGTGGTGCAAGAGTTTAGCATGGCAGAGACAACACAAGAAGATGCATCATTCTCTGGCAGCCAGATAGAACAAAGATCTGTTGACCACCTCAGCTCGTCATCCACCTTCAGGTGGACCAGGGTTGAGAGGACATTAGGGAATATGAGACTTTTTCACGATCTGTTGGTTTTTTATAGAAAACTGTAGGATGTGATGCCTTCTGAAGCACAGGTGTGACAAAAAAATGGTAACTGTAATGGATGTTATGGAAAAGCTGCATGTTTGGTGAAGTTATGATGTTGAATTCCTTTAAATAGTAGTAAGTAGCAACACTGGCTGCACATTTTCAAGGAACCCATCCTGACATTTAGCTTGAGCAATTTAGGGAAACTGTGGAAAACCTAAGACTGGAAAGCCGGCCATATACATGTATGAGACTCCTCTATTTTATACATAAACATTTAGCAGATTGTTCACAGAACCACTTTAAGACTGTTACTTGACTGCTCCACTTTCAAATAACATATGGGAAAAATGAATAGCTAGATCTTTCGGTGCAAGCTCTGATTTCTTTTATTTCATAATGATGGGCATGTCTTGATATGTATGTGGGAGTCAACAAAATATTCTTGCACTTGGAGCATAAAGTATGTGACTGAAATTTCATGAAAGACCTTTCCACAGCAAAAAAATGCATTTCTATTAAAGATTTCACCCAAACTCGTTTAACACACCTGTGCCTCTCTGCCCTCTTTTTTTGCAATAATTCAGAATGAGCTGCTCTCCTTTGAACTTCTTGGATCTCCTCCATCAACCCTACAAGGTAAGGATCCCATACCATGCAGCAATACTCCAGGAGATGACACAAAAGTGAGTGTATGCAGTCTCTTCAGTAGCCATAATGATGATACCCAGAACGTCAAGACAGAAAGCATGGATGCAAACTAAGTTGATCTTGTCAAACAGCAAATTTGCCCACAATGTTTTAGAAAAACCATGGGAAACCTCTATCATGGCATACTATATGATTCAGTAGTAAAGAAACAAAAAAAATTGCTGTAGTGCTAGAACAAAAGAGTAGCTAAAAACGATAAAGCATGTAGGTCTATACACAGAACATCATGATAAAACACTATGGCAGTACAGATAAATTGGAAACAATAATGTGTCAAAAAGCACAACAAACTGTGTAGCAATTTGCCCAGTGGTTGAAACAGTGGTATGAACTATGACTACACAAAAAAAGACTGTATGACATTATTGATTGGAAGATCCCATATGGGGTTGTTTGGGCACCTGGTACAAGACCTCTATTTGACAACATTTCAACGACTCACATGTCAATGAAGATGAGATGAAATGCTAAGGAAAACACAGTGCTCCAGTGAAGAAACTCTCTGACCTGACTGGGAATTCAAACTTGAACTCTGTGATTTAGAGGCAGTGATGATAGCCACTTGCCAATGAGCTTCAGGCTAGAGACACTAGGTTGAACCATACAACATACTTTTATCACTTTTGAAAAGAAGTGTCTCAGAAGGTCTACTGCTATTTAAGCCCTGAAGGAAATACAGTAATCTTGGTCACCAATATTATTTTTGCTAACATATCAAGTGTTTCGGGCTATCATCATCATCATCATCATCATCATCATCATCATCATCATCATCAGATTAGTAAAAGCCATATACAGTACTTTGTCACCTGCTACTGCAAGGGGCGTTCAATAAGTAATGAAATACTTTTTTCTTTTTACTCAACTAATTGCGATTGAAAAAATGCAGAGTTTGCTGTGGGATATCATGGAATATTCATCCTTCTACTCCTACAATTTCATGAACGTCTGATAGGTGGCAGCGCTATATATACCCTTCAAAATAGCATCCGTAATGGAAGTGTGTTCCAGACAGAGAGCTGTCATTGAGCTCATTTTGGCAGAAAACCAGAGCATCGCAGATATTCAATGCTGCTTCCAGACTGGCTACGGTGACCTGGCACTGAATAAAAACATGATGAGACATTGGGCAAGCCATCTCTCATAATCACAACAAGATCTCACAAACTTGTCTGATCTCCAGTGCACCAGCCAGCCACACACAGCTGTGACTCCTGCAATGTTGGAACATGTGGACAATCTCATCTGAGGTGACGGGTGGACCACAATCAAACACCTCACTGTGCGCCAGAGAGGAGTTCATAAAACTTCACTGGACTGTTTTTCCTCATATACCATTCAGCCCGAATTTTGCACCTTCCAACTTCCATCTGTTTGGCCCAATTGAGGATGCACTCTACAGGAAGTAGTACTTGGATGACGGGGACGCTATTGATGCAGCAAAACCTTGGGTCTGATGTCGGTCAGTGGAGTGGTACCATGAGGGCACATAGGCCCTCCCAGAAGGGTGACATAAGGCCGTTACATTGAATGGAGATTATGTTAAAAAATAGGATTTTGTAGCCAAAAGAGTCAGGAATAATGTGGTGTATTGGAATCCTGAATACAACCAACCTGTTTTCAGAAAAAAAAAAATGTTGTGCATCACTTACTGAACACACCTCAAACATTCTGGTAGACCATCAGCTCCCAAAATTATGATGCTAAATTAAGCAAACTCAGGAAAGAATTGAGCAGTACTGAATATAAGCTTGAAGGAAAAGAGTTAAAATGGCATTACTATTGTCAAAAGCATGTACCATAGTGAATGGAACAAATTTATTTCCAAACAAACACACAACACATATCATCAACATTTGGGCTGTTGTGCACTATTTTCAACTTTTCTTCAAATATCCACTATCAAACCATTTATTTAGAATTTAGTTCGGTTCAGGCACTCAGCTGTTATTTTGAAATTTAAATTCGCCATACTAGTTATGACCTAAATAAATTTAATGATGGCCGCTTGGAGACGATTTGTATTAAAGTTCTAACATCGATCAGCCACATGACCCACTTGACAAGTTCGCTTTCTTAGGAAATTAAGATCCTCAAAATTTAAACTGTCACAAAACTATGCAAGATGCAGACTGATGTCTATTAGTGTGGCTATTTTTAATAAAATTTCTTAATTATCCTATGTAGCCAAATTGTTGATCCCTATATCATTAACTGAATGCATTCTCATGTCACACACCACATTTCTTTCACACACCGTGACTAGTCAGAGATCCCAAGATACGCAGAGGGGGAGAGAGCGATGGAGGGGGGGAGTGAGACGAACTGTTCATTATTATGGCCCAATTTGAACCACCTCAGGAGTTATTTATTTTTAAGGCAAGATAACAATTGTATCAAAAACAATATCCCTGTCTTCCATTCAATTCAGGAAGAAAATTTATTTACTTGGGTATTACTCCCTTGAAATAACTGGAAGCATACTCCCATCTGTCGATCAATGTTGAAGGTATTCATGTACTACTTGTGGATGTTTAAATTAACTGGGCGTTGGGAGTGCCGCTTCAGACTCAGGAAGCCATGATTTATTGAAAAAAAAGTATGAATTCCTACATACGAGCTAGGAAACTGCACCTCAAAATTTTTAGATATGAATAAAAAATGGTGGCCACTACAAATAATACTGGAAGACCATCAGGCATTCACAGACTAAAAGAAGCAGATTTTGTTAAAAAATGGAGGAAGACGACAAGATTAGTGTTTTATGTCCCGTTGACAATGAGGTCATTAGACACGGAGCACAAGCTTGGATTGGGATAAGGATAGAGAAGGAAAGTGGCTGTGCCCTTTCAAAGGAAACATCCTAGTGTTTGTTTTAAGCGATTTAAGGAAATTGCAGAAAATCTAAATCAGGATGTCCGGACGCAGCTATGAACTGTCGTCCTCCCAAATGCAAATCCAGTGTACTAGCCGCTACAATACTCCACTCCATTTTTGTTAAAAAACATGACTACATTTTGACAAAGCATGTGCAAATGCTTAGAATATTATTACCTTTAAAGAAGATAAAAAGTTTCTGATCAACCAACAGTGGAAAGAACTCAAGGATTTATGCATGGAACTGATTATTAATGAAGGGAGAAGGGCACAAAAGCAACTGAGTGAGGAGAGGCAGCTGGGAGAAGGTGAGTGCAAAGCAAATGTAAAATTCAAAATTTTGACAAATTATTTACTTATAAATTCACAACATACATACATTTGAAAAAAAAAAAAAAAGAAAAATCCACTACTAATTTAATGCTGATATTTTTACTAACATTTTGATTGTTCAACACCCTATTGCTTATAGCATTATCCTCATTTTTTCTCAGACGAACTTGTCAAATTGTTGATATAAAGTACAAGAAATGTTGAATCACTCGAGTTCAAGGAAATTAAAAGAACATCAAGTGATAAGAGTCTCAAAAATTCCATTGCCACAAATAAAAGGCAAGAGGGCTTCAATCAGTAATGACTTCTAAGCTTGCAGCAGCACCAGATACATACTATAGGAGCAACGAAAAGACAGCACTTTACATCCTGATAGCTACCAAGTACTAGGTCAAGGTATTGAAGAATAGGAGTTCTATTTAAAATTCCCAAGAGAAACTCTGCGAGAAAAAGGCTATTTATTTCTATTTTCCTTGCCACTGTGTAGGTCAGAGAGTGATTCTCTGCCACTTCTGCAACCAAAGCACCATACAGGGTTTTCATTTGTGACACTTGTCTCCTGAAATTACACACAACCTAGTTTGTGCTCAAAGGTGCCAAATTAGCAGGTAGCACAAACGGGGAAAAAAAAAGAAAAATAAGAACTCAGAACTACACACAGTTCTTTAATGGTGGAGGTGGAGGTGGTGGTGGTGGTGGTGGTGGTGGTGGGGTGGGGAGGGGGGGGGGGGGGGAGCTACAGAAACAAGATAAGTGAGAATCCCAGGAGCAAGTTTTGCTAAGGCCCAATAAATCTCATTTCAGAACACATACAAAAATCACATTTACGAAGTAATATGAGCTGATAGTTATAGTATGCTGTGCAGAAACCTCTGAGCAAATTCATATAAATCAAAAGGCTTTCTTTAATAGGTATTGTTCTTCAAGTTGAGCCCTCTGGGCATCCCTTAGGGACCAAAATATATTGCAAACTTGTCACTACTATCGCCCTTTTCCCTTGCATTCTCAGTTTCAAAGTTCACAGCCCAGTCAATTTCATGACTATCTCACATTTTCAAACAGAGAACGAATACACTTTTACGTCAAATGGGGCTCAGAGGTATATAAACTGAGTGAGAGAGAGATAGAGACAAGTGGAAGGAGACAGAGTAAAATAAGCATTAAGTCCACATGACTGATAAGAAGCAAGTATATAATGGATTCAGCTAAGGGATGTATCATACAATAGTGTGTTTCCCTGCAGCGGGGATCAATTGAACGACTCTTTGATGATATGCATTCCCTTATGCTGAGACTTGCATGGTGGTTAAATGTGTTATAGATAGTTGAACAAGAAGACATATCAACCAGGTGTACACTAAATCAATTTTTCTTTGGTAAGGTCAATGATATGTTCACAACAATCACACCTTAAACATACGAAACAGAGCTAATGTGTGCAGTCTCTCAGTAACACAATGCTATGCAGACAAGAGGCAGGTGTGGGTAATATATGGAGTACAACAATGTCAATGAAGGAAATGTGATCCTACATAAGAATGCTCTATGACTATGTGATGCACTATGCACAATATCTACTATAGATTTGACAGAACATATGCTGTTCTACCCAAGTGTAAGGAAGGAGAGCCACAAAGCACTCAATCAAAATCCCATTAGCTTTTATTAGTCTTGAAAATCTACATTTTGGCTATAAATACCCATCTTCAGTGCATTTTCATTACAATTCAACAGACTCGCAGCAATTCATGTCATCATATGCTCTTATAGGTGTATAGGCAGAAGTGACTGCTGTGTGCTTCTCCTTCCTTATAGTCTACAGTCGCTGTGCACTATGGTTTCTGATGGAATCAAGTGGTGTCTCTAGCAAGGGACATGTGCCACCACTCTTTCCTCTAATCGAAAAAAATCATCCTTGCAAACCGAACCTGCATCTTGTATAAATATACAGACAGATGTATCAATTCAGTATTAGTTTAAGACAGTCAAAACATTGTACTGATGTCGCAAAACTATTTCACCATTTGCCACTATTCTCTTGTAACTAAAAAAGCCAGATGGCTCTAGGTTCTGGGAAACTCCCGCAGTATTCTATCATCAATATGCATTGTTCTGTTCGTATCATCAACCAATGTCAGCCTGTGAATGTAGTAACTGCTCATGTAATTAATGTAATTGGGTTGCCAGCAACAGTTATTAAATCTCATGTAAGGGTATATTCTCTCAGTTATGGGCAATGTGGGTATTAGTCATGAAGTTGTAGCATTAGCAGGCTACATTTGATGATTAATAAACAAGATTTTTCAGTAGCTTTGGCTTTCATTTTGAAAGAAACTGTGCACTGCTTCCTACACCCCCTTATAATTTCATAAAATTAGTGCAAGTTCCCCTCCCACCTCAAATGAATATACTGGGAACAATCTTGGTTCTAACTCAAAGACAATTTACACCAGGCTGCCATATATTCAGTATGTATATTTTTACTTAAGTTCATCACAAATAACAATACAGTTATCTAAATTAAGTACTTCAAAGGCAGATAATTATGAACTGATTAGTTTCTTTCACAGAGAATCACCATGAAATAAACAAAGAATGATTTCTACACTAATTTTTCTCATTTTCAAACTACTGGCTGTTTGAACTGATACTTCATTACTACACCTAGACACATCAGTTCAAGAAAAATTTGGTTACTGCAAACATTTACCTTTTCCAAATTTTGATGTCATAATTTATTTTAAAAATATGAATCAATATTGTAGAGAAAAGCATCTTAATGACACAGCAAAATGCTCGAGACTGGTGAAAATGTAGATATTTCATGACAGACACTGAAACAACACTGCACCTAATTTCATAATCATCGGTTCAGAAAACATATAAACTGATCAGGAAGAAGAAGAAGAAGAAGAAGAAGAGGGGAATAAAAACCACAAAGAGAATAACTGTCATGGAGGAAACGTACTTCCATGCTATACGAACTGTGGATATAGAACCAACATTATACTTCAGTACAGATGAACTTCAGTTTTATTTTAGTCTCAATAAAGCAACACTTGGAAAGACTATATCACACAAGGAACAAAAGTTCTGGAGACAATCATTCTCAATGACTGTTATGAAAGGGAATCTCAGTGTAAACAACAGTATCAGATCCTTTTCAGTCAGTCAATTTTCCTGAGCAATGTCATTAATTAAACTGTGGCAGAAATTCAGTTTTGAAAATGTGACACAAAAACACTTGAAGCAAACTGTGAGAACTAAGTATGTTAACCACAGCAACATACACAGCTTAAAAGGCAACAGTATTAAGCTCCTGTACAGAATTTCATCTCAGTTGGAAAAATGTTATTTTCATGCTGGTACACATCACTTTAATAAGATATCTGTCTCTCATGAAAACCACATGTGATGTGAAAACAAGGAGTAGTGCAGACAGTGAGATACGATACACAACATTCTTGAAGTGACAGAACAAAACTGTTCTTACTTGCACAACAGGATAGGATCACTAATAGGCAGTGACATATGTAGAAACCATAATTAATCAACAATAATCAGAAAACTAGAAAATGGAATTGAAAAGCCTCAGTTCTGAATGGCTGTGGTTTGCAGGCTACCATTCTTTGCAGCAGTACTAGCACTCGGGGTCTTTACCTCTATCGTTTATTAGGAATCAGCAGCCCCCTTTCTTGTGTGCATACATGTAACTAATAGGTTGAAACTGGAAACTACGAAATACATATTACACAAATTATGCGAATCTGACTGATAACAGTATCATATTTACCACCATTTAAACACTGAGCAAACACCAAATGATCTTGAACAATTATTGAACTGCATTAACAAGTATGTGAGAACATGAAAAGACCTAAAAAAGTAGATCACTATATTTACACGCAACTCCTGCTTTTACTGTTTTCTTGTCACCTGCAAAGTACCACTGCTAATTGTTACCTGGAGCATGGAGCAAAACATAATGTCATATTTTTCATTCCTCTCAGTGTAACATAATAAGATGTTAAAGTGATCTGACAATCCATCAATGAACTAGCTAAACTCTTGCTGTTGTGAGTACAAGAGAAGGAACAGTTCAACTAAATGTACAGAATGTTGCTGGTTTTCCAGTTTATGATTTATAAGAAATATTCACTACTAAAAAATAAATAAATATTGAAAACCAAATAGAATCGATAAACTTTATACTCCACACATATAAAGATTTTGCACTAAAACATGCAACACCACACGACTCTAGACAGTTTATATCAGGCAGACAAAATAAGAACGAATACAGAAAGCTACTTCTATACATTTGTTGGTAATGTATGTTAACGGACATATAAAAAATGATTGTCAGATGAAGTATAGAAATGATAAACACGCAAAAGTCAATGGTAATGAGCAATGCACTTATGGAGGAACGATTTCTCTAGCAGGTCAAAGGGACAAACGGAAAATTATGACATTGTGGACACGATGAAATTGAGACTGAAGAGAATCAAAGAGTAACAATGGACCACAAACAAAAGGATTCAACAACAATCTTTCTTTAACAGGCAAAACACACACTGTAACGTAAGAGAATGTTGTGCTGTAAATTGTGAGGCAGTGAATGTGCATTTGAAAATGGAACTCTACATTCTATACAGCTCCCCTGTGTATTCGCTTGAGGAATGACTAAAACACAATAAAATGCTTTCTCAGAAAGCTCTGCATCCAATTTTATTTGGTTCTTTAGAAATTTGTACCAGAGACGGCAGACAGTAGCCAAACATTGACTTTTTTATACAATGTGTAAAGCTACATATTTTGTAAACTACCTCGAGAATACGTTATAAGAATGAAAATGTATTGCTTTATCAGTTATATTTTGCAGCATTGTCCAGTTTTCAGACGCTTTTGGTAAATATTCATATGAGTGCTATGTAAAGCTTCAAAACAGAAGTGGGAAGCATTTCAGCATCATACGTCAAGCATATTTCACTTTGAAACTGAATTACAGCACACTTTTGTAATACGTTTGGTATTTAATGTTCTTTCGTAGCATTCCGGAATCACCATCAGTGCTTACAATTTCATGGAAACATACTTTAAGCTTTGTTTACTACCACGGAACACGCCCAGTCGGTAACATAACCTTAAACATCGACATTTCTCGCAACAAATTAACTGTGTTTATTTTGTTGTCATGCGGTAATTCGATAATTATCAGGTTCCTGTTCACATATTACCAAATTCTAATATACAATTAGAAGCACTTTCACGAAATATTTGTAAATAAACTATTAAAACAACTGTCACTTTCCTGACACGACACTACATAATGATGTCAACATACCTCTTGTTTCCGGATCGGTCAGAAATGGTTTAAAATATTTTACGAGTTCATGATTTGTTACTTTACCACCATGATCTAGCATAAAACTTTTTATCGCTTCTTTCGAAAGTTCACTTGGCCCTGCCATTTTGCTATCAAAATAATACCAGGAGGTTGCTACAGGTGTAAACAGTTATCGACTCACACTTCCGTCGACAGTTGTAAACATACTATCGACTATCGACCGTTGCCAGATCACAAACGATTCAAACGACATTGAACGCATTAGTTATATTGTACCCGTAACTGTTCATGAAACGCAACATTCGATAGTGAATGGACAAACCAAGAGGTGATCGTATCCTTAATGATAAAATTATTGTTTCTGTACAACAGGACGGTCGATACTTTTCTCGTAGATGCTTTAACTCTGTCTCATTGAATGTTAGCTACAGCGCAAGCTTACGATATTACGATGTTTTATCTTTTACGATAGCAGAATAACGCTCCGCTGGCGCTGAGACAGTTAGACATACAGGGACCTGACATAATGCAACAAAGGAGCTAATTTACATCCCTGACAAATTGAAAACTATGGGACTCGAACCCAGCTATCATTTCTTCGCTATTAGCGCAATCTACTTCGCTATTTTAGGTTAAATCTAACTTTGGCTGCAAATTATTCTGCTACATAAATCTTTGATTACTTAATAAATAGCATAAAAAGTCTGACAGATAGCCAACCAATATTTAAAAATAAATTAGAAAAAATTAGTTATCTTACAAACAAAATTTTTTTAAAAAAACCATTGTATTATGGCAATGTAAAGAAACCTGACACGTTCCACATTATTACGAAGTATAGTATCCATGATATATGGAACAAGTATTAATCTAATCTAATCTCTAGTCTAATCACCTGTGGTCCCTGAGCACGTTCAACTAGCTGATCAATCCTTTCAAGCAACACTTCTGTTTGATTATTGTTTTATTGCCGTGATTTTAACTTATAAAAAATGTAAACTAAATGCCGAGAGCGGTTCACAATTTGGACTCCTTGTTGTGCTATCTGTCAGACAGGGGGAAGCAAATTATTATTTGTGGGGACTTCAATGTAGATTCTCTGAAAGAGGGTAATAGGAAAAATGACCTTGAAGTATTACTCGGTTCTTTCAATTTGACACCCGTTATTGATTTTCCTACTCGGGTGGTAAAGGATAGCAGCTCACTGATAGATAACTTCTTTATAGACCAAGATAAGTTTAACCAGATAAATGCTCAGCCTGTTGAGAATGGTCTTTCTGATCATGGTGTACAGCTAGTTACAATATATGACATAGCTCCATTCAGCAATACTAGACAGTCCTCCAAAGTAGTACGTTCAGTCAACGATTTAACAATTGCAAATTTCAGGGAAAGCCTACAGCAGTTAGACTGGGATGAGGTGTACCGTGAACCTGATGCCAATTTAAAATATAATTTATTTCATGACATTTTTGTAAGTGCATTTGAAAACTGCTTCCCCAAGAAAATAGTTAAATATACTCGTAAGAAACCTTGTAACAAACCATGGCTTACTAAGGGTATAAAAATATCTTGTAACCGGAAAAGGGAAATGTATCTGACAGCAAGAAAGAGTAGTGACCCAGAAACTATCAAAAATTATAAAAACTACTGTGTTATATTAAGAAAAGTTATTAAAAAATCCAGGAGTATGTGTATCATGTCTGAAATCAGCAACTCTGATAATAAAATTAAAACAATTTGGAATATTATTAAAAGAGAAACAGGTCAACCAAGAGCAGAGGAAGACAGTATTACCATCAAATTGAATGAAAACTTTACGAACAAAAAGTCAGAAGTTGAAAATATTTTTAATAATCATTTTCTAAATGTTGTGGATATAGTAGGATCCAGGTGTTCATTAGAAGATGCTAGGCTGTTAATGGAAGAGGCCATACCTATGTAATTTGATACAATTGAAATCTCACCCACTTCTCCCTCTGAAATTAGGAAAATAATAAACTTGCTTAAAAGGAAAAACTCACATGGAATTGATGGCATTTCCAGCAAAATACTAAAAGCTTGTTCTCAACAGATAAGTAAGATTCTCAGCCACCTGTGTAATAGCTCTCTGGAACAGGGCATTTTCCCTGATAGACTGAAATATGCTATTGTTATACCTTTGCATAAAAAGGGGGATAGATCTGATGTCAACAATTACCGTCCAATCTCCCTTCTAACAGCTTTATCCAAAATTTTTGAGAAAGTAATGTATTCAAGAGTAGCTTCACATATCTGTAAAAATGAAGTACTAACAAAATGTCAGTTTGGTTTCCAGAAAGGTTTTTCAACAGAAAATGCCATATATGCTTTCACCAGTCAAATTTTGAATGATCTGAATAACCGAACACCACCCATTGGGATTTTTTGTGATCTCTCAAAGGCTTTTGATTGTATAAATCATGAAATTCTGCTAGACAAGCTCAAGTATTGTGGCATGAGTGGGACAGTGCACAAATGGTTTAATTCGTACCTAACTGGAAGAGTGCAGAAAGTTGAAATAAGTAGTTCTCGTAACATGCAAAGATCAGCACATTCCTCAATCTGGGGAACTATCAAGAATGGGGTTCCACAAGGGTCAGTCTTGGGTCCTTTGTTGTTCTTATTATATATTAATGACTTGCCATTCTATATTCATGAAGGCAAAGTTAGTTCTCTTTGCTGATGATACAAGTATAGTAATCACACCTGAGAAACAAGAATTAACTGATGAAATTGTCAATACTGTCTTTCAGAAAATTACTAAGTGGTTCCTTGTAAACGGACTCTCACTGAATTTTGATAAGACACAGTACATACAGTTCCGTACAGTGAATGGTATGACGCGATTAATAAATATAGACCTTAATCAGAAGCATATAGCTAAGGTAGAATATTCCAAATTTTTAGGTATGTCCATTGATCAGAGATTAAATTGGAAGAAACACATTGATGATCTGCTGAAACGTTTGAGTTCAGCTACTTATGCAATAAGGGTCATTGCAAATTTTGGTGATAAACAGCTTAGTAAATTAGCTTACTACGCCTATTTTCACTCATTGCTTTCATATGGCATCATATTTTGGGGTAATTCATCAGTGAGGAATAAAGTATTTATTGCAGAAAAGCGTGTAATCAGAATAATAGCTGGAGTCCACCCAAGATCATCCTGCAGACATTTATTTAAGGGTCTAGGGATATTCACAGTAGCTTCTCAGTATATATACTCTCTTATGAAATTTGTTATTAACAACCAAACCCAATTCAAAGGTAATAGAAGTGTGCATAACTACAATACTAGGAGAAAGGATGATCTTCACTATTCAAGATTAAATCTAACTTTGGCACAGAAAGGGGTGAATTATACTGGCACTAAAGTCTTTGGTCACTTACCAAATAGTATCAAAAGTCTGACAGATAACCAACAAGTATTTAAGAAGAAATTAAAAGAATTTCTGAATGACAACTCCTTCTACTTCATAGAGGAATTTTTAGATATAAATTAAGAAAAAAAAGAAAAAACAAAACAAAAATATTAAAAAAATAAATAAAAAATAAAGAAAAACACAAAAAACACAAAAAAGTAAAGTTGTTATATTAACTTAAGTATGTTGTTAAATTAACCTAATTATGTCATGTATTGGAAAATTCGACTCGTTCCACATCATTACGAAATATCGTATTCATGATCCATGGAACTAGTATTAATCTAATCTAATCTAATCTAATCTAATCTAATCTAATGGGCGTCAACACCTTGACAACTGCCTCAACAACCGTTGTCTTGTCGTTATATACAACACTTTTTTTACTTGAATACTGCGATAATAACACTTACTTAATGTTTCTTATTTCACCGTTAAGCATCTAAACTCAAAAAAGAGGTTGGGCGTCGGGTAAATAATGACTTGATTAGAAATCCCTTATCATGTAACATGGAACCTTTGTAAGTATTAGGAATTTTAAGGTGAGTTCAGTAAGAGCCTGCTTAGGCCTACACCACTATTTTGGAAGAATAATGGCTACTTGTAAGTACAAATAAAAAAGTTAGAGTTCCGACTCTGTTAGAAACCATCTTTTAAATCATTTTGCTGAAAGAAGAACAACTGGTTACACTATATTTTTTCGTTTGCTTGAGATAGGTTGGGGGGAGGGGGTGCGGGTCTCTTTGCCCCCTCCGGGTATAAGCGCCATTGTACTAGGACATTGGGTAGTCATGTGTATGCTGTCTGATCAAAAGCATCTGGATACCTTCATGTAATGCGGAATTGATCACCAGATGTCACTAGAGGCGGATCTGTCAGGAAGGCAGTAAGGAAACAGTAACAGCAGAATCCGTCGGCCAGGAGAACTCAGCTTCTCATTGGCCACACACTTCTGTAGTCCTTGCTAAGTGACGCTTGAAGTAGTCTAGAGAACTACGCCGCTAGACAGTGGATAACTCGAAACAAGTGATTTGGAGTGATGACCCACACTATGCCCTGTGGCAATCAGACGGAAGTGTTTGGGTTTGGCGAATTCCTGACGAACGTTACCTGCCATCATACGTAGTGCCGGAGGTGGTAGTGTTGCGGCATTTGAGTGTTTTTCGTGGTTAGTGTGTTGCCCCTTACTGCACTTAGGAAAATACTGAGTGCGGAAGAAGATGAATACATTTTGTAGCATTGTGTACTGCATACAGCAGATCACAGTTTGGAGACGACGATTCCTTGTCTCAGCACGACAGTGCACCCTGTCATTAAACACATCTGTGAGACAGTGATATAACACTCCTGAAATGAACTGGCCGACCAGAGCCCCGAACTGAAGCCAATGGAACATCTTTGCGATAAGTTAAATCATCAACTTCGCCCCAGCGTTCCACATCACTCTCTGGTTTTAGCTGTTGAGGGAGGACTACCATTCTTCCACAGAAATTCAGACAACTCGTTGGAAGTGTCCTCAGCATAGTTCAAGCAGTCACTGAACAAACCGTTCATTAATGTCCACTAATTTTGATTAGATAGCGTACTGAGTCTCTACCACGTCATTTGATCAGTAGTCACGTATATCAAGCCACTAATAGATGAAAGCGTTCCAAGAAGCGAAGAAGCGACACATCACAAAATCATAAAATAACATAAGACCACAAACTTGCGTAATATAATGCTGAAACTACTACAGTGTAAATAAGTATGACTCTAACTCAGAATACACTTTCGACAAAAATATATTAACATTGGTGAAGCTCTCACAAAAGTTGCAACGAACACCAAACAAGCAAATTAGAACCCAGCAGCGAAGGAAGTGTATTTTTCGAAAAACAGTCAGAATCAGAAGGGTTCTTCAGTAATTTCTGTGACTGACTGAGATGATATTACCCAGTAGATACTTTAGATTAAAAAGTATAGTACAGGAAAATCAAATGGAAAGTATAAGTGTGTCTTGTTGACAGGGCAAACGGAGGCGAGGTGGCGGTAACAACACAGAAGGTGACGAAAAATTTGGAAATTACGGTCACATTTTACATATTTGATCAGAGGTTAAAATCTTGCTAGGAAAATTGTTTGGTAACATTTTGTGGTAATATTAAACACAGAGAGACCTACAAAACCTCAAGATAATAGTATTACCGATACAAAGGATGTCAACCTTCTTACAACATGGCGACCCATCTGCACGGACATTCAGTACGAATTGTCATAAATAATTTTTAAGTAGCGATTGTAAAGTAGGATGATGCCCCCTACTTTTAGTCTGGTCCATCAGTTCTACTGACAGATAATGCACTAAAGATTATGTGTCTTATACGACCTGTTTGTGGTGCAGTGATAGGACACTCAACTTATATGCGAGACCACCTAGTTTGATATCACTAAATCACTCGAAATCAGTGCTGGGATGTCGCCTTTAGAGAGGCACTACCGATGAAATGTTTTGTGTTTGGAGTTCTTTTAGCTGGCTTCCATGGTGGCTACGGGATTACAATTCTCTTTCTTATCTCTGTCCTATCTCAATACCAAAAGGTATCAGATAGATTATATAATGGTAAGACAGAGATTTAGGAACCAGGTTTTAAATTGTAAGACATTTCGAGGGGCAGATGTGGACTCTGACCACAATCTGTTGGTTATGAACTGTAGATTAAAATTGAAGAAACTGCAAAAAGGTGGGAATTTAAGGAGATGGGACCTGGATAAACTGAAAGAACCAGAGGTTGTACAGTGTTTCAGGGAGAGCATAAGGGAACAACTGACAGGAATGGGGGAAAGAAATACGGTAGAAGAAGAATGAGTAGCTCTGAGGGATGAAATAGTGAAGGCAGCAGAGGACCAAATAAGCAAAAAGACGAGGGCTAGTAGAAACCCTTGGGTAACAGAAGAAATATTGAATTTAATTGATGACAGGAGAAAATATAAAAATGCAGTAAATGAAGCAGGCAAAAAGGAATACAAACGTCTCAAAAATGATATCGACAGGAAGTGCAAAATGGCTAAGTAGGGATGGCTAGAGGACAAACGTAAGGATGTAGAGGCTTATCTCACTAGGGTAAGACAGATACAGCCTACAGGAAAATTAAAGAGACCTTTGGAGAAAGGAGAACCACTTGCATGAATATCAAGAACTTTGATGGAAACCCAGTTCTAAGCAAAGAAGGGTAAGCAGAAAGGTGGAAAGGAGTATATAGAGGGTCTATACAAGGGCGATGTACCTGAGGACAATATTATGGAAATGGAAGAGGATGCAGATGAAAACGAAATGGGAGATATGATACTGCGTGGAGAGTTTGACAGAGCACTGAAAGACCTGAGTCGAAACAAGGCCCCCGGAGTAGACAACATTCCATTGGAACTACTGACGGCCTTGGGAGAGCCAGTCCTGACAAAACTCTACCATCTGGTGAGCAAGATGTATGAGACAGGCGAAATACCCTCAGACTTCAAGAAGAATATAATAATTACAATCCCAAAGAAAGCAGGTGTTGACAGATGTGAAACTTGCCGAACTATCAGTTTAATAAGTCACAGCTGCAAAATACTAACGCGAGTTCTTTACAGACGAGTGGAAAAACTGGTAGAAGCCGACCTCGGGGGAGATCAGTTTGGTTTCCGTAGAAATATGGGAACAAGTGAGGCAATACTGACCCAACGACTTATCTTAGAAGCTAGATTAAGAAAAGGCAAACCTTCGTTTCTAGCATTTGTAGACTTGGAGAAAGCTTTTGACAATGTTGACTGGAATACCCTCTTTCAAATTCTAAAGGTGGCAGGGGTAAAATACAGGGAGCAAAAGGCTATTTACAATTTCTACAGAAAGCAGATGGCAGTTATAAGAGTCGAGGGGGATGAAAGGGAAGCAGTGGTTGGGAAGAGAGTGAGACAGGGTTGTAGCCTCTCCCCAATGTTATTCAATCTGTACATTGAGCAAGCAATAAAGGAAACAAAAGAAAAGTTCGGAGTAGGTATTAAAATCCATGGAGAAGAAATAAAAACTTTCAGGTTCGCTGATGACATTGTAATTCTGTCAGAGACAGCAAAGGACTTGGAAGAGCAGTTGAATGGAATGGACAGTGTCTTGAAAGGAGGATATAAGATGAACATCAACAAAAGCAAAACGAGGATAATGGAATGTAGTCGAATTAAGTCGGGTGACGCTGAGGGAATTAGATTAGGAAATGAGACACTTAAGGTAGTAAAGGAGTTTTGCTATTTGGGGAGCAAAATAACTGATGATGGTCGAAGTAGAGAGGATATAAAATGTAGACTGGCAATGGCAAGGAAAGCGTTTCTGAAGAAGAGAAATTTGTTAACATCGAGTATAGATTTAAGTGTCAGGAAGTCGTTTCTGAAAGTATTTGTATGGAATGTAGCTATGTATGGAAGTGAAACGTGGACGATAAATAGTTTAGACAAGAAGAGAATATAAGCTTTCGAAATGTGGTGCTACAGGAGAATGCAGAAGATTAGATGGGTAGATCACATAACTAATGAGGAGGTATTGAACAGAATTGGGGAGAAGAGGAGCTTGTTGCACAACTTGACTAAAAGAAGGGATCGGTTGGTAGGACATGTTCTGAGACATCGAGGGATCACCAATTTAGTATTGGAGGGCAGCGTGGAGGGTAAAAATTGTAGAGGGAGACGAAGAGATGAATACACTAAGCAGATTCAGAAGGATGTAGGTTGTGGTAGGTACTGGGAGATGAAGAAGCTTGCACAGGATAGAGTAGCATGGAGAGCTGCATCAAACCAGTCTCAGGACTGAAGACCACAACAACAACATCTCAATCGTGTTCAATAGATAACTGTCCCATGATGTATAATTTCAAGCGGCATGTGTTTTCTATGAGCTGCTTGTTGGCACATTTGTTAGAAAGTCACATGACTTACAGGGCAGTCCGTATTTACCTCCATATGGTCAACTATCCAGGGGAGTGCTCGAACATCCTCAGGCTGCAACCGTCTGCTGGATTATCTATAGAGTGGTCTCGGAGTAAAACTTTGTAGATCGTCATGTCTAGAAACAGTGTGTCATTTGTAGTTATTTGTGTCCGCCACAACCCAGAGCTGAATCGACTGACTCTTGCTGTAATTGTTTATCTGGGAAGATGTCCTGAAGTACCAATGGGAGAACTGAAACCTTCATCTACATCTACATCTACATTTATACTCCGCAAGCCACCCAACACTGGCGGAGGGCACTTTACGAGCCACTGTCATTACCTCCCTTTCCTGTTCCAGTCTCGTATGGTTCGCGTGAAGAACGACTGCCGGAAAGCCTCCGTGCGCGCTCGAATCTCTCTAATTTTACATTCGTGATCTCCTCGGGAGGTATAAGAAGGGGAAAGCAATATATTCGATACCTCATCCAGAAACGCACCCTTTCGAAACCTGGACAGCAAGGTATACTGCGATGCAGAGCGCCTCTCTTGCAGAATCTGCCACTTGAGTTTGCTAAACATCTCCGTAAGGCTATCACGCTTACCAAATAACCCAGTGACGAAAAGCGCCGCTCCTCTTTGGATCATCTCTATCTCCTCTGTCAACCCGACTTAGTACGGATCCCCCACTGATGAGCAATATTCAAGTATAGGTCGAACGAGCGTTTTGTAAGCCACCTCCTTTGTTGATGATTTTCTAAGGACTCTCCCAATGAATCTCAAACTGGCACCCGCCTTACCAACAATTACTTTTATATGATCATTCCACTTCTAATCGTTCCGTACGCATACGCCCAGATATTTTACAGTAGAAACTGCTACCAGTGTTTGTTCCGCTATCATATAATCATACAATAAAGGATCCTTCTTTCTATGTATTAGCAATACATTACATTTGTCTATGTCAGTTGCCACTCCCTGAACCAGGTGTCCATCCGCTGCAGATTTTCTTGCATTTCGCTGCAATTTTCTAATGCTGCAACTTCTCTGTATACTACAGTATCATCCGCGAAATGCCGCATGGAACTTCCGGCACTGTCTACTAGATCATTTATATATATTTTGAAAAGCAATTGTCCCATAACATTCCCCTGTGGCACGTCAGAGATTACTTTTGTTGTGACTTGGCAAGACAGCCAAGTCACTCTGAGAGGAAGCCGAAAGGCACGCGCTTAAGCTCACGCAGGCTGGCGTGAGGTCTGGAACAAGGTAAAGTAATTATCCTATAAAGAAAAGAACGTAGTTCTTGGAATACTTAGGTTTAATCCACAATTGGAGAACATCGCTTTCTTTGGGATTGTAATTATTATATTCTTTTTGAAGTCTGAGGGTGTTTCGCCTGTCTCATACATCTTGCTTACCAGATGGTATAGTTTTGTCAGGACTGGCTCTCCCAAGGCTATCAGTAGTTCTAATGGAATGTTGTCTACTCCCGGGGCCTTGTTTCGACTCAGGTCTTTCAGTGCTCTGTCAAACTCTCCACGCAGTATCATATCTCCCATTTCATTTTCATCTGCATGACATTATAACAATATAAACTGGTAATGGCGCCTTGCTAGGTCGTAGCAAATGACGTAGCTGAAGGCTATGCTATCGTCTCGGCAAATGAGAGCGTATTTGTCAATGTAGCATCGCTAGCAAAGTCGGCTGTACAACTGGGGCGAGTGCTCGGAAGTCTCTCTAGACCTGCCGTCTGGTGGCGCTCGGTCTGCAATCACTGACAGTGGCGACACGCGGGTCCGACGTATACTAATGGACCGCGGCCGATTTAAAGGCTACCACCTAGCAAGTGTGGTGTCTGGCGGTGACACCACATCTTTAACGTCAGTAGACGTCTCTCCATTGTTCTTGTTGACGAACAGGTTGGTGATGGAAGGAAATGATCTAGTATTCGATACATCGAATACGACGAGGTACCCAAAAGAAGCCAAACTAATTTTTTTGGTGGACAGAGCTTTTGCAGTACCGCGTTTTGCCGCTAGGAGAGCATACAGCGAACATTCCAGAGTCATTAGACCGAGTGCCGTCTCTGAACAAGGTCAGGACTAGTTTCGGTAGAGTTTATAGTGATAACTGTTTTGTGTGATTGTTGTTTCTTTAATGACTTTTTTTCGTGAGCAGCATGCGGCGGTTAAATACTGCTTTTTTTCTAGGAAAAAATGGAACAGAAACTCTTGAAATCTTAAAAACTGTGTACGAGGGCAATGTTGTGGGGAAAATTCGTTTGAGTAGTTTTCCCGTTTCAAAAATGGTGAAACGTCAATTGATGACGAAGTTCGTTCTGATAATCCTTCCACTGCTGGCACGTGAAAATGTTGAAAACACTCGTGCAGCCATCAACGAAGATCGACGACGACCCACTGAAGAAATTGTGGACCTGTCTGGAGTGACTTGGAATTCAGTGCAGTGAAGCGTAACGGAAGATATGGGAATGAAAAGGGTGCCTGTCAAATTTGTGCCGTAACTGCTGACTGCCGAACAAAAACAAGGTCGCATGGAAGCATGCTGTGCTTTGAAAGAAGAGTCCCGAAATGATCCAAATTTTTCTTAAAAAATTATCACAGGCGACGAAACTTGGTACTACGCTTACGATCCTGAATCAAAGCAACAATCAAGCCAGTGGAAGATTTCAAGTTCGCCTCGCCCCAAGGAAGCTCGTCAGGTGTTTTCGATGTGAGAGGAGTCGTCCATTAAGAGTTTGTTCCAGAGGGTCAGACTGTTAACCAGGCTTTCTACTTGAAAGTTTCGAAAAGAATGCGCAACACTTTGCGGCGGAAGCGGCTCTTTTCGTGGCAGTCGGGTGATTGCTTTTCTCGTCATGAGAATTCCCCTGCCCACGCAGCGCTGTGTATGCAATTCTTCAGCAAAAATGGTATGACTCGTGTTCCTCACCCCTCATACTGACCCGACCTTGCCCGGTGTGACTTTTTTTGTTTCCTAAAATGAAAAGAGACTTGAAAGGAAAGCGCTTTGCCTGTGTTGCTTAGGTGAAGGCAAAAACAGCGGAGGTGCTGTCAAGCATCACAAAAGATGAATTTACGCAATATTATGGAAAATGGAATAAAATATCAGACAAGTTTGTTAGTGCAAGCGGAGAGTACTTCGAAGAGGGTCGAAGGTTTGTCCTTAAAATGTGAATGAGTAAAAAACTCGGTTTCTTTTGGGTACCCCCTCGTATATAACACCGAGGGTGAGAACTACACTACTGGCCATTAAAATTGCTACACCACGAAGATGACGTGCTACAGACGTGATATTTAACCGACAGGAAGAAGATGCTGTGATATGCAAATGATTAGCTTTTCAGAGCATTCACACAGGGTTGGGGCCGGTGGCGACACCTACAACGTAACATGATGAAAGTTTCCAACCCATTTCTCATACACAAACAGCAGTTGACCGGCGTTGCCTGGTGAAATGTTGTTGTGATGCATCGTGTAAGGAGGAGAAATGCGTACCATCACGTTTCCGACTTTGATAAAGGTCGGATTGTAGCCTATCGCGATTGCGGTTTATCGTATAGCGACATTGCTGCTCGCGTTGGTCGAGATCCAATGACTGTTAGCAGAATATGGAATCGAGTGGTTCAGGAGGGTAATACGTAACGCCGTGATGGATCCCAACGCCCTCGTATCACAAGCAGTCGAGATGACAGGCGTCTTATCCGCATGGCTGGAACGTATCGTGCAGCCACGTCTCGATCCCTGAGTCAACAAATGGGGACGTTTGCAAGACAACAACCATCTGCACGAACAGTTCGACGACGTTTGCAGCAGCATGGACTATCAGCTCGGAGACTATGGCTGCGGTTACCCTTGACGCTGCATCACCAGGAGCGCCTGCGATGGTGTACTCAACGACGAACCTGGGTGCACGAATTGCAAAACGTCATTTTTTCGTATGAATCCAGGTTCTGTTTACAGCATCATGATGGTCGCATCCGTGTTTGGCGACATCGCGGTGAACGCACATTTGAAGCGTGTATTCGTCATCAACAAACTGGCGTATCGCCCGGCGTGATGGTAGGGGGTGCCATTGGTTACACGTCTCGGTCACCTCTTGTTAGCATTGACGGCACTTTGAACAGTGGACGTTACAATTCAGATGTGTTACGACCCGTGGTTCTACCCTTCAGTCGATCCCTGCGAAACCTTACACTTCAGCAGGATAATGCACGACCGCATGTTACAGGTTCTGTACGGGCCTTTCTGGACACAGAAAATGTTCGACTGCTGCCCTGGGCATCAAATTCTCCAGATCTCTCACCAACTGAAAACGTCTGGTCAATGGTGGCCGAGAAATTGGCTCGTTACAATACGCCAATACTCTTGATGAATTGTGGTATGGTGTTGAAGCTGCATGAGAAGTTGTACCTGCACACGCCATCCAAGCTCTGTTTGACTCAATGCCCAGGCGTATTTAGGCCGTTATTAGGGCCAGAGGTGGTTATTCTGGGTAGTGATTTCTTAGGATCTATGCACCCAAATTGCTTGAAAATGGCAGAGCGGTTTTAGGCGCTACAGTCAGGAATCGCACGACTGCTACGGTCGCAGGTTCGAATCCTGCCTCGGACATGGATGTGTGTGATGTCCTTAGGTTAGTTAGGTTTAAGTAGTTCTAAGTTCTAGGGGACTGATGACCTCAGAAGTTAAGTACCATAGTGCTCAGAGCCATTTGAACCATTTTTTTGCGTGAAAATGTAATCATATGTCAGATCTAGTATAATATATTTGTCCAATGAATACCCGTTTATCATCTGCATTTCTTCTTGGTGTAGCAATTTTAATGGCCAGTAGTGTATATAGTGTGAACCCGAAATCCACCGATAAAAATTTCGAAAATTGTTCGGTATATTATCTGAGTATTTCTGATATAAGTAACTCGCGGTCTCCGGTAAATCATTGGCCGAGCAATAAGGCAATTATGATTTATTCGGTTTTTTGCCCAATTCACTAATGTTCCTATTAGAATAAGTTCGCAATAGTGAAAATGCCTGTGATGCGCAATTACCAATACGTATAACACAGATCTCTCAGATGCCGTTCCGTGATGTGGTTGCCGGGAGCAGCCCAACGTAGCGTGCAGGGCCGCGCTTGCATTGCATTCAGTGAACCCTCTCACCATTGTGCAGATATTTTCTGTCCAATAAAGACAGGGGTAGTGAATCACACGAAAAACTATTTCTCTGCAACGAGCCGTTGGAGAACACCGGTCCCTCTGACCAGATAATTCGCAAGGGAAGTGCGCGTCATCGAAAGCTCAGAAGCACATGAAAATGTGCTTAGAACATAAACCGGTTATCACAAAAATGTGGTATGAGTCATTCGCATGCAAAATTGCGCTTCATGCCATGAGGGACATTTAAATGCTCTGCTGTTCAGGATCTGAGAGAGGAACTTCTGCAACGCGAAGAAACAAAATACCGGTATATTATATCAAAAACACACCGAAGACAACAAAACACGAGGTCTATTCAGAAAATTCTGTAACATTCATGATTTCGCACCAATGGTGTGTTGGAGTGAAATGCGGTTGGCATCTCTGTACACGTCTGTTTTTAACGTGTAACTGCCGGAAGTTTCATTGTTATATTACTGTTAGTTATTGTTCAGTGCTGTATTGAGTAGAACGTTGTGTCGCGCAATTTGCGAATGTCGATATAGCAGAGTTAGAGGAGCAACGCGTCTGCATTAAATTTTGCGTGGATTCAAGAAAACCTTTACAGAGATAAACCAAATGATGCAGGAAGCCTACGGTGAGGAGTGCTTAAGCCGTACTCGGTGTTACGAATGCTTCATGCTGTTTAAAAATGGCCGGACGGAAGTTAAAATGACGCTCGTTCAGGACACCCTTCGACGTCTACCGATTACACTCATGTCAGGAGTGGCAACGAAATTGTGCGTCCCAATCGAAGACTTAATTCCAAGAGACTTCAGAAGAATGCAACCTTTCAGTCGGATCATGTCATGAAATCCTGACACAGCGTCTTGGAATGGATCGTGTAGCCGCCAAGTTCTTCCCACGGCTCATGAATCCAGACTAACAACGTGTGAAGAGCTTTTGGATCGCGGAAATGAGAACGAGATGTTCCTTAAGCAAATCATAACTGGTGAGAGACGTGGCTCTACGGTTATGATGTTGAGACCAAGTTTCAGTCTTCACAATGGGTCGGGAAAGGTCTTCCGAGACAAGAAAAAAACAAAAAAAAAAAAAAAAAAAATAAACCTCGTCAGGGTAGGTCAAATATTAAAGCCATGTTGATAGTGTTCTTTGACTTAGAAAGGTTAGTTCATCATGAATTCGAGTCACAGGGACAAACTGTTAATCGATGGTACTGTCGGAGTGTGTTGAGACGCCTGCGAGAAAAAGTGCGATGGAAACGGCGTGGAACGTGGCGAGACAACTCATGGCCCCTGCATCACGATAATACACTCGCACATTCATCCCTGTTGTTGCATGGCTATTGCAGAAAAAATCAAGGCACTGAGCTGTCTCTTCCTCCGCACTCTTCAGACCTGGCCCCCGCGGATTTCCGAAGTTGAAAACTAATTTGAAAGGGTGAAGATTTGCATCGATAGACGAGACAAAAGAAAATTCGCAGACGGTTCTCCCGGCGATCCAGCAATAGGCATAACAAGACTGCTTCCGGAAATGGAAACGGCTTTGGCAGTGATGTGTGTATCAGTCGTGGAGAAAAGTATTTCGAAGGAGACCATGCACAATAAGCTAAAAGGAAAGCATAGAAAAATTTTGTGGACGAAGTTTCGGAATTATTTGAACAGACTTCAAATGTGTGTGAAATCATATGGGACTTAACTGCTAAGGTCACCAGTCCCTAAGCCACACTACTTAACCTAAATTATCCTAAGGACAAACACACACACCCATTCCCGAGGGAGGACTCGAACCTGCGCCGGTACCAGCAGCACAGTCCATGACTGTAAGCGCCTTAGACCGCTCGGCTAATCCCGCGCGGCACCGACCTCGTATTGCCGATTTCTGAATGTACACATCTTTAGTAAATATAAGGTCTACATGGGAAAAACTGCAATTAAAATTACATTATCGTTATCATCAATCAATTTTCCGCATCACAGTACACGCCTACGTTACAGTATGGTTGGCAAAAGGCAGGTTATGGCATTGACAAAGCAAAATTCGTCGTTTGAAAACTTACACTACTGGCCATTAAAATTGCTACACCACGAGTATGACGTGCTACAGACGCGAAATTTAACCGACAGGAAGAAGATGCTGTGATATGCAAAAGATTATCTTTTCAGAACATTCACACAAGGTTGGCGCCGGTGGCGACACCTACAACGTGCTGACATGACGAAAGTTTCCAACCAATTTATCATACATAAACAGCAGTTGACCGGCGTTGTCTCGTGAAATGTTGTTGTGATGCCTCGTGTAAGGAGGAGAAGTGCGTACCATCACGTTTCCGACTTTGATAAATGGCGGATTGTAGCCTATCGCGATTGTGGTTTATCGTATCGCGATATTGCTGCTCGCGTTGGTCGAGATCCAATGACTGTTAGCAGAATATGGAATCGGTGGATTCAGGATGGTAATACGGAACGCTGTGCTGGATCCAAACGGCCTCGTATCACTAGCAGTCGAGATGACAGGCATCTTATCCGCATGGTTGTAACTGATAATGCAGTCACGTCTCGATCCCTGAGTCAACAGGTGGGGACGTTTGCAAGACAACAACAATCTGCACGAACAGTTCGACGACGTTTGCAGCAGCATGGACTATCAGCTCGGAGACCATGGCTGCGGTTACCCCTGACGCTGCATCACAGACAGGAGCGGCTGCGATGGTGTACTCAACGACGAACCGGGGTACACGAGTGGCAAAACGTCATATTTTCGTAGGAATCCAGGTTCTGTTTACAGTGTCATGATGGTCGCATCCGTGTTTGGCGACATCGCGGTGAACGCACATTTGAAGCGTGTATTCCTCATCGCCATACTGGCGTATCACCCGGCATGATGGTATGGGATGCCATTGGTTTCACGTCTCGGTCACCTCTTGTTCGCATTGACGGCACTTTGAACAGTGGACGTTACATTTCAGACGTGTTAAGACCCGTGGATCTACCCTTCATTCGATCCCTGCGAAACCTTACATTTCAGCAGGATAATGCACGTCCACATGTTGCTGGTCCTGTACGGGCCTTTCTGGACACAGAAAATGTTCGACTGCTGCCCTGACCAGCATATTCTCCAGATCTCTCACCAACTGAAAACGTCTGGTCAATGGTGGCCGAGCAACTGGCTCGTCACAATACGGTAGTCACTACTCTTGATGAACTATGGTACCGTGTTGAAGCTGCATGGGCAGCTGTACCTGTACACGCCATCCAAGCTCTATTTGACTCAATGCCCAGGCGTATCAAGGCGGTTATTACGGCCAGAGGTGGTTGTTCTAGGTACTGATTTCTCAGGATCTACGCTCCCAAATTGTGTGAAAATGTAATCACATGTCAGTTCTAGTATAATATATTTTTCCAATGAATAACCATTTATCATCTGCATTTCTTCTTGGTGTAGCAATTTTAATGGCCATTAATGTATTAATTGTGGATCTTCGTACTGGACTGCTAGATTGCAGAAGTGATGTTGAATGTGAACGCAATGACTTTAGTCAGATGTGCATAGTGTTCTGTTACACTTTACGTTCTACTTCTACCTCCCATCGTACCAGTTATTAGGGTTTCTTCCTGTTCCGTTCACTCTTGGAGCGCGTGAAGAATGGCTGTTTCAATGCCTCAGTGCGTGCTGTAATTAATCTGTTTTCCTCACGATTGCTACGAGAGCAATAAGTAAAGGATTGTAGTATAATCCTATAATCACCGTTTAAAGCTGGTTCTTGAAATTTTATAAGTAAACTTTTCGGCACAGTTTACGTCTGTCTCTCAAGAGTGTGCCATTTCAGTTCTTTCAGCTCTCCGTCCTCCGTCGACACTCTTCCACAGGTCAAATAAAGCTGTGACCATTCGTACTGATTTTTTCTCTATACCGGTTCCATAAATGTCTCTGCTAGTCCTATTTGGTTCGAGATCCGAACACTTCTGCAGTGCTGTAGGATAGGTCGTACGAATGATTTGCTAGCAATGTCCTTTGTTGACTGTTTGCATTTCCCTAGTGTTCTACCAATGAACCGAAGTGTGCCACCTGCTATACCTACGACTCAGCCTGTGCGATCGTTCCATTTCCTATCCCTATAAGACCCCGGTTTCTGTACCAATTAATCGAGTCCAGCTGTGACTGATTGATATTATAGTCGTAGGATTAGTGTATAAGTAGTGTGTAAGTAGGTTTTTGTGTTGGCAACGCCACGCAGCGCTCACTGACTGTGCTGTGTGAAGTCTGTAGCTGGTTTGAATTGTTGGAATATTTGCTATTGTAGTGTTGGGCAGTTGGATGTGAACAGTGCGTAACGTTGCGCAGTTGGAGGTGAGCCGCCAACAGTGGTGGATGTGGGGAGAGAGATGGCAGAATTTTGAGAGCGGACGACCTGGACGTGTGTCCATCAGAAAGAGTAAATTTGTAATACTGAATATCATGAACTGATATATATATATATAATGACGTTTGAACATTATTAAGGTAAATACATTGTTTGTTCTCTATCAGAATCTTTCATTTGCAAGCTATGCCTATCAGTAGTTAGTACCTTCAGTAGTTAGAATCTTTTATTCAGCTGGCAGTATGGGTGCACGCTGCACTGCAGTAGTTTGAGTAACGAAGATTTTTGTGAGCTAAGTGATTCATGAAAGGTATAGGTTATTTTTAGTCAGGGCCATTCTTTTGTAGGGATTATTAAAAGTCAGACTGCGTTGCGCTAAAAGAATATTGTGTGTCAGTTTAGTGATGATCAGAATAAGTATAGAGAGAAATGTCTGAGTACGTTCAGTTTTGCTCAGCTGTTTGAAAATCAAATAACGTAAGAGGTTTATCAGCACAGCAATTCATTAATTTTGCAAAGGGGATGTTTCAAGTGAAGTGCATAATTTTTCTTTACCGATTTCATTGAAATCCTACACGTGCACTGTGAAGACTGAATAGCTGTGCAACACTGTTAGAAACACTGTTAGAAATAGTTTGTTATTCAGTCAGCGTAACTATTTTAGGTAGGAGGACAAATAGCAACAAGTCACGACGTTGAAATACTTGTATATGTATGTTTTGGTCCTATTATACCGATGTTTTGTTTCTTTACCAAAGTTCCTCTCTTAGACACTGAATTAATGATCTGAACGTCTCTCGCGGTAAGACGCGCAGTTTTGCATGCAAATGGCTCATACTACTGTTCTTAGGATGAGCGATCTATATTCTAAGCACATTTTCGTGCAGCTCAGAGCGTTTGAGGTCACGCACTTCCCTTGTCAGAAAATATCACGGGACAACCTCCGCAATTTTGTCCAGATTCATCCTGTATACAGAGGGCCTACTACCACATCTGCATAGGTATTTGCACTACTTTCACTCCAGAGTATCTAAATGAGATATTATAGATTTTAGCATACACGTTGCTTTGCGTTTCCTAACCACTACGCAACAGTTCTATCCCTAATTAGATTGCTCTCTCTGCTTTAAAACAGAAACTATGTAGTTAGTTGACCGATGTACCGCCACATTTACTACAACGTTCGTAAATGCGGCACTGGTTAATAACATGCCAGAATAAATGCAACACTATGCAGCACGTATTTAAAGAAAAGGATATCTTCAAAGAAAAAGAAAAACACTGCATGAAATCAACGTTTAAAAGACTTTTTAAGTGTAAAGAATGGGCAGAATTTGGCGTTCCGTGGCAGTAGTTTTAAACTGAGTGGCTGTGATGATAATTTTCTTCTAAATTGTAAATAACTTGTCTCGATTTAGCTCATAACGATTGAAAGAACGCATACCTTTGAGAACTGAAAATGAGAATATATTACATGATCATTGTCTGGGAAAAATTATTTAAGTCTTTGTCAGCACTGTTTGTGTCAATATACAGTGTGTCTCAAAATTACTATCCCACTGCAGGGGCCCTTTATTCGAAAATTGTGCATTCGATATTTTCCGGGTAAAAAGCATTATAGGAAAACCGTTTAGGGCGCGTTACAGGGATAACCTTACATTGTCTAGATGTCACTGAAAGGGGGAGGAAACGGACTCAATTATCTAACGCAAGCAGGGGGAAAAATTAGTACCGTTAAGTAGAGCTATGAACACTTTTGTTAATAAATGTCTGTATTTTGCGGTGATATCTAGTAGCGAAGACTGAATTTCTTCATAGCTGCTGCCACTACTTGTGTCCAACAAAACGGTTTACTGTCAAACGTTTCTATAGTGGTTCTTAATGTTCTTAAGTTCATTGTTTCGTAATAACTAGAGTTCTCCGCAGATAAGAAATATGCTATTCGCTGTTCACGCCGGAAAGTCCCTTTTCCGCGCCCACGTGTCTTTTATTCACATCTGCGGACGTTAAAATGTTGTAAACTTGTTTAATTCGTACAGTACACCCGAGAGTGCACGTGGCCTGAATTTTCGTCCGGTGAAGTCAGACCTTGTAATTTATATTCTAATGACTGAGATTGTAGAAGCCAATCATAATCATTTTTTAATGTGACATATTCTGTCAGTCCTTGATATCCTACTTAACTCACAATTTTCCATCGTAACTACTGTAACTGATTTAGAGACGTTTCCTCAACAATGGGAAGTCAAATGAAATAGTGTTGCAAGCTATTGTCGCATCTTGCAGGCTGTTAAATGTTAGTTGTATAGTTCGTTCATCAAATGTATATTAATTTGCCACAATGTTAAATTATATTAACATGCTATGCTTCTCAATGTATATTATCTGATCAAAAGTATTTGGACACCTTGCAGCGGCCATTATTATGGGGTGTGTCTATCTTTCACTTTCATGATGGCTTCAGGTCTGCTGAGGACACTCTCAACGAGCTCTCTGAATGTCTGTGGAGGAATGGCAGCCGATTCTTCCTAAACGGCTGAAACCAGAGAATTGTCCAAATCAATTAAATTCGCCAGCAGCCGTGTTACTGAGATGTTATTTTATTCTATTTTGGCTATCAGTTTCGGCTTTCCACAGTGTCATCTTCACGCCCCATATGCATCTCTCAGAATAAACTCATACCGTTTCACTAGTGCTTCATTCGAAGACTTGATAACAACTTGGTATCAAATCTTCGACTGAAGCACTTGTGAGACGGTTTGAG
Source organism: Schistocerca piceifrons (assembly GCF_021461385.2). Taxonomy (NCBI): domain Eukaryota; kingdom Metazoa; phylum Arthropoda; class Insecta; order Orthoptera; family Acrididae; genus Schistocerca; species Schistocerca piceifrons. The sequence goes on along the minus strand of NC_060138.1, from coordinate 745,842,590 downwards.
TTCACGACATCCGGAAATATATGGCACTGTATGACAGTATCGTTTATTTTGAGAGATGCATATAGGGCCTGAAGATGGCATCGTGGAATGCCGAAACTGGTAGTCGAAATAAAATAAAATAAGCCTCAGTCACACGACTGTTGGCTAATTTCATTGATGCTGACAGTTACTTGACCAGCTGATGTTCCCTGTCCATGATGGATCAACAGAAAAACCAGAGAAGGTGGTGATGCCGGACCCAGGGGTGTGGAGGGATTTGACGTTATAATTCGTCGTAAAGGTGTTCCACTGAGTTCAGGTCGGAACTCTGGGCAGGCAAGTCCATTCATGGAACACTGTTGTTCACGAATCACTTTCTCACAGACGCTGCTTATGACGGGGCGCACTGTCAAGTTGATATAATCATCATCTCCGAATTGTTCATCTACTGTGCACAGTATATAATGCTGTAAAATGTATTCATATCCTCTCACATTTAGCTTTCTCTTAAGCACAATAAGGAGACTACACTCAAATACTGTAACGGCCACTTCCTCTGTACTTCACAGCTGGCACTACAGATGATGGTAGGTAACGTTCTCCAGGCATTCGTCAAACCCAAATCCTTCCATCGGATTGCTGCAGGGTATAGCATGATTCATTGTTCCATATCACTCGTTTCTGGTCATCCATATCCAATGGCATCGCTCTTTACACCACGTCAACGTCAATTGTCACTGAGCATTAACCATAGAAATGTCTGATTTAAGAGAAGCTGCTCGATCACTGGTTCACATTCTTAATAACTTCCTACACACACTCATTGCGCTGACTGGACAGATGGTAGCACTTTTGAAATCAGTTGTGATTCTGATTCGCGGCAGCCTGTTGCCAGACTGGCACATCTCATGTACCGATCATAATTTGATTTATAATCATTACTACTTAGTGGTTATAATTAAACCTTCCCTATTTAGCACGTTATAAAGCGGAAACTAATTATCGTACGAGGAGTAAACTTAGTAGCATTAAGGCCAAAGACCAGGGGAAGAGAAATAATGCAGAATCAATTCAATTGTAACACTTTTAATGTGCTGATACGGTATATCATACCATTACATAGCGGTACCATTACTGCTACAAAAGGAGCTCAATATGGCGCCCATCAGTGTCCAGAGCCTGAAAGCGCAGGATTGCATTCTGCACAGCAGAACAAAGCGTGTCCGTAGGTATGCTGGCTACCGCTTTTGATATGCTGCGCTTCAGATCAGCACATGTGTGAATGTCCAGGTAGCCTCACAACCAGAAATCACAGGGAGTGAGATCAGGTGATCGTGCCGGCCAAACATTTGGAAACGATCGGCTGATAATTCGATCGTTTCCAAATGTGTTTCGGAGAAGCAGAGGAACTTCACGAGCGATGTACGATGGGGCCCCATCCCGCTGAGTTCACTGCGTCTCTCTCATGTAGGGTGGGTATGACATACTGGCGAAGCATATCGCAGTAAGCTGGTCAGTGACACTGCACGTCTGTGGTCCTTGAGCGCCAACCTGTTCAAAAAATAATGGCCCAATGATGAACGTAGCCGTGAAGCCACACCACATGGTGTACGTTCACCATACAGACGAACTTCATGCACAGTGACTGCAGGTGAAGATCCCCACACTCGGCAATTCTCTGTGTTCACCTCACCCGTCAGAGAAAAATGAGCTTCGTCTGTCCATAGGATGGTCCAGGGCGAGCCCTCGCCAACTTCAATCATTGCGAGAAAGTAGAGAGCGAAGTCAACACGTCGTTGTGCGTCCTGTGGTGCAAACTGCTGTACGATATGGATCTTGTACGGATACCATTTGAGAATGGTTCGAAGCATCTTCCGTACAGTGGATCACGGGATGTTTAACTGTCCAGACACAGCACGCGCACTGCCTAACGATCGGGAATTGCGCGCAGCGTTGTCTGACATAGCAACAGCGATTTGATCAACCACCTGTGGTGCAATCGGTCGTCGGCCTCTTCCCGGAGCGACGCCCAGTTCTCCAGTTGACTCGAACTTCTTGGTCATGCTCCGCACAGCAGGTGGAGAAAGAGGACCCTTCCGAAATCCTTTCAGCCAGCGATATTCTCGAAGTTCAGCTGCAGCATTACTGTTGTTTTGATAATAGAGCTTTACCAATAATCCCCTGCTCCTTTTGTCCACGCCGGCCCATATGGCCGTGCGGTTCTAGGCGCTTCAGTCTGGAACCGCGCGACCGCCATAGTCGCAGGTTCGAATCCTGCCTCGGGCATGGATGTGTGTGGTGTCCTTAGGTTAGCTAGGTTTAAGTAGTTCTAAGTTCTAGGGGACTGATGACCACCGATGTTAAGTCCCATAATGCTCAGAGCCATTTAAACCATTTTGAACCTTTTGCCCACGTTTATGTTGACTCATCAACAAATGCACTCCGAGTGGTCAGGTGTGTGAGACTGCCAATCATAATGACGCCACCTGGTGGCCATAGTTGGAACTGGACGGTGCGGCTGTGACGCACGGAAATCATGCACCCCATACTTTGGACATAAAGGCTACCAATGCTGGTAATTAGGTTCCGTATTATAACGTGTCAAGTAGGTAAAGTTTAATTATAACCACCCAGTGTATTGACTTAATTCCTGATGGTTAGTAAAATACGATTGCCATGAATAACACCAGTGATTGCCAGAAGAAGCCGTCTACCACTATATTAATTTCTTCTTTTACCAGTCGAGGTTATGCACGTTGATTTCTCTGTAGCTCAGTTGAGTGAGTGTGAGTGTATGATGAGCCAAGCCGGACGGGTCAGGCCAGCGACCCAATGTTAGGGACGACCACACTGAGAGATGCAGCCTGCCTTTTCAGAGGGCAGCGCAAGTCGCAACGACCGCTGAAGGCAGGTACGGATTGTTGACCACGCCACTGTCAGGGCTGCCAAACGCCTTCCAGCTTCCTGCCACTTTCGCATAATGCTTTGCATTTCTTAAATCACTGTGGTAGCTAACATGTTGTGATGAACACCTGCACTAACGGAGAGTTGCAGTTTTTATGAGCAGGGATATCTAGGTAGAACAAACTTCAAAGGAACTTCGTTTTGCGCCTAGACGTTGCCTTCCAGGAATGCTGGGTAGTCAGTGACAAACATCTTGGCATGCCGTGATGAGCAGTTTACCTGCTCTGTGAACAGAAGTTCCTTTCTTTTTAAAGAGGAGAGGGCCAACTCAGTGTTGCCATTTTACGTGAGTTGGATGACGTTTGGCCCGAAAAGTTGTAAGAGGCCTCCTCATTGGCTAACAAACAGCAGAGGAAGGCAAGATGCCAATTTTCGCACACTGGCTAAAACACAGAACTGGTTGAAGAGTGGGAGAATGGCTCAATGTTTTTTATGCACTGCGAGTCTAGGTTAATTGGTTAATATTGCACACGTTCAAATAGAGGGGATTTTGTTGATTTGTTAAGTATAGCATTAGCCAGCACTTTGCAGAGCCATTCTCACCGGCACATGAGAATTGTGCAGATTTAGAACGGAGATTACTTCACTTTGAAAACCGGTAGAACAGACTTCGGTTTGGGTCACGATGAAGGAGATTTCTAGTCGAAAATGAAGCAATTGACTTGGAGACTACATCTGGAGATCTGAGGCAGAGCTGCCGGCCGGAGTGGTCGAGCGGTTCCAGGCGCTACAGTCTGGAACCGCGCGACCGCTACGGTCGCAGATTCGAATCCTGACTCGGGCATGGATGTGTGTGATGTCCATAGTTTAGTCAGGTTTAAGTAGTTCTAAGTTCTAGGGGACTGATGACCTTAGAAGATAAGTCCCATAGTGCTCAGAGACACTTGAACCATTTTTTTAGGCAGAGCTGATATGCTGCAGTTTGTGGCAAATAATGGTGCGCACTATGCTCTAAGCATCTGAGGGCTGAGCATGGTGAGAGATTGCAGCCTAGGTGAGCATGGCATGAGAATTATTGCGTGTCTGTAGGTACGGTGTTAGGATTGGCTTCACTTCAGAATACAATACCTTCGCGAGTAGTTGAAAGCTTGTTTACGACTGAATCGAAAGTACTAGTTGTATGTATAGTTCTTCAGTTCTTCTGATATATTCAGGCACTCACTGGATGGGCACTGTGGAGTTACCTTCCCGTAAGTCATGTACCGATTAAGGTCTTTTTGCAATTACCTGAATCATCCAATCTTTGCCTAAGTTTGTTTGTTATTTCGCATGAGGTACAGTATCGATATATCATGTTTTCTTGAGCCACCATTGTTCTGTTAGTTATCTGTTGCATGACAGATTTTTTAATAAATTACTCATGAATTCATAGAGAGTGATCCAATTATCGAGCAGTCCAACCAATTAAGATCATTCTAATAACCACAGGGGTTTGTCAAAGGCTCCGCCTTAATTTATCAATACGTTCTGCTGATTTCACAAGATTTTTTACAACCACCCTCGGCAATGCTCTACATTTTCTGTCTGTCAGTACATAAGGTCTGCCTGGTCTCGATTTAGCAGTAGTTATTCCATCAAGTTTCCACTTCACAATCACATTACAAACAGTTGATGTGAGTCCTTTTAGAAGAGTAGGAATATTTTTTATAGATTTGTTATGCAGGTGACATCCAGTGAGTAGTCCGCGTTCCAAGTCAGTATTTTCTTCTGACCACCCCACTCTGCTGTTACTGTTTCTCTACTGTCAACACAATACCCTCCCTCCCCCCTCCCCCTCCTATTACATAGGTGCGTCTACATCTCATGACGTCTAGTAGTCATTTCTGCATTTCATAGGTGTGTCGAGATACTTTTGATTAGATAATGCAGTAAGAGTTCCATTGTTTGCTTGTAAACATTTTAAGAGAAACATTGATAGCATCACCGATTTTACACTGCACATTAATTATAACGTATGAGGTACACAAATAGGATCAGACTATGATGGAAAATCCAGAGGATGGAATGTCCTAGTGTCCTGCGGATGGGGTGTCTTCTCGCTATGAGTCTGCTTTCATTAATTACGTAAGTGACCTCTGTTAACGGTAACAAAACAACATAACTCAGACATAAGGCAGCTGTTAACACGCCTGAAGCTGGCAGTATGTGTAACTGTGTGGAGAATCGGAAAGATCGTCAGGTCGCCGTTTTTAACACTTCCAATAGATTTTTTAAAATTTATTTGGTTTTTGGCAACATTGATCATGCAGCCAGCAATAGTTATAACTGTAGAGAGTTAACATAAAACTTCGAGTTAAAGTAAAATGACAGGGTAACGTGCCTACTGTTTCGAGGATGCTGTGCATTCGAGTCAATATACATAACTAAAACAATATTAAACACTATTAACGCTCACTTGTAATGCAGAATTAGACTAAAATCATAGAATTGGCACTGTACTTTAATTTTTAACCACAAAGTAATTAATATTGTTGATGTAAGCAGATGCAACTGCGGATACCAACACGCGTGCAGCCCCCCAATAAAAGCATATGCTAACAAAACAGCATTTTATGTGCTTACGGTAGTCAGAGAATATTGCCAGTATTACCAATAAACAAAGCAGGTTTATACAGAGAGACAGAAAAGTCGTTCACGTCTTCCACGAGTTTTCTGGTGATTGGCAGCACAGGTTCGCAACAGTGGCCATCTGACACGTCAAAAAGCGTCTTAGAGACGAAAGAGGAGCAAAGTTTCTTGTTGCAATGATAACCGCTCCCTATATATTATCTGCATTTATCGTAAATTAAGTCTGTTTTCGAGTTTGCTAACAACTTTGAATGGAAATGAGCGTTTGGCGTCAGTGGCCGGGAGGCCCCTTGCTGGGCAGGTCCGGCCGCCTTGGTGCAGGTCTTATTACATTCGACGCCACACTGGGCGACCCGCGCGCCGCATGGGGATGAAATGATGATGAAGGCGGAACAACAGCCAGTCCCTGAGTGGAGAAAATAACCGATCCAGCCGGGAATCGAACCCGGGCCCGTATGACGGCAATCCGTCACGCTGACCACTCAGCTATCGGGGCGGATCAAACAACTATAACTAACATCGAAATATTTTAGGAAAGTAGTAATTTTTACCACAGGTTTTTATGTTGCCTTAATATAAATCTCGTTTTGTGTACCTGCTTCAGTTCTTATAGGGAATTAGCAACGTTTTAGCTCAACAGATTAAAAGATAATCATCAAGTTTAATTTAATGTTATTTGTTCACTGCCTTGTAATACATTCCACCAGCGAAAATGCAACCTCGCTTTGAATGCTGTTCTCAAAATCGGGATGAGCTGGTTGATGTTCATAAGCAGCTGGAAGTCGCCCTGACTACTGTCAAAAGATTGGTAGCTGCTGCGAATCGGTGCGTTGGAAGAGCTCCTGAGGGTCGTGTACCTGTGATACCCGTACCAGAGGTACCTCAAATGCTATCCTCTCCTGTGGATCCTGTCTCCTGTGCAGAAAGCACAGGATCTGTCATTATCAGTCCACTTGGCTGTGAGCGGCGTGTCAGTGGTAGATCTAAGCGTTCTGTACAGGATGGATGGGGACCAGGGAGGACTCAAGGTGTTGTACCAATCCCACTAACCAACAAGTTTGAAGCACTGTCATTCACTGAAACTGAAAGTGAGCCAGTGGGACTGACTTCACCTGTTTTGGGGAAACCTTTTTTGTCCCGTGTCACAAGGAGGCAAATGCAAAAGGGTAGGGGTCTATTAATCGTCGGTAGTTCAAACGTATGGTGAATGACGGTACCTCTTAAGGAAATGGCAGCTAGGGACAGGAAAGGACACCAGGTGCACTCAGTGTGTCCGCCTGGGGGCCTCATTCAACATGTTGAAGAGGCTATTTCGGGACCCATTGAGGGAACAGGTTGCAACCAACTGCAGATTGTGGTGCACATTGGAACAAATGATGCCTGTCGTCTGGCTCTGAGGTCATTATTGGGTCATTCCGGCGACTGGCAGAGAAGGTTGAGAAAACCAGCCTTGCACGTGGAGTTTCAGCGAAGCTTTCAGTTTGCAGCATTATCCCCAGAACTGATCAGGGCCCTTTGGTTCTGAGGCAAGTGAATACGACTGAATTCATCGTAAGTGAAAAAACGAGGCAATCATAATCGTATCAATAATATACACTACTGGCCATTAAAATTGCTACACCAAGAAGAAGTGCAGATGATAAACGGGTATTTATTGGACAAATATATTACAATAGAACTGACATGTGATAACATTTTCACGCAATTTGGGTGCATACCAGTACCCAGTACCCAAAACAACCACCTCTGGCCGTAATAACGGCCTTGATACGCCTGGCCATTGAGTCAAACAGAGCTTGGATGGCGTCTACAGGCACAGCTGCCCATGCAGCTTCAACACGATACCACAGTTCATCAAGACTAGTGACTGGCGTATTGTGACGAGCCAGTTGCTCGGCCACCATTGACCAGACGTTTTCAATTGGTGAGAGATCTGGAGAATGTGCTGGCCAGGGCAGCAGTCGAAGATTTTCTGTATCCAGGAAGGCCCGTGCAGGACCTGCAACATGCGGTCGTGCATTATCCTGCTGAAATGTAGGGTTTCGCAGAGATCGAATGAAGGGTAGAGCCACGGGTCGTAACACATCTGAAATGTAACGTCCACTGTTCAAAGTGCCGTCAATGCGAACAAGAGGCGAGCGAGACGTGTAACCAATGGCACCCCATACTATCACGCCGGGCGATACGCCAGTATGGCGATGAGGAATACACGCTTCAAATGTGCGTTCACCGCGATGTCGCCAAACACGGATGCGACCATCATGATGCTGTAAACAGAACCTGGATTCATCCGAAAATATGACGTTTTACCATTCGTGCACTCAGGTTCGTCGTTGAGTACACCATCGCAGGCGCTCCTGATGATGCAGCGTCAAGGGTAACCGCAGCCATGGTCTCCGAGCTGATAGTCCACGCTGCTGCATACGTCGTCGAACTGTTCGTGCAGATGGTTGTTGTCTTGCAAACGTCCACATCTGTTGACTCAGGGATCGAGACGTGGCTGCACGATCCATTACAGCCATGCGGATAAAATTCCTGTCATCTCGACTGCTAGTGATACGAGGTCTTTGGGATCCAGCACGGCGTTCCGTATTACCCTCCTAAACCCACCGATTCCATATTCTGCTAACAGTCATTGGATCTCGACCAACGCGAGTAGCAATGTCGCGATACGATAAACCACAATCGCGATAGGCTACAATCCGACCTTTATCAAAGTCGGAAACGTGTTTGTACGCATTTTCCCTCCTTACACGAGGCATCACAACAACGTTTAACCAGGTAACGCCGGTCAACTGCTGTTTGTGTATGAGAAATCGGTTGGAAACTTTCCTCATGTCAGCACGTTGTAGATCTCGCCACCGGTGCCAACCTTGTGTGAATGCTCTGAAAAGCTAATCATTTGCATATCACAGCATCATCTTCCTGTCAGGTAAATTTCGCGTCTGTAGCACGTCATCTTCGTTGTGTAACAATTTTAATGGCCAGTAGTGTACAAATGTGAACTTGTGGATGCTAATGAAATATGCTTACCTTTTAAGTGTCAAAGTAATTTAACTTCAAAAATATATCGAGTAGGTAGCTATTAATCTTTAATTATACTGTATTCGTCTCATGAAATGTAGCTCTTGATGTACGATACATCTTCAGGTTCACAGTATCAGCTACGAAAACAAAAGTAATTTCAGAATCTTGACACCTCTATCATTAATGTCTGCGGACGCCCATAATTTAGTCTGAAGCAGCATGTAGACACATAAAAGTGATGCTGTCTGCGTTGTGTCCACGGATTATCCATTCCTTACAGGAACGACTGCGCTGAAATTATACTTGAACGTAAGCATTACCTCTGTGTCATACACAGAACCGAGGTTGTTCCGAAGTTTTCCAAGATTTTCCATATTTTCCGGATATTAGGGGCTTCTTCAGGCTCATTTCTTGACAACATATTGGAGACTGCTAAGATAAGTTACTACAAGAAATAGAGAATTGAAGAAGAAGACTGTTTCTCACGCCAATATACATCTTTCTAAAAAAAAAAAAAACGAATTACTCATGCGATCTTTACATGTTTATTTCATATCACACACTTAATTTACTGGGTTGAGGCCACTTCGGTCGATCCATGTCTATTCTAGCTATTTAAGATTTGTAGTTCATGAAAACTGTCGATACTGGAATACTGGAATTTACTCGAACAATCTGTCTTATAAATAGGGACCTCTGTAACGAGGCAAGCAGTCGAGCTACGTGTGTGCTCAATAAATGTGCTTTCGGTGTAGAGTATTAGTTCTTATTGTTTTCACGCAAAGCAACATACACGTTTACAGCGACTTACATACTCTGCAAACCACTATGAAATGCATGGCAGAGGGTACGTAGCTTGTACCTCACGTTAGGGTCTCTTCTCATTGCAACTAAGTATGAGGCACGGGGAGAACGACTTATTAAATTCTTCTGTGCGCTCTCAAACCGTAGTCTAATCTTGTCTTCACATTCCTTTTTGGAGCTATACGTAGGAGAAAACGATGTTTTGGAAAGCTATTTCTGCCAAAGTTTGCAGGATACGCAGTTGTAGCTCAGAACTTAATATGAAGTGTGTTACGCAGACCATTCGTAAGTGTCCAAAAATTGTCAAAGAATGTGTCTTTTATCATCGTAGCTCACACAGAAATTAGGGGCAACGACAGAACGAGGCTGCTGCTTCCAGAATTTATGAAAGACACAAATCTAGTTCACAGTTTACGAATTTTGCGCCGCCCTCGAATACATTAAAAACTACGGAATATATCGCTATAAAAACAATCCTTGACATGAATCCTTTACTTTGCTGAATTTGTGACACCTTTGACACCAATCTACCAAGGACGAACGCTGCAGAAATATTTTATCCGACTCGACATCCCACGCTCGTCACACAAAATAGAACGCCTTGTTGGGTGGTGTGCTCATGTCCAGATAAAGCGAAAACACTTCTCACTACGGCAGAGAATCACGTGGACCTTGCGTCCCATCCATCGACGCACTCGGCGCCTTGCATCAGCCGAAAATAGACAATATCGCGACTCCTCGGACCACACTAAGAGTCTCATGGAAACCACTACCCTTTTTTGTGTTGTTTGGCGCACTGCGTACGTGCAGTTTGACACGTCGCAGCGAGCAATGGCCTTTAGCGAGATATCCGACTCCCAAAAGTCCATAGCATGCAATTAATTCCCTTCACAACGTTCGCTCGCAAAATTGGTTTCGATGGAACTGCTTTCACTGATAACATCAATTCCTGTAGAGTTTGTAACCGACTGTCATTGACAAGATCTGACACTCGTCTTGTGTCTCTGTCAGTTATGATCTTTTCGAGGCCATTGTTTTAACCTGTAACCTGGCTACGTGTGGTACACCATTTCTTGACCTGTTGTGTACATAGTTCCGCGTAGTCAGCACGTACACAACTTTCCCAATAGAGCGCGCCCCGCTAAGCACAACAGCGCAGGCGCAGCGCTCGTTCGTCTCCGCATTACGAGATGGCGCTGTCATAGAGACGGACCAAATTCTGCTTCCGCCGATCCGCGTATTCATAAGTAACGCAGCCAATGAGATTGCTGCTAACGTAGAACCTTTTATCCTCGCGGATCACACTCGCGCAGTGATACCTGAACGCTCGAGGTATTGTAACGAGTGTAGAGACCTCCGATTAGTCAGTCTGTATTAGTCTGTAGTCAAGTTTCAGTCTGCACCTAATAAGATTATCGTATTCCTGTACATAGCCATGTAGAGAAATGTATAGACACTTTGTCAAGTATCAGAGATATGTGAGAATAAGATTAACGTTCCAAGGCCAAAGGAACTTCAGCATCCAGAACCAAGTTAAGTTATTTTTACGCTTGTTATTATTTTAATAAATGTCTGTGAAAATTAATCAAGTCCTGTTTAAAGTTGGTCACTGTCAATCTGCTACTCTAAGCGTGCAAGTGGCATTTCTATCATCTGACCTAACGGCAGAAGATAAACACGCCACAATAAGACCACGAGACATATTGCTGACACTCGCCTACTTCGTTAGAGCAACAAGTCAAATAATCTGATGGTGTGTGCACCGAAGGTCTTACAGTACGCACACCACATGGCCACACGTTGGACGGTCCGCACTGATACACAAAGAAATCGGTTATCTTCATTCACGGTGTAAACATGGGTAGGTCAAAACACGATACCTCCTTTTTCTCATTCCGTCACGTCTCCAAGTCGACTCATCTTACTGTGCTGATCCCATACAATCGACTGGAAAACCCACACCACTGCACTGCCATGATTAAAGTCAGCGCTGGAAGGTCACATGACCAGCTAGTACCAGTCCCACACCATCTACAGCTCTTCAAGACAACCAGTGTGCGCTTTTTAAAGGGTTACTAATATCAGGTGATCAAAAAGTCAGTATAAATTTGAAAACTGAATAAACCACGGAATAATGTAGATAGAGAGGTAAAAATCGACACACATGCTTGGAATGACATGGGGTTTTATTAGAACAAAAAAAAAGTATTGCTAGACGCCACTTTCGTCATGCTTGGCCTCCCACGTCCCCAGTCCTCAGTCCGTGCGATTATTGGCTTTGGGGTTACCTGAAGTCGCAAGTGTATCGTGATCGACCGACATCTCTAGCGATGCTGAAAGACAACATCCGACGCCAATGCCTCACCATAACTCCGGACATGCTTTACAGTGCTGTTCATAACATTATTCCTCGACTACAGCTATTGTTGAGGAATGATGGTGGGCATATTGAGCATTTCCTGTAAAGAACATCATCTTTGCTTTGTCTTATTTTGTTATGCTAATTATTGCTATTCTGATCCGATGAAGCGCCATCTGTCGGACATTTTTTGAACTTTTGTATTTTTTTGGTTCTAATAAAACCCCATGTCATACCAAGCATGTGTGTAAATTTGTACCTCTCTATCTATATTATTTCGTGATTTATTCAGTTTTAGTCCGCAGCGTGTGGTCGTGCGGTAGCCTTCTCGCTTCCCACGCCCGGGTTCCCGGGTTCGATTCCCGGCGGGCTCAGGGATTTTCTCTGCCTCGTGATGACTGGGTGTTGTGTGATCTCCCTAGGTTAGTTAGGTTTAAGTAGTTCTGTTCTAGGGGACTGATGACCACAGATGTTGAGTCCCATAGTGCTCAGAGCCATTTGAACCATCTATTCAGTTTTCAAATTTATACTGACTTTTGATCACCTGGTATTTTCTCCAGTAATGTTTGGGTATCTCGCAGTGCAAGGAGCCACTGCACAACCTTGTCTACAGTATGTCGATCCGTAAGAGCCGCCCATTATTCTGCACCAAACGTGCTCGTTACTTTGCGATCGTTGCAGCCATTAAATTGCTAATAACCAGCATGTCCTGGATCCAATCAAATCTTGATACTCCGCCCGCATCCGCCGACACTTACCTCTGATTACTGGAGTCGACAGCAGACTTGTTCCCTCAAGTATTCTGTCGGCGCATAAAAATACTACATGTGTACACAACAAGACATCGACGCTGCCTAGGACGCCGCTTGAGTTAATTTTTGTGTTTCTGCGTTAGTGTGCAAGTTGTCCTGTGAATAGCTACATTTAGGTAGTTATCCGTGCAACTGCATTAACTGCATGCGCGTTACGACGATCCAACCTCCCATCGGCATTTTACCCTCGGAATCACCTTAGTGGGGGAGATGGCACGGTGATACTGGGCTCTCATTCGGGTAGTCGGCGGTTTCACTTCCTGTCCAGCCATCCACATTTAGATTTTCTGTGAATTACTTAAACTACTTAAGGCTAATGCCGTGATGGCTTCTTTGGAGGGGTTCGGCCGAGTTCTTTCCCCCTCCTCCCTCAATCTGAGCTTGTGCTTCGTCTCTAATGACCTCGTCATCGACGGGGCGTTAAACATTAAGTTTGTTCCCCTTGGAATTCCCTGACACTGCTGCTATAGGTATCGTATATTTTTTAAAAAATGAGGAAAGGGACTGCAACAGAATAACGAGAAAATTTCCTGACCCACATTTATTAACTCTCTGACATCGACACCTGTAAAAGGTTCTCTTCGCTAATGAAATCGGGGCAGATAAAAAGAGGCTTTCGATTATGTGAACCATAAAACACGGGATCCGATTTGCATATGTGTAATCTTACTGCCACGACAAGAAAAAGAGACTCATTGACAAATTACACTACAAGACTGAGGCTAAACTTCGAATGGAGGAACATAAAATACGAAAAACTACAAGATTCAGTATTGATCCAAGTTTGTTCTCAACCTACATAAATTTATTGGCGTTAAAGATGTCCAAAATTGTTTATTATTTGCAGAACAAAAGTACCAATCAAGAGCCTAAATTTAACCACATCAAAACATTTTTTGGTTGTTTTCCACGGCTTTTATAAACTGCATAAATTGCATATTTGACACTTTAAACTGTTGCTTAATTTATTCTTTATTGTGCGACCAGCTTTCATCGAAAACCATTATCCACCACAGATTTCTGCTAATAGCAAGAGTTACATATAGCCTATACATTAGAAAATAAAATGTCAAATATATTATATTTATGAATAAGGTTTAGTGAAGCAGATGTAGAAGCAGAATAAAGAATAAATTAAAAAGCTGTTTAAGGTATTACGTGATGTTCTTTCCACAATTAACCATCCCAAGCACAGTCAAATGGTAAGAAAAACATTGTAAATACATTAAAAGTCTTAATCTCACAAAAACTCATAAAAGGCATTTCAAATGGTTGAAAATATCCTGTTGGTACCAGATTTAAAAATTACAGATTCGTTCATTTTTGGGTGGATAACAAGCGAAGCGGTAAGCACATAAACTAGTCTAGAAACGTAGTCCATCATGTCTTCCGTTTGAAATATCTGTTATTATGTTAATTTTAAGACAAAATATGCTAGAGACAACAAACCGAAAGAGGATAAATTATAATTTATTTGTAAAATCGAGGAATAAGCATAATGCGTAAAATTGATAACATCTCTCGTTACCGGTACTTTTTCAGTCGCCATAAAACACTTTCCTTACTTTCCAAAACATTTATTTCGTTGTAGTTTTTGTAGTTAATGATAAAAATCAATTTCACATAAAATGCAATTTACACGACTACAATTAGAGATAAAAATAATTTCCACATACACGTTGTATCCTTGTTTGGAGTTTCGAATAAGTTTGTGCATACTAGTCCAAAATTCTTTACCAGCTGTTTGCAGACATAAAGCGAGAAACTGAGAATGTCTAGAGATTCGAAAATAAATTATTTTTAAAAACAGTCATAATAGTCACCCTCATACATGTCAGCTGTTTATTCACGTTAGCGATATGAAATTCCATATTTTGTTAAAATTACCCGGCTGAGAGGTTGCGTTCGAAGTGCAAAACTGTTCACTAACATTTCGTCATATCAGCGGCGGACATCTTCAGACATAAAAAACTGGCAGTTGTGTATAAAACTTTTTGAGCTGCATAGACAGCACAACAATTCGCCACGTGTTACTGAATGCACTGATTTTCTCCTAAGGGTAACATAATTGTCAATTACAAGTAACCACTGGTGAAAATTCCTCTCATTGTGCAAAGCTGGCTTCCACATTTTCTTTACTTTAAGTTCAAAAATGGTTCAAATGGCTCTGAGCACTATGGGACTTAACATCTGAGGTCATCAGTCCCCTAGAACTCAGAACTGCTTAAACCTAACTAACCTAAAGACATCACACACAACCATGCCCGAGGCAGGATTCGAACCTGCGACCGTTGCGGTCGCGCGGTTCTAGACTGAAGCGCCTAGAACCGCTCGGCCACGGCGGCCGGCTTTGCTTTAAGTCCCTATTCCCTTCAGTTTATATTGTCATGGTGTTTGCACATTTCCATTGGTCCTCTACACAAGCGCGCATGACAAGGCGTTGGCCTCATCTAAAACGCTGATATCATGCTCATGTTGTGTACGCTGTAAAGCATGTTTTCCCACGACTATTTTTCCTGTTTACTCAGTGTGACAATTCACCTTGTGGTCGGCTAAACGAGTGTTATGTGATTTCAATAAGTACTTGGCCACAACGATACAGAATTTTACAATCACTATCTGTCGTCAATGGATTACGTATACACTCCACAGATTTGAGGAATGCATCTATTTGTATGGTGGACATAAAAATCATTTTAACCTCATGCTTTGCCATAAATTATCCAATAGGTTCATCACACTTGTTTATAATGGGGAAGAAACTTTCCTCTTTGGTGGTTGTTGTTACTCATTAGCCATGGGAATGCTTTTTCTTGACCTTAGCGTTCCTCCCAGCTTGTTATTAGAGTAGCCACTATTCTTAAAAGGTGAACGTAAGTAATTGAGCTTTTATTGTGAGTAACATAGTTCGCATTATATTTGCCTTATAGACGTACGTTTTAATGGATGATAATTGAATGTCTTAAGAGATAAGGACCTGTATGTTTCATTTTCTTACATCTTATGGCTTAGATGCCGTAAGAACGTTTTATTAATGATACATGCAGCAAATTAAGCTGATCATGACCCCCTTTCTCCATACTAAAGAGAATATTTGGTTTATTGCTACTGAGATGTAGCAAAGATAAATCCAACTCCCTCTACCACTGATCCATATCATCCACATAACGACATAGCTGATCTGTTGGTTGTTAGACGCTATTGGTTCGTTATCTCAATGAACTCTGCTTATCATCCACTACTGTTTTCAACGTTTCGATCCTAAATCTTTGGACCGCCCCATCTGAATGGAACACGGAACTGCTAAGTGTTAAATTTACTACGTGAAATTTGCTGGTCAACTATAAACATCAGATCCACGTGTTCGGTCTCTCGCTGGCACTGCTGCAGATGAGTAGATGACTTGGTTGCTAAATAGACTGCTCGTGTTAATTTGATTCACTTACAAACAGTCCTACATTGTACTTTCTGGGTATCCACTAGATCTGGTATTTTTCTCTCCGACGCCAAGAGTCTGTGTCACAGGCTGTATTCCACAACTGTTTACAGAGTATGCAGTGTGATTTACACTTCCTGTTAAAGGCTTCTAGTGGTTGTAGAGAGCACTCAGTATATAAGGTTTTAATCAAGGACCCATGTACACAAATGTACCGTTTGGATGTAAAATAAGTTTGAAGATCGGATCGCTTTCAAATTTCCCGCTTCACGATACCGACGCAGTGAAGGTAAAGAGCTCTGACTTGTGTGCTGTACAGGAACCCATGACATGGAAAATGTATCGATTACTCATCGTCAGGTCTGTTCTATGTGACATCCTCATAAAAGTCGATTCTGCGATACCTCTTTGGCGCAACTAAGTCGACCGCTCGTAGTTGAGAACGTACCAGTTCCTCGCCACTGTTGTTGTAGCCTGTGATCAGAAGTATCCGGACATCCCCAAAAACATACCTTTTTCATGTTAGGTGCATTGTGCTGCCACCTACTGCCTGGTACTCCATATCAGCGACCTCAGTAGTCACTAGGCATCGTGAGAGAGCACAATGGGGCGCTTCGTGGAACTCTCGGACTTCGAACGTGGTCGGGTGATTGGGTGTCACTTGTGTCATACGGCTGTACGCGAGATTTTCACAGTCCTAAACTTCTCTAGGTACACTGTTTCTGATGCGATAGTGAAGTGGAAACGTGAAGGAAGGGACACGTACAGCACAAAAGCGTACAGGCCGGCCTCGTCTGTTGACTGACAGTGACAGCCGACAGTTGAAGATCGTCGTAACGTGTAATAGGCAGATATCTATCCAGACCATCACACAGGAAGTCCAAACTGAATCAGGATCCACTGTAAGTACTATGACAGATAGGCGGGAGGTGAGAAAACTTGGATTTCATAGTCGGCCGACTAGTCGTAAGCCACACATCACGCCGGTAAATGCCAAACGACACCTTGCTTGGTGTAAGGACCATAAACATTGGACGACTGAACAGTGGAAAAACGTTGTGTGGAGTGACGAATCACGGTACACAATGTGGCGATCCGATGGCGGAATGTGGATATTGCGAATGCCCAGAGAACGCCATCTGCCAGCGTGTGTAATGCCAACAGTAACATTCGGAGGCGGTGGTGTTATGGTGTGGTCGCATTGTTGTTTGCGTGGCACTATCACAGCACAGGCCTACATTGATGTTTTAAGCACCTTCTTGCTTCCCACTGTTAAAGAGGAATTCAGGGATGGCGATTATATCTTTCAACACGATCGAGCACCTGTTCATAATGCACGGCCTGTGGCGGAGATGTTACACGACAATAACATCCCTGTAATGGACTGGCTTGCACGGAGTCCTGACCTGAATCCTACAGAACACCTTTGAGATGTTTTGGAACGCCGACTTCGCGCCAGGCCTCACCGACCGACATCGATACCTTTCCTCAATTCAGCACTCCGTGACGAATAGGTTGCCGTTCCCCAAGAAACTTTCCAGCACCTGATTGAAGGCATACCTGCGTGAGTGGAAGCTGTCATCAAGGCTAAGGGTGGGCCAAAACTATAGTGAATTCAAGCGTTACCGATGGAGGGCGCCACGAAGTTTTAAGTCATTTTCAGCCAGGTGTCCAGATAGTTTTGATCACATAGTGTATGTGATTCATAATTAGAAAACGATACTGTCTGTGATGCCTTCGTCTCAGTTTTTGATTGTACCGTGAAACGCGAGATTTGAAAGTGA
This sequence comes from Schistocerca piceifrons, assembly GCF_021461385.2. Classification (NCBI taxonomy): domain Eukaryota; kingdom Metazoa; phylum Arthropoda; class Insecta; order Orthoptera; family Acrididae; genus Schistocerca; species Schistocerca piceifrons. The sequence continues at coordinate 745,824,857 of NC_060138.1, read as the reverse complement.
TTCCATCTTCAGACTTATTTATATCCAAACGGTGCATTTACTGACATGGATTCCATATTAGACTTCTATCTTCTGAGGTCCATCTACAATGCTTAGAAGCCTATAATAGGAATTGTGAAAGTATCTGTACATGGCAGCTAACGAATAAATATTCTAGCCTCTCATATGGAATAAAAGCCAGTAGTTTTTACATTTCATTAAGTGCACAACTCTAAACATTACTGCATTCGGATGTAGCTGCTATCCATTAAACCAGTAGGATAATTGACAGAGCAGTACTGTAAACTTTATTAGATAACTCTTTCTCATTGACGTATGTGTAAGTATTGGAGCAAGGGGGTTCTGGCCCAAAGTACCATTATCCAAGATGGCGGCAATGACATAATCCAAGATGACAGCTGTCATCCAAGATGGCGGATTTTGGAGGTAAGTTTGAATTTTGGTGGGCCGGCCGAAGTGGCCGTGCGGTTATAGGCACTGCAGTCTGGAACCGCGAGACTGCTACGGTCGCAGGTTCGAATCCTGCCTCGGGCATGGATGTGTGTGATGTCCTTAGGTTAGTTAGGTTTAAGTAGTTCTAAGTTCTAGGGGACTAATGACGTCAGCAGTTGAGTCCCATAGTGCTAAGAGCCATTTGCACCATTTTATTTGAATTTTGGTGGGAAGATAGGTCAATTGGGCTACCTCCACTAGCCTAACACCCCTCCCCTCCCCTACCCCAGAAAAGTGGCAGGAAGTTCACATTCCATCAGGATAACACATCACACCACAGTTAGTGTTACTTACCTAAGAAAATGGTGGGAAAGATAGGTCACTTTGGCCACCTCCACTAACCTAAATCATCTGACCACCACGTCTTCCTAGGAACTGGCGTCGAGTTTGAATTTTGGTGGTAAAGAAAGGTCAGTTGGGCTGTCTCTACTAAACTAAGAAAATGGCAGGAAAGAAAGGACACCTCCTCCAACCTCAGTCACCTGACCACCACTGTGTCCTAGGGATCGGTGGGAAATTTGAATTTTGGTGGTAAAGAAAGGTCATTTGAGCTATCTCTACAAACCTAAGAAAATGATGAAAAAGAAAGGTCACTTGGACTACCTCCACTAACCTAGTCATCCGACCACCACCTCTTCCCAGGCATTGGTGGGAAAAGAACCCAGCCTGTACTGGGCTGCTTGAGAGAGGAAGGAGTGTACTTTATTTATTTTGGGACAATTTATTTAGGGGCTAATTTTGAGAGATAATATATTTATCACGGTGATATAGAACACACACTCTGAAATGCCACACAGCCTACAAACCTGCAAACCACTCGTAAATAATGCAATACATTTATGTCCAGAGAGCCAAACAACTTGTAAATTGTCAAAACAATAATCCATCTAAAAGATCCTGCAAACATCCATGCTAATCATCAAATGTCGAAATAATGCACCAGTCTTTATTTAAGCAATTTGAGGCACTACCACAATCCAGTGTGTTCACCACAATGTCCATAGCCCAACTGACCTAGTACACAGTACCACTACCAGAGTGAGCTGTCGTCTGTTCCATTACATAATCCAAGATGGCGACCATGACTTCAGCTGATGACACAAGTACCATTATCCAAGACAGCGGCAAACAGTGTGTTCACCACATGGTATGGAGTCCAACTGGTCTAGTACACAGTACAGCCACCAGAGGGAACTGTCATCAATTCCGCGACATAATCTAAGATGGTGGGAAACAGTGTGGTCGCCATGAGGTATGAGCCTAGTACACAGTACTGCCACCAGAGGGTGCTGTCATCCATCCTGTGACATAACCCAAAATGGGTTTCTGGAGAGAGTAAGGAAGGAGTGTACTTTATTTATGTTGGAACAATTTATTTAGTGATGGAGTATATTTATTACAGTGATACAGAATAAACACTCTGACATGCTTGGGATCAGGCCACACAGCCTACAGACCTGTAAACTACTTTTTAATAACGCTCTGGAGACAACTCTTAAATTACTGAAATAATTTCATTTCAGACATGCGAACTCCTCCTAAATAATGCTGTAAACTCATGTGCAGATACGAAATCAACTCAAAAACTGCCCAATTAGCACAAAACACAGCCTACAGACCTGCTCGCAAAATAATGCAATCAACGTGTGCAAGCACCATCTGACACCCCCTGTCCACTGGACCGTATGGGAGGCTAGTGGCAACTCCCATAAAGTGACTTGGCCATCAGCTGTCAAACCATGCACAGGTGTCCATTTGGGTCCCATAAGCATGAGGTGGCGACATCCCTTTCATACTTAGTACCAGAGAAATTCTTCTCGAAATATGTGTTCTCCTAGGCACCGTTACTGATGTGACCGGACGGGAGTGAAGAGCTATTTGCAGAGCATGCCAAAGCCATCATGAGACACTGCCAGACGCAAGCCAGTGAGAGACATTGCTCTCACACCGCTGCTGCCTATAGCGACTATGTGAAAGTCGCTTCTATTTTAGAGTGTACAGTCAGAGTTCTCCGAGTGTTATACTAACGTCACAGAACTCCAACATGTGCTTACTCTGATCCCGTATGTGAGATACCTTTGGGCAGCATGCTGTATCATTGCTGATGTGATACTGATGTCACTGAATAGCACAGGGCGCATCGTTCCTAGTGTGACATGTGAGACATGTCTAACAGTGCTTAACTGCCCAGCGTGACTGACAAACAAGGTTCTCAATCTTATACTAATGTCACATGGCTATGTAAAAAATAACACCAAAGTCGACTTCTCAGAAATTGTATAGTGTCCCAGAAATAGTTAACACTGCTTTTCCTGATGTCTCAGCTTGTATGCACGGAAATTCTTGCCCTAGCAGAACCTATTTATGAAAATAGCACAGAATAATATCAAATGCACAGTCTTCCTCGCGGCCCTAATGTGGCACCCCATCCATCATGTCTTACCCTTCCTGCTTTCAACATACACAAACGTTCTAACTGCTATGTAGAAACTCCTATATCCCAGCACAAAGGATGTGAATGAATCGAGCATTATGATTGGCTCTTATTGAATTTACTCTCCGAATTACTGATGCCACAGGTGTGGAAGCACCCTCCATTTTTTTTCTTTCTGCTGACCAGACTTTCAGCGGTTATTTTACATAGATCACGATGGTGCACTGGCAATTAAATCCTACAAACTACCCTACATATTTTCATATATGGAAAGACTCTTATTCAATTACACTGCTCTTCCACTGCAGACAGGAGCTTGAATATTCAAATGTGAAACTGACTGGTGGTTCATCAATATATCACCATGTACCCTACATATCGTCCAATACGGAATGACTCCTACTCAATTACACTGCTATCCCATGGAGAGCAGGAGCTTGAATATTAGAACATGAAACTGATCTCCAACCCATCAATGCATCACCACATTCTGTGTCGATGTAGTAAACATACAATTCCTATCCTGCACCATACAAACTCTGCCCTTTTACATCATTCGTATAAAGTCTGCCCTCTTACATCATTCGCACATATACCACAAAGACAGACAGCACAGTACGTATTGTCGCAGCACTAAATATCTACTGTGAGGTCAGGCGGGCATCCACATCCAACAAGAGGCTGAGCACCCTCAGAGGACCAAAGTCATTCACAAAACTGTTCTACAAATTTGGGTGGCATCCCCTCGGTACAAACGCGTTCTGTTTCTGGTCCAGATCTGCTTGCTTGCTTGATTTTCTACACCCATCTCCAGACTCTGGGATTACAAGGACATACTTATTTTCACATGGTTTGTCATAATATTATACCATTTTCGCGGTACTTCGCGATATCGAGCACACAGCAGTAGCCTAACGATCGCCTGGGGGACATAATTCCGGAGATATAGACTGGACGTTATCTCTCTACAAAACCCGAAACTATAGCGCTCATCCCGTCTGCAAGGACCTTTACATGAGAAAAAGATAGTGGAACCTGATATTCCCACTCTCGAATACCGATGTTGGTGATGTACCAGATTCCAAATCATCCCTACAATTTACAAGGTCAACTAAGGTGTTTGTCATGTCTAGAGAACCAGCAAACATGTCTTCCACATGCTAGATGCACACTCCAGAATCGATCTTCTCTCAACTAAATAAAGTCGCGAAATGTGCAGAAGCAGTCAACCAAACAATTTACATGGGAGGGAATAACGGTACAGTGCAAACACATCTCCATATTCAATCTTCTCAAATTCCACTTGATCACCAAAATCTCTATTTGGTCATCTAGAGGACAACACAGTTAATTCATCTACATTGCTACACTCCAACAGGCCTCTCCATTCTGACAGATCCTTTCATTAATGGGAAACATGAATCATTCCCACCACAGGCCACGCATACACGGAATCATCCTAGAAAACCTGCCACATGCATGTTTTATTGTTATACTTACAGTTATATGTTACGATCACGGTCTCAATTGAATGGCATTCGACAATGAGTGAAGTATCAGTAATACACCCTGCTGATGGCTGTGGCTCTGGAAATAGAAATATCTGTACCATTCTTGTGACTTGACATACTCTTCCCTCTGCTATCTCAGTATTCCACAGTGGTCTCCTTTGCACATGTCGAAACACAGGCACATACTTTATAAACCTGATGCTCAAGGAGAACCTATCACACATCCCCTACTATTACTAATTATAATATTTCGTCAATAACTGATCGCTGGTGATACAAAATAATACTGAGAGAAAATCAACCGTAGGTGTACATATCTCATACGTTTTTCTTGCAAGTGCTTCCACTGTGTCTTAGAAAGAGAGGCGTAATCAGCCAGATGTTAAAAAATCCTATCGCAACAAATTCTGTATGTTACTGTCACAAGCGGTCTTGGTTCTACAAATGTGCACAAGTATCCATGTTGAAAGCTATACTGGCTTTATAAATCCTTACCTCAGAATGAGGTGGTTTTCCAGACAAATACCGAGATGGTGACCTTAGGAATGTGTATTATCAGACCAGTACTCCAGTTGCACATACCCTACAATGCAACCTCAAGATAAGAACGCTGAATTTTGAGGATGATTTGGCTAAGGAACGTGGTATGTAAGCGATATTTGCAACTCCCTTACACCCCAGCTAGATATTTCTATAGTACTTGTAAAGTATTCTGTCTCCATACCATGTCAGAGGTTCTGCAATAGTATAACCCTCAGAGAACTCTAACTTTATACTCGAAAATAGAAGCAATTTTCAACCAGCAGCGGTGTGAATGCAATACCTCATGCTGGCTTGTGTCTGGCAGTGGCTCGTGGTGGCATTGGCGCCTCTGCAAACAGCTCTTCACTCCCGTCCACTCATGTACGCAATGGTGCCTAGGTGAACATGTATTTCAAGAGGAATTTCTCAGGTACTAAGTATGAAAGGGATGTCGCCGCCTCATGCTTGCAGGACCGAATGGACACCCATGCGAGGTTTGACAGCTGATGGCCACATCACTTCGTGGGGGGTACTGCTAGTCTCCCATGCGATCCAGTGGACAGGGGACGGCAGACAGTGCTTGCACGTGTTGATTGCATTGTTTTATGAGCAGGTCTGTAGGCTGTGTTATTCGCTAATTGGGCAGTTTATGAGTTGATATCGTATCTGCACATGAGTGAACTGCATTATTTAGGAGGAGTTCGCATGTCTGTACTGAAATTATTTCAGTAATTTAGAAGTTGTCTGCATAGTGCTATTTAAAAGTAGTTTACAGGTCTGTAGGCTGTGTGGCCTGATCCCAAGCATGTCAGAGTGTGTGTTCTGTATCACTGTAATAAATATACTCCACCCTTAAAAAAATTGTTCCAACATAAATGAAGTACACTCCTTCCTTACTCTCTCCAGAAACCAGTGTAAGCGGAGTCATTTTCCCTTCCAGACAGCCATATTGGGTTACATCACAGGAGGGATGACAGCACCCTCTGGTGGCAGTACTGTGTACTAGACCAGTTGGACTCCGTACAATGTGGTGAACACACTGTTTGCCGCCATTTTCGATAATGGTACTTGTGTCATCAGCTGAAGTCATGGTCGCCATCTTGGATTATGTAATGGAACAGACAACATCTCCCTCTGGTGGTAGTACTGTGTACTAGGTCAGTTGGGCTCTGGACCTTGTGGCAAACACACTGGATTGTGGTAGTGCCTCAAATTGCTTAAATAAAGACTGGTGCATTATTTCGACATTTGATGATTAGCAAGGATGTTTGTAAGGTCTTTTAGATGGATTATTATTTTGACGATTTATGAGTTGTTTGGCTCTCTGGACATAAATGTATTGCAATATTTATGAGTGGTTTGCAGGTCTGCAGGCTGTGTGGCATTTCAGAGCATATGTTCTATATCACTGTGATAAATATACTATCTCTCAAAATCAGCTCCCAAATAAATTGTCCCAAAATAAATAAAGTTCACTCCTTCCTCTCTCCAGCAGCCCAGTGCAGGCTGGGTCCTTTTCCCACCAATGCCTAGGAAGAGGTGGTGGTCGGATGACTTAGGTTAGTGGAGGTGGTCCAAGCGACCTTTCTTTCCCGCCATTTTCTTAGGTTAGTAGAGATAGCCCAAATGACCTATCTTTACCACCAAAATTCAAACTTGGCGCCAGTTCCTAGGACGAGGTGGTGGTTGGATTACTTTGGTTAGTGGAGGTGGCCCAAGTGACCTATCTTTCCCGCCATTTTCTTAGGTTAGTATAGATAGCCCAAATGACCTTTCTTTACCACCAAAATTCAAACTTGGCGCCAGTTCCTAGGACGAGGTGGTGGTTGAATTACTTTGGTTAGTGGAGGTGGCCCAAGTGACCTATCTTTCCCGCCATTTTCTTAGGTTAGTAGAGATAACTGTGGTGTGAGGCATTATCCTTTTGGAATTTGGACTTACTGCCATTTTTCTGGTGGGAGGGGGGTTATGTTAGTGGAGGTAACCCAATTAACCTATCTTACCACCAAAATTCTACCTTCTCTCCAAAATCCACCATCTTGGATGACGTCACGGCCGCCATCTTGGATGACGTCATAGCCGCCATCTTGGATAATGGTACTTTGGGCCAGAACCCCCTTGCTCCAATACTTGTGTAATCAGTGGGAAAACTGCTGCTGTAGTTTGCATTGTCAGCTAACATCTGCACGTAACGTGAGCAAGCTTTTGGAACACCTACAACAACTATATTAGTGCATGAGGATGACACTCTGTCATGGACAACATGCTCTGTTTTACCAATGAAGGAGTCCTTCATCTGTGACAGGAGTAGGAGCCTCACACAAACTTACATGGTTTCCATAACTAAGACAAAATGCAGGAAATAACATTGTTTATTTCTTCTTAGATTAAATATATAAATATATATATATATATATATATATATATATATATATATATATATTACAGTCACATGCATGCACACACACACACACACACACACACACACACACAGACACACACACACACACACACACACAGCTAATAATCAAGAGAGTGCTGCCAGTAACATAACTTCCATCATTTCTCCCTAACCAACCCTATTACCATTCTCTACACTTGATAACTTCCCACAATCCTTCAGTTAACCTAGCAGCTAGGTCAATTGCAGTCAACTATGTGGTTGTGAAATGTAGCTTAGAGGGAACACTGTGCAAAGAAGTTTCAATCAACAAAATCATATAGAAGAGCCAATGTACGAACAAAAGCTGTGAGGGACATGAAAGTAAATTTTGAATCTATATTCATTACTTGTAAATAATATGAATATTAAGTTAACCTACAAGTCTTTATCGCATATACATGGTGCTATAGATATGAGAATGATTTACAAATGAGCAAAGGTGTTCATAATAAAAGAAAACTACATTTTATATTCAGACACAATGTTTTCCTGGCTTGTAGCATGAAACTCTCAAAATACAACTGAATTATAACTTACATTGAGCAATTTATAAGCCTGGCAGGGTATCTTAGGCTGTAAGTTTAAGTGATAAGTACCATTGCAATTTAGATATGCAGTACATTCGCTACTCATTATATTTCAGTTTTACTAGACAATTATAACAATGTTAATTAATTATTACATAACACTAATTAAGTACTTTGTAAAAACTGTACATCGCAAAAACCAAAAAGCTACTTGGCTGCAAAAACTGTTAACCATATGTCTGTCCAATTATTAGTATGGTTACGTTGCATTCAGTATGTGATCAAGTCTTCAGTACATATGCACTGATAGTGTTCACATATAAATCATCAAACAATAATGTGTTGCCAGATACAGCCATTATTTCAGACTAGCAATAGCGATTCGGTATAAAACTGATAACATTCAAGTATGTGGAACAGGCTGGTCAATGAGCAGGCATGGTATCCGGAACATGTAAATTTCATTTTTTTAAAGACATGGTTGCTGGAACACATTATATTCACACCCGATTTATAGATACGTTCGTTATGTGTACATCAATCAACAAAAAATACTTTAATAATATGCACAAAACAAACACTACACAGTATACAACAAATCAGCAGACAGTCAACAACAAATGGTACATAATGACTTACAGCAACAAAGTCACACAGCATGGGCAATATACCAAAGAGACAAGGACTCATCATAGCATACAGAACCAACAACACAGTACAAATCAGAATTGGGAGAAATACCACCAATACTGACAAATACAGCTAGTCTAGTGTATGCCAACTAACTTGCAACTGATCTCAATCTGTATATATGGGTCAAACATGCAGGAATTTCGTAACTAGGTACATTTGCAGATCTCCTGATAACACAGAATCACGACCCAACAATAATTCGAACTGGCTTAAAGATTCTTAAAACTAGGAACAGCCTACACCAAAGATTAACAATAGAAGAAAACTATCACATTTAAAAATCAATAGCCCATGTTATTGTGCTAAATGAATACACATAACTTTGCAATATAACTCACTTTGCCACAATTGAAGAACTATATAAATAACATCCACACCAAAACTCAACATGATTAGCCATCTGAATTAAATTTCCCTCTCCCCCATGCAGCACAACATTCACTCTAGATGCCTCTCCACAACGACCTCTCTCTCTCTCTCTCTCTCTCTCTCTCTCTCTCTGTCTCTCTCTCTCCCTCCCTCTTTCTCTCTGCCTCCTAACCCTGAACACACTCGCACAGACACGCACACACAAACTAAACACCATAACGCCAACAACTCCTCAAATTTGCGCGTCGCACCCACAGCTACCAACATACGACGAAAGAAATGAATATTACACAGCCACAACAACACGCAATGGGAGAATAAACGTTGTGCAAGTTCGAAAAATCGGAGAAAATGCCTGTGGAACGATAAAAGTGGCAGAAATCAGCGTGTTACCACAGCACAAGCACAAACAAAGGAAACAAACATCACTACACCAAAGCCGTAAGTAATAGGCAAAATAACGTGATACATAGTCATTTTCGTTCGGAAATACATAATAAACAGAAATAAAAATTACGTTTTGCCGTTTTGCAGATGACAGGTTGCAGATTGTGTAGTAGACTCACAGCTACCAACATAAACATTCAATAACTTCATGCACAGAATGTAAACTAACGCTTACATCCACCCTTTTTCCAAATAAGCTAAAAAACCAGAAGTATAGACACTTTGTAATAAACAACATAAAGTGCGTCAGCACAATAGCACCTATCTCAACTGTGAACTGAAAAAAAGGAAAATATTTTAGGACAATCACTTCATTCAGAAATGTGTTTGAACCAAAAGTTTTGTTCAAATGGTTCAAATGGCTCTGAGCACTATGTGACTTAACATCTGAGGTCATCAGTCCCCTAGAACTTAGAACTACTGAAACCTAACTAACCTAACGACATCACGCACATCCGTACCCGAGGTAGGATTCGAATATGCGGCTGTAGCGGTCGCGCGTTCCAGACTAAAGCGCCAAGAACCGCTCGGCCACACCGGCCGGCAAAAGTTTTGTCTAAACGTTAATTTGTAATAACAGTTTTACTAAAAGGAAATAAAGTAACCCACTGAAGAAAGCACAAGAAGTACTGAAACATGTCTGCGTAAAACAAAACTCCAAAGATGTCTTGCATAAAACGGAATTCCTCATCCAATTTAATAATATTAGTTTTAACGTGTTTATGAAGTTAGATTAGGCACATTGTGGAGCTCGTGCAGTTTGTTACAGCAAAATGTATAACCTAAAAGTGTCGCTGTGAAACCCTACACATCTCAAAACAATGTGAAGCAAATTGTTTTTCCTTTATTTTCTTTGTAGACCACTGATGATGTCTAAAAGAACTGTTTGAAACATAACTGGTTACAAATTAAAATTCACTTACAAAAAGGAACAAGTAATAGTCGTAGTAGTACACATTGTTAAACTGCCGTACTGATAATGTTACTTAAAATCCGTCATGATTGCAATTTTTTTTTTATATTCATAGGACCGGTTTCGGTCATATGTGACTCAGCATGTGAAGATGGTTCTCCATGAACCGAAACCGGTCATATGAATATAAAAAAATTTGCAATCAAAACGGATTTTAAGTAACATTATAAAATCACTGATTGCTGTTATCTCATAAGACATTATGTCTGTTTTTGCAAAATGCCGTATTATTTCAAATAACTTCCGGGAATTCAGCCAGGTAACACTTTCAGCGACCGCCGATATTTCGGCGGGAGAACACCCCGCCATTTTCAAGGCAAACTGCAACGGACAGGCGACGTACAAGCAAATTTAATACCTCGGTTCTCGGACCCAAGCAGGAAAGATAACACACACACACTGAACACTAGTGCCACCAAAGATGACCAAAGTCAGAGCTATCGATAGTGAGACTATGAATTCGCAGGTGAGGTAGCATTGAGTCTGTCCCTCTGTTTCTTGACAAGGGAGAGAGCCGGATTCCAAACAGAGTTTAAACAGAAACCTCCATCCCTGTTGACAAGGTTGCTCGCTAATTTAATCTCAACTGCCTCCCGAATCACACTGTCCCAATAGCTGGACGTGCATGCCAATATCTCGGTGTTATTATATAACATGGAGTGACCAGTATCCAAGCAATGTTCGGCAATAGCAGATCTATTTGGCTGCTGTAATCGTGTGTGCCGTTTATGCTCAGTACATCTGTCCTCCACGGTCCTGATAGTTTGACCAATATATGCCATGCCGCAGCTACAAGGGACACGATATACACCCGCCTTACGCAGTCCAAGATCATCCTTAACGGAACTCAAAAGTGCTCTAATTTTAGATGGAGGTCGGAAAACACATTTCACATCGTATTTCCGTAAAATACGACCGATCTTATTGGACGTGTTTCCTACGTAAGGCAAGAAGGCTGTAGGCTTAGGTGTTGACTCAGAAATATCATCAATCACCTGATGTACAATTGGTCGATAGCGCAACGCACGTTCAATCTGTCTATCACTGTAACCATTTTGACGAAATGTAACTTCAAGATGGGACAGCTCAGCTGGCAAAGTCTCAGCGTCAGAAACGATATGTGCCCTGTGTACCAAGGTACGAAGTACCCCTTCACGCTGAGCCGAATGGTGACAACTACTAGCTTGTAAGTACAAGTCGGTGTGAGTACGTTTCCTGTAGACTGCATGTCCCAATGATCCATCATCCCTCCTCCTAACCAACACGTCGAGAAAGGGAAGGCAACCATCCTTTTCCACCTCCATCGTAAAACGAATGTTCGGGTGGATCGAGTTCAGATGTTCTAGAAAGACATTCAAATTCTCCCTACCGTGAGGCCAAACAACGAAGGTATCGTCAACATATCTATAGAAACAGGCGGGTTTTAAAGGCGCCGACTCCAATGCACGTTCCTCGAAGTCTTCCATAAACAAATTTGCGATCACAGGAGACAACGGACTACCCATCGCAACTCCATCTGTCTGCTCGTAATACTGGTCATTAAATAAAAAATAAGTGGATGTCAACACATGCCTAAAGAGATTAGTTAAATCAGCACCAAACCTGGCTTCAATTAACCGCAACGAATCAGACAGAGGAACACGAGTGAAGAGAGAGACCACATCGAAACTCACTAAAATATCAGAGTCATTCAGCCTCAGTCCCTCCAAACGACGTAAAAAATCAGCTGAGTTCCTGATATGATGTTCACACCGTCCTACTTGTGGACTCAACAGAGATGCAAGATGCTTGGATACACGATATGTCGGGGCGCCGATGTTACTCACTATAGGACGGAAAGGAACCCCTTCCTTATGAACCTTTGGAAGGCCATATAACCTAGGGGGAACCGCACTATAGGTGTTAAGCCTCTTGATTGTGTCCTGCGACAAACCACTTTTCTTCAGGAGGCTGTTGGTCTTTCTCTCAACACTTTTCGTGGGGTCAGCATCGATTCTGCGATACGTTGAATCAGATAGTAAACGTTGCATCTTTTGTACATAATCATGTTTATTTAAAACAACGGTGGCATTGCCCTTGTCAGCAGGTAAAATAACAATACTGGGATCAACCTTGAGAGAGCGTAAAGCAGCCCTCTCTGCTGCTGTTACATTACTCTTGGGTGGACGAGCCCTAGTCAAAACACGGAATGCCTCCCTCCTAACTTCCTCTGCAGCGTCAGGAGGTAGTTTGCAAACTGCCTGTTCAATTGAACTAATAAAATCAACTACCGGCAAATTCTTCGGAGTGGGTGCAAAATTTAATCCTTTCCCTAGCACGGATAAGGTTGCGTCGTCAAAAGATTTCTCTGTGAGATTTATCACAGAACGTCGAGACATAACATCCGACTCCGCGCGATGAAAACGTTCAAACTTTGCCAAATGCCGGGCAGTAACGGAGTTGTACTCCCAGTCAGCTTGGGTCCATGAGGCACCGTCCAACCAATCCCAAGTGAAATCAGACACTTCAGATGCCACCATTAAATGAAAACGATACAATTCTTTGGAAACAGAATCCAAACGTCGACGAGTAAAACGAATCCTTTCGCGAACAAGAGCCAAGCCAGCACGTTGCTTAATTCGGTTGGCGGCAGGAGAATTAATATGGTGCACAACCTTAGCAAATGTTGGGACATGATTTTCATCACGACACCTCAATAGAAACGACAAAGCACATTGCAGTCTAACTCGACAGCTACGAAGTTTATCCAACTTACGTAAACACCGATACATTTCCTCCCCGTAGAGGTAAACAATGTGAGACCTGAGTTTCTCCTGGCGTATACAACTTTCAAATAACTTCCGGGAATTCAGCCAGGTAACACTTTCAGCGACCGCCGATATTTCGGCGGGAGAACACCCCGCCATTTTCAAGGCAAACTGCAACGGACAGGCGACGTACAAGCAAATTTAATACCTCGGTTCTCGGACCCAAGCAGGAAAGATAACACACACACACTGAACACTAGTGCCACCAAAGATGACCAAAGTCAGAGCTATCGATAGTGAGACTATGAATTCGCAGGTGAGGTAGCATTGAGTCTGTCCCTCTGTTTCTTGACAAGGGAGAGAGCCGGATTCCAAACAGAGTTTAAACAGAAACCTCCATCCCTGTTGACAAGGTTGCTCGCTAATTTAATCTCAACTGCCTCCCGAATCACACTGTCCCAATAGCTGGACGTGCATGCCAATATCTCGGTGTTATTATATAACATGGAGTGACCAGTATCCAAGCAATGTTCGGCAATAGCAGATCTATTTGGCTGCTGTAATCGTGTGTGCCGTTTATGCTCGAGGTAACGATTCTGCACTGATGTTGCTTCAGCAACACCAAACTGATAACCCCATTTCCTATATTTCAAATATATTAGTAAGTTGTAAGATTAATTTTTTGTGTTATTGGGTTTCAACGATTTATTTACACTGAAGAGCCAAAGAAACTGGTACACTCGCCTAATACCGTGTAGGGCCCCCCGCGAGCACGCAGAAGTGCCGCAACACGACGTGGCATGGACTGAGCTAATATGTGAAGTAGTGCTGGAGGGAAGCGACACCACGAATCCTGCAGGGCTGTCCATAAATCCGTAAGAGTACGAATGGGTGGAGATCTCTTCAGAACAACACGTTGCAGGGCATCCTAGAAGTGCTCAATAATATTCATGTCTGGGGAGTTTGGTGGCCTGCGGAAATGTTTAAAATCAGAAGAGTGTTCCTGGAGCCACTCTGTAGCAATTCTGGACGTGTGGGGTGTCGCACTGTCATCTACATCTACATCTACATTGATACTCCGCAAGCCACCCAACGGTGTGTGGCGGAGGGCACTTTACGTGCCACTGTCATTACCTCCCTTTCCTGTTCCAGTCGCGTATGGTTCGCGGGAAGAACGACTGTCTGAAAGCCTCCGTGCGCGCTCTAATCTCTCTAATTTTACATTCGTGATCTCCTCGGGAAGTATAAGTAGGGGGAAGCAATATATTCGATACCTCATCCAGAAACGCACCCTCTCGAAACCTGGCGAGCAAGCTACACCGCGATGCAGAGCGCCTCTCTTGCAGAGTCTGCCACTTGAGTTTATTAAACATCTCCGTAACGCTATCACGGTTACCAAATAACCCAGTGACGAAACGCGCCGCTCTTCTTTGGATCTTCTCTATCTCCTCCGTCAACCCGACCTGGTACGGATCCCACACTGATGAGCAATACTCAAGTATAGGTCGAACGAGTGTTTTGTAAGCCACCTCCTTTGTTGATGGACTACATTTTCTAAGCACTCTCCCAATGAATCTCAACCTGGTACCCGCCTTACCAACAATTAGTTTTATATGATCATTCCACTTCAAATCGTTCCGTACGCATACTCCCAGATATTTTACAGAAGTAACTGCTACCAGTGTTTGTTCCGCTATCATATAATCATACAATAAAGGATCCTTCTTTCTATGTATTCGCAATACATTACATTTGTCTATGTTAAGGGTCAGTTGCCACTCCCTGCACCAAGTGCCTATCCGCTGCAGATCTTCCTGTATTTCGCTACAATTTTCTAATGCAGCAACTTCTCTGTATACTACAGCATCATCCGCGAAAAGCCGCATGGAACTTCCGACACTATCTACTAAGTCATTTATATATATTGTGAAAAGCAATGGTCCCATAACACTCCCCTGTGGCACGCCAGAGGTTACTTTAACGTCTGTAGACGTCTCTCCATTGATAACAACATGCTGTGTTCTGTTTGCTAAAAACTCTTCAATCCAGCCACACAGCTGGTCTGATATTCCGTAGGCTCTTACTTTGTTTATCAGGCGACAGTGCGGAACTGTATCGAACGCCTTCCGGAAGTCAAGAAAAATAGCATCTACCTGGGAGCCTGTATCTAATATTTTCTGGGTCTCATGAACAAATAAGGCGAGTTGGGTCTCACACGATCGCTGGAATTGCACAAGTCCGTCGGAATGCACAACGGACATGAATGTATGCAGGTGACCAGACAGGATGCTTAAGTACGTATCACCTGTCAGAGTCGTATCTAGGCGTATCAGTGGTCCCGTACCACTCCAGCTGCACACGACCCACTCCATTATCTAGCTTTCACCAGCTTGAACAGTCCCCTGCTGACATGCAGGGTACATTGATTCATGAGGTTGTCTCCATATCCGTACACGTTTATCCGCTCGACAGAATTTGAAACGAGATTCGTCCGACCAGGCAACATGTTTCCTGCCATGAACAATCCGACTTGGGTGTGAGACGCACAGGCGAGGCATAAAGCTTTGTGACGTGCAGTCATCAAGGATACACGAGTGGGCCTTGGACTCCGAAAGCTCATATCGATGGTGTTTCGTTGAATGGTTCGCACGCTGACACTCGTTGATGGCCCAGTACTGAAATCTGGAGCAATTTTAGGGAGGGTTACACTTCTGTCACGTTGAACGATTCTCTTTAGTCGTTGGTGGTAGCGTTCTTGCAGGATCTTTTCGTGCCGCAGCGATGTCAGAGACTTGATGTTTTACCGGATTCGTGATATTCACGGTACACTTGTGAAATGATCGTACGGGAAAATCCCCACTTCATCGCTATCTCGGATATGCTCTGTCCCATCGCTTGTGCGCCGACTATAACACCACGTTTAAATTCACTTGAATACTGATAACCTGCCTTTGTAGCAGTAGTAACCGACCCAACAACTGCGCCAGGCACTTGTTGTCTTAAATAGGCGTTGCCTACCGCAGCGCAGCGCCGTTTCCTGACTGTTTACATGTCTCTGTATTTGAATATGCATGCCTATACCAGTTTCTTTGGCGGTTCAATGTATGTTGTGTGAGATGTTTTGTACAATGGTTAAGTTTCAACTAGCAACTTTTTGAGTTATTTTCGTTTGCGATGTTTTCTTGATTAAGGTAAGTGTATGTAAGATCTTCGTTTATAATTTTAACAACCCTGTCAAAGAGCATTGGTCTCTTCGTGCCGATCAAAAAATGGTTAAAATGGCTCTAAGCACTATGAGACTTAACATCTGAGGCCATCAGTCCCCTAGACTTAGAACTATTTAAACCTAACTAATTTAAGGAAGTCACAAACACCCATGCCCGAGGCAGGATTCGAACCTGCGACCGCAGCCACGCCTGAGTCCCTAAACTCGAACAGAATTGCAGAGGCTTTCCAATTGTACTACAATAGCACCTCAACATCGAACGAAACGGGGCATAGTGCCTGAAACGCAGGCGTAGGAGCTTTTAATTGAATGAAACTACATGGTTCCAGAAACCTTTTCAAGCCTCAGACATCTGTGGTGTACATATACCTCTGCAATGCTGTTCAAGTTTAGGGGGAATAGCAGGTGGCTGAGGCGTGAACTTCGACTGAGGAGGGAAGTGTGCTAGGGCAGCCCGTGCCGTTGTACAGAGCCATTGTGCCAGTGCGGCTTAGTGGTTAGCGCATCTCACTAGTGACCACTGACCTGCGTCCGAATGCCGGCCTTGGCACACATTTTCATTCGTCGCTTCACACTGCAGACATACATCTTAGATGTATGAGACTTGCAAGGTCTCTGGAACCATGCAGTTTCATTTGATTTTCTATGGAATTAAGGTCGGGTGATTTTCGGGCCTTTCGATGTACGGTACTGTGCCTGAGTGTTCGTTAAACCAGGAAAGAACACGTGAAACCCTGTGAACGCGATATATGGGAGGATGGGACATTCACAACAACAGCGTCACGCCGCACGGGATTAGCCGAGCGGTCTAGGGCGCTGCAGTCATGGACTGTGTGGCTGGTCCCGACGGAGGTTCGAGTGCTCCCTCGGGCATGGGTGTATGTGTTTGTCCTTGTGGTGTATAAGTTTAGGGACTGATGACCTTAGCAGTTAAGTCCCATAAGATTTCACACACTTTTTTAACAACAGCGTCACGAAAACGAAGAAGGCCAAAATTTGGTCATAGAGAACGTTGATGAACATCACGGTACATGCTCACAGTAACCTGAATAAGCGGGATCAAGTGATGGTATTATAAACACTCCATAAACATAACAGGACCACCTCCACAGCTGCTACCGACACACACCACGGGTTAAAAGCCTGTTTGTGCCGATGGTGGACTCGAGGGTTAGCGTCATTTGAAAAGAGGTTAAATCACGACTGGTGAGATTCCATTGCGGGCCTCCGGTCAGTTATTGTCCAATTTCTGTCTTGTTTGGGACACTGAAGACATGCAGCTTACTGTGCGGCTGTGAGGAAAAGCCGTTTCCAAGGTGCCCGGCACCAAATGGCCACTGCACGTATTCCCCTTCGCAATAATTATTTGTAAACTGACAGCAGCAATTCTGTTAGCGTTGAAACTAACTGGGCACGTCCAAGCGCAAAAGCCCCTTCCTACTTTGCTTGACGACTCCACGTTGACCCATCTTAATACGGTGATTCCATACAGCGAACAGGTACATACACGAAACTTCACCGCCATAACTTATGTCATCGGCAACGAATCACATGATTGCCTGGTACGTACTACACTATCTGGGTCGGTACGAAGACCGGTCGCTGTGGCCGAGCGGTTCTAGGCGCTTCAGTCCAGAAGCACGCGGCTGCTACAGTCGCAGGTTCGAATCCTGCCTCGGGCATGGATGTGTGTGATGTCCTTAGGTTAGTTACATTTACAGCCATTAAAATTGCTACACCACGAAGGTGACGTGCTACGGTCGCGAAATTTAACCGACAGGAAGAAGATGCCGTGATATGCAAATGATAAGCTTTTCAGAGCATTCACACAAGGTTGGCGCCGGTGGCGACACCTACAACGTGCTGACATGAGGAAAGTTTCCAACCGATTTCTCATCCACAAACAGCAGTTGACGGGTGTTGCCTGGTGAAACGTTGTTGGGATGCGGGGATGCCTCGTGTAAGAAAGAGAAATGCGTAGCATCACGTTTCCAACTTCGATAAAGGTCGGATTGTATAGCCTATCGTGATTGCGGTTTATCATATCGCAGCATTGCTGCTTGCCTTGGTCGAGATCCAATGACTGTTAGCAGAATATGGAATCGATGGGTTCAGGAGGGTAATACGGAACGCTGTGCTGGATCCCAACGGCCTCATATCACTAGCAGTCGAGATGACAGGCATCTTATCCGCACGTCTGTAACGGATCGTGCAGCCACGTCTCGATCTCGTCAACAGATGGGGACGTTTGCAAGACAACAACCATCTGCATGAACAGTTCGAAGACGTTTGCCAGAGCATGGACTATCAGTTCGGAGACCATGGCTGCGGTTACCCCTGACGCTGCATCACAGACAGGAGCGGCTGCGATGGTGTACTCAACGACGAACCGGGGTGCACGAGTGGCAAAACGTCATATTTTCGTATGAATCCAGGTTCTGTTTACAGTGTCATGATAGTCGCATCCGTGTTTGGCGACATCGCGGTGAACGCGCATTTCAAGCGTGTATTCCTCATCGCCATACTGGCGTATCACCCGGCATGATGGTATGGGATGCCATTGGTTTCACGTCTCGGTCACCTCTTGTTCGCATTGACGGCACTTTGAACAGTGGACGTTACATTTCAGACGTGTTACGACCCGTGGATCTACCCTTCATTCGATCCCTGCGAAACCTTACATTTCAGCAGGATAATGCACGTCCACATGTTGCTGGTCCTGTGCGGGCCTTTCTGGACACAGAAAATGTTCGACTGCTGCCCTGACCAGCATATTCTCCAGATCTCTCACCAACTGAAAACGTCTGGTCAATGGTGGCCGAGCAACTGGCTCGTCACAATACGGTAGTCACTAGTCTTGATGAACTATGGTATCGTGTTGAAGCTGCATGGGCAGCTGTACCTAACACGCCATCCAAGCTCTGTTTGACTCAATGCCCAGGCGTTTCAAGGCCGTTATTACGGCCAGAGGTGGTTGTTCTGGGTACTGATTTCTCAGGATCTATGGACCCAAATTGCGTGAAAATGTAATCACATGTCTGTTGTAGTATAATATATTTGACGGAAGAATTCCCGTTTATCATCTGCATTTCTTCTTTGTGTAGCAATTTTAATGGCCAGTAGTGTAAGTAGCTCTATGTCTAGGGGACTGATGACCTCAGATGTTAAGTAACATACTGCTTAGAGCCATTTGAACCACTCGGCCACGAGTAGGAATTTAGATTAAGGGGGGAGGCGTGCTTGGGTAGTCTGTACAGTTGTGCACAGCCACTGTGCCAGGGTAGCGTAGTTGTTGGCGCATGAGCCCAGTGCGCAGGAGACCCCGGTTCGAATCCTAGCTTTAGTACAAAATTTCCATGGAAAATACCTGGGACTGTTCGGAACTGCGTGAGAAGCAGAGCATCCTTGCAGTATTATACCTCTACGGAATCTAAACATGAAAGAGTGGCTGCATCAGCTTGGATATACCGTACGTGAAGGAACATGTGGACTCCTTTCCGCGGCGAGTCGCGGCCGTTATCGGTTCTGCACGTGGTGCTACACGATATTAGCGTGACGTCTGACGGTGACTAATTTCTTTGTCCAGCGTGCATATTTTCTGTAGCAAAATGTAACCACGCTCCTTTTGTAAGGCTACAAACACGGCAACCACTTGGATCAATAGTTCTTGCGCTATCATAGACCCGGGCGCATTTCAGTTGCATCTGTGTGGCAGAGCCTGGGACCAGGTGGCCAGCTCAGCCAGGCCGGGCCCCCGCGGCTGGTTGCGCGCGCCTTTGTAGCGGACGCGGCGGCACGGCGGTCTGATTGCGCACAGTAATAGCCGCCGTCATTACGGCTCCGTAATGGTACGCCTAAAGGAGCGGCGCCGCTGCGCGCTCCTCCGCCTTCTGCCACGTACCGGTACCGGCTACTGAAGGCTCCGAATTGCCCCTCGCGTACCCACTTGCTGCTGCTGCTGCTGCTGGAGTCGCGGTTCAGGCGCTCACTTACGAATTGCTCATTGTCGCGGTTCCCTTCTAAAAAAAAAAATGAGGCGGCTTCGATTTGAAGTCTTCAGATAACCCAGATTCCCGAGCGCTACATAAATGTGAGTTTGTTTTTGTAACTTGGCTCGGGTGAACCATCCCACTAAGGTGTCAAATTAAAAATCTCCTGGGAATCAGTGTAAAAATCCTAACTGGGAACCTAAATGAGCATTTGACGGTACCAAAAATCTTCCGCAGCTCCGGAGCTCCTAACGAAACAATTCTATTAAAACTGAAAAGTTCATTGAATAATCGTTCTTCGTAGCTTCAAGAAGCGATTTAAACAAGTGGCCTCGAAAGCCTTAACAGTTTTATAGAGCGATTTAAAATTTGCACATTTCTCAAACTGACTGAAAATGAATCGAGTACTCGTTCATATTAGTTTACTCGGTAAAATAAACCTTCGATCACTGATTTAAAATCATAATCCAAATAGATTAAACATCAATTAATATTAAATGTATACGTGCTCGACAAATATGGAAATACGAAAAATACATTACCACGCCTAATACGGTGTAGCTATCCCATTGCATTTCAAAACAGCTTCCACTCACCTCGTAATTGGTAAATACAGGTCGTATATCCTTTTCAGGGGAATCTTATACCATTCTTCCTACAAAACAGCAGAACCAATAAAAGGCAGCTATCGAGAATCTCAATACTGACCTGCGTGTCCTATCGTAAAGGAATGAACATGACGTTGAAAGCTCAGCTCGTCCAAAACCCAAGAGGATCTGCTTGGCCACTCTAGGCTTATTAGCTCGAAATATCGGGTATACATACCATCTTTAATTCTAAATGGAAGAAATATCAAATGCACTCCCTCAGGTAAGACTCTAGCAGCAGTAATACAGGGTGTCCCACTCAAACCTCCCTGATTTCAAAGACCCAGAAAAAAAACACAGTAGATACGACAATGAAAAATGCACCACATTGTAGAGCATCTCAAAGAATTTATTTATTTATCATCAATACACCTCTACATGTGAACCGTTTGTAGCACGAAGAATATCGAGTATACCGTGTATTCAATTTCTTGCCAAGGTCTTTGTAACATTTCCTCTATTATTGTTGCAATCGCATTAGTGATACGATGTCGCAACGTAGGAATATCGTCCACTTTCGTCGCATACACGTGGTCCTTCTCGAATCCCCACATCAAGAAATCAACCGGCGTAATGTCGAGTGAATGTGGTGGCCAGGGAATGGGTCTTCCGTGTCCGATCCAACGATTGGGAAATTTCCTATCCAGGAACTTGCAAACACCCGCTGACCAATGCGGCGGAGCTCTATCTTGCTGAAAAATGATGTTGGATTGCAAGTCTTTTATCTGAGGGTACACAAACTGCTCCAACATTTCCAGATACTCATACCCATTCACTGTTTGTTCCTCAAAGAAGAACGATCCAACAATCCTGTCGTGCATTAGCCCGCACCAGACGTTTATTTTAGGGCTATCAACAACACGTTCAATGAGAACGTGCGGATTTTGCGAACCCCAACTCCGATCGTTATACCTATTAACCCTTCGTGATAGATGAAAGGTTGCCTCATGAGAATAAACATCTTTCCAGGAAGCTGGCATCCAAATGAATACGCTGCAGCATATCATCAGCAAATTGTTGTCGGCGTGGTTTGTCTTTTGGCGTCAGATGTTGCAGAATATGCACTTTGTAAGCACACATACGAAGACTCTGGTGAACTACACGATGCAATGTTGATCGAGGTACATCAGGTTGCCTAGATGGTTGACGAATTGACTTACGTGGGCTTCTGAGAAACGATTGTCTGATGTCCTCCACTGTCTCTTCTGAAACTCCGTAACGTGTACTGCCAGAATGTTTCAAAACACCTCCTGTTGCCAGAAACTTCCTATACCATTCCTTAATTGCTTTCATATCAGGTGGATCACATTCATACACATGACGATAATTTCTTTGCACAGTAATCGGCGATTTTGTTTCTGCAACCCGCACTACTGCTTGCGCGCGATTCTGTGGAATCGCCATTTTCACTTCTTGCTACCATGCTGCACTCTGTCGATGATACTTGGTACTTCTGACGCGGCAATCTAAATTCTTTGAGATGCTCTACAATGTGGTGCATTTCTCACTGTAGTATCTACTGTGGTTTCTCTCCTGGGTCCTTGAAATCAGGGAGGTTTGAGTGGGATACCCTGTATATGAAAATGAAGTGCAGTATGCACAAAAAGTTTTTCCCTCGAGTCCTGAAAAAAAAGCCTTTACAAATACTTATACTTACAATTACTGATTACAACGATGTTATCTTGCCATGTCTTTCACAGGAAAGTTCACGGCGCGAGGAACTGGGTATGAATGCCTGTGTTCGATATATCTGTTATATCGCATTCCTTAATCATATTTCAGCATCATATGCACTGTTATCTTGGCTGCAAATAAGCACAGAGATTCCCATTCCGTCTGTCCTCTCTACTTTCTTATCAACGAACACTATCCCTCATATCTTTCCTCGACCTTAACCACTTGTCTGAACAACATGGCAGAAACACCCGTGGTTAAAACACGGGACTCACATTCGGTAGGACGACGTTTAAAACATGCGTCCAGCCATCCTAATTTAGGTTTTCCATTATTTTCCTAAATCGCTAAGGGTTAATGCCAAGATGGTTCTTTTGGAAGGACACAGCCGATTTCCTTCCCCATCATTCCCTAACCAGAGCTTATCTCCCCGTCTCTAATGACTTCGCTGTCGACGGGTCGTTATACACTAACCTCCTCCCCCTCCCCCTCCAGAAATACCCATTTCCATCAGAATATAATCTTTTCTGTTCCATTTCATCGTTCAGACACTTTCTTAAAGCCCTCAGTAGCAGGAAGCCGACTCTGGAATAACCTCACTCATTATATTAAGAGGACTGAATAACATCTTCAGCTTCAGAATACAGTTAATCGCGTATCTGCTAAAGCAACGTTATAGCAAGTTAATAGTCTGTATTACTTACATTGTCACTGTAGACACTCAAATTTCTTAGGAAACGATGTAAAAAAGGTTCTGTATGCGTGAAACTCGTGTCCGATGTAAGAGAGGGCCTGATGGCCCTAACCACATCAGGGTAAATAAATAAATATACATTATGTAGTGTTAGCAGTTAGCCAACACTACGAACACTACCTGAGTGAGGAAGCCGATATGCACGCGCTAACCCACGCAGGCTAGAGATAGGTCTGAAACAGGATACGTAATGAATGCTATAAAGAAAAGTACGTAGCTGCTGGAATACATAACTTTAATCCATCATTGTTGTACATCGCTCTCGACGATACAAGTGAGACTCTGTAGATACATGCAATGTTACTAATGGCGCCTTGCTAGGTCGTAGCCATTGACTTAGCTGAAGGCTATTCTAACTATCTGCTCTGCAAATGAGCGAGGCTTCGTCAGTGTGCATCGCTAGCGAAGTCGTCCGTACAACTGGGGCGAGTGCCAGGACGTCTCTCTAGACCTGCCGTGTGGTGGCGCTCGGTCTGCAATTACTGACAGTGACGACACGCGGGTCCGTCGTATACTAGCGGACCGCGGCCGATTTAAAAGCTACCACCTAGCAAGTGTGGTGTCTGGCGGTGACACCACACATTACACAACGGAGGCTACCAATATTTGCGACTTTGTGTTGTATGCCATTCGCGTATTTAGAGAGGAAGAAATGTGCATGTGTCATTATTCATGCCGTAATCTCCCATTGAAACAATTTCTATGCGAGACAAATGATGGTGGCCGTGGAATTGTCTTACTGGCTTCCTCGGATAGTGGTTCTACAAATTTACCTCACGGGATTTCGAGAGAAGAACGTTACCTATTTTCCAAAGACTACCGCTCAAGTTTTGCGACCAACTCTGTTACACTCTTGTATGTGCAACACCGACCTGACACCTTTCTGTATTCTTTCCATCTCCGTTGACATGCCTACTTGATGACTTCAAATTCTACGGCAACACTCTACAACTGGCCGCACTGGCGTTTTGCAGGCGATTTCCTGTGCATATGGTCTGCCCTTTCCCAGATACCCCGAAACAAATCAAATTCTTCTTTCCGTCTTTCATATGGCCCCTTAGTACTACCACTATATATTTAAAGGAAGTAACGTAGCCGGCCGCGGTGACCGAGCGGTTCTAGGCGCTTCAGTCCGGAGCCACGTGACTGCTACGGTCGCAGGTTCGAATCCTGCCTCGGGCATGCATGTGTGTTATGTCCTTAGGTTAGTTAGGTTTAAGTAGTTCTAAGTTCTAGGGGACTGATGACCTCAGATGTTACGTCCGATAGTGCTCAGAGCCATTTGAACCATTTTTGAAGTAACGTACTCTGTATGTTCGCCATTAATCGTGTAACGCAGTACTATCAGCTTTTTGCAGGGTAGTAAGTACTGCATTTATCCATAGTTAAAGAGATCTGCCATTCAGTACTCCAAGTGGAAAATCTATCAAAACTCTCATCGTCTCAGCGAAATAGCCACAACATACAGTGGATAATGACTGGTAAAAGAATGTCTAGATCCATTTCTCGGGATATCTCAGAACTACTTCCTCGCTCGCTGCAAAACTAGCATGACTATCTACGTCGGTGTCCCCCTCAACCCCCCCCCCCCCCCCCCGCCCCTCTCTGTCACAGATTCGGTCCAGGGTACGCTTTTGCCTCCAATCACCTTACATCCGCAAATTTTTTATCAGATAAGCCCTGACTTATTCCTTGGTTGGTTTCCGAATTTCTTCTGCAGTTACGTAACAACGAGATCTTCAGCAGGAGCTCTGTTATACTGTAAATTATCTGGATGTCCTAATATATATCGGAGTCACCTGCAAAATTAGCTGGTCACGAAACAAAAGGAAGCATAATTAATCAGTGACAAGGCACCAAGCGATGGCTGTCTTATATTAAGTGGGTAGCCAACGTACTGAGCTGCCTGAAGCGTACGAAACGCACAGTCCTCGAGAAACGGCAATAAAGGAAAGGAAGGAGGCTTATGACTTAATTTCGACGGACGAATTGTGACAAACTCGGTATTTCGTCCCGGAAGTTCATATTTCGCCTCAGGCTCCCGCGTCCTTTGAGCTGCACGGTTTACACTTCCACTGAAAGTTAGTCGGAATAAGTTTGCCTAATTCGCCGTACTGCGTGGGCGTTTAATTAAATTTCTCTCATATTTGTTTTCACTCTCTTCGGAACGTTGGGCCGAGATTAATTTTTGGTCGGCCGGAAACTTGGCGGCGGGGCGCAGAGGAGCGGCTACGGCAGCAGCAGCAGGCGGCGGCAGCGGCCCCCAGCGGGCCGCAAGTTTTCCGCCGCTCGCTGCTCCGGGGTACAACACGTGTAGCCCCGGGAGCCGCGCTGCTGCTGCTGCTGCTGTAGCAGCTTGTAAGAGGAGCAGCGCCAGTGGCCGCTGGGGACTCGCCAACAAGGCGCGCGCCGGCGTACGCCGCGCAAAAATCTGCCCCCGCGCTCCACGGAGGGACCTCGTGCTTGTAAAACTCTTGCGGTCAGCTCTGCTCCCACTACCGCAACAAGCATCTAAAAAAAATGTTGGCTTTTGGAATGAAAACTTCATAACATCAGCTTTTTTTCCGTTTTTGCAATTTCAGCGCACTCTTAAAACCACCCCTGAGACTCTACGATTTATTAGAATCAGATATGATGGAAATGACCCTTGTCCTGAGTTATTGCAGCTCAAAAATGAGATGGTTTGTAACCTCCCCCTCACTTACCGACCTTAATGACAGTGAAAAATTAAACCGCGTGTACCCAATGGAAATTTGGGAAAAGCAATCGTCACCGAAGTTAATCTGTCGGTAAAGAGGGAGGAAACGGTTACATCTAAATGAAAGGAAAAATGCAAATGAAATTGGTGGAAATTAATTTTGAGAAACGGGTAAAATTAATAAAGAAAGTAAATGTGCGGTCGTCACGTTAACAATTAACTGGCGTTAATTAGATATTTGAGATTTGGGGAAAATTACGGTCGCCAGTCCTATGGACAACCACTATAATAACTGAAAAAGAAAGGTTATTGCACATATAATTAGCACTAAAAGCGTGGCATCTGAAGGTTGACACGTGTTGTGTGAAAACTGAAAGTTTGTCAGAAGTAATAAATTTCGCTACACTCTGACTTAATTTAGCGAAAGAATTAATAAAACCGGAAAATTGAAAGTTAATTTAGTGACTGAAATTAATAGTGAGATTTGTTTCTGAAGCACTACGAAATTCCGTCTTGGGCTACCTCAACAATCATTCCAAAAGCTACTTGAATCTACGCAATTTAGAAAGAAGAGATTTAACTTTGAACTTTAATTAAATGATTCTGGACAATTAACAATAGTAACATTTAGTACGTACCAAGCTGAGCTGCAGTCACAGGTAAGTTAAAATATGCTAACAAAACTCGCGCTCTTAATTTGTGCTTGTGTAATCTAAATATTGTAGCCAGCTATGAATACCTTAACTGAACTTTGAAATTAAAGCAGTGAAAATGAATGATATTACTTTAATGCTGGCATCTGAATTTCAACGACAGTCGGGTTTATTTCGGAAAAGGAAGGGACCCTGCTTGGTAATGCAATTGGGACAATGAGCAACAAAGGTTCATGCTAAGTTGCTGTAATTTTGTGATGCAACAATTTTAAAAGCTGAGATCTGCCATACAGTTCTAAAACTTTACGTGCTTCCAGTCTTCCTTGTTGGTTGATTGAAGGTTTGAAGTCGTCGGTCGAGGAGGTGGCGACAGTCACTCATTGTCGGCCGTCGCTGTTGCAGAAGCTGGATGTTGGCGCGCCCCCTTCTCGACACGGTCACCAGGCGAAACGGGCTCTTGATGTGCGCCAGCTAATGCTTCCCGTCCGCGACACCGTGTCAGAAACTATCATAGCAAGTCGAGCGCAATTACATGTTGCCAAACCCCGAAAGCGCGGCAACTCGCGGGAGCGTCACACAACACACCTGCTCCACCGCCCTACCCCAGCCACTCTCTCTGCTCTGCCCGCGCTCCACGCGGCAAGGTTAACACAACCAAAGATCCTAAACACTTTGGTTCTCCACACGACCTGTCGACGTATTCGTTCGATAGCATAGTTTTCCCTAGGCAAGACCCAGCGTAAAAATACAAATAGTATTTGCAAAACAAACCAATTATACATCGACATAAATGCATAAATATATATACACAAATAGTAAAACAATTACAATATATAAAGAAACAGAAATGTCATATCTTCAGGTGACAAAATAAGGAAAAAATTTATAGTACAATAGATGGAAATAGGAGGATATACATTTCCGGCGTTACAGGTTCTTCAAAAACGACCTTTTGTGAAAACAATTTCTGCCAAAAACAGAATTTGTCGTTTGAGAAGGGCTATTTTTGTGTGAAAGTACATGACAATGCAAACTCATTGTTCACTGTCACCTTCGTAGTACTTGTTGGATTGTTTCAGTATACCCTTTGGCAAATGGCGGTTCAGTGTGATGGTGAGTGTTCATCGGAGGGAGAGTATCATCTGGAGTGCCCCAGGGAAGTGTGGTAGGTCCGCTGTTGTTTTCTATCTACATAAATGATCTTTTGGATAGGGTGGACAGCAATGTGCGGCTGTTTGCTGATGATGCTGAGGTGTACGGGCTCCCTATCAGGTCGGATTGAGGGAGGACATAGAAGCAATTCAGAGGCGGGTTGCTAGATTTGTTACTGGTAGGTTTGATCATCACGCGAGTGTTACGGAAATGCTTCAGGAACTCGGGTGGGAGTCTCTGGAGGAAAGGAGGCGTTCTTTTCGTGAATCGCTACTGAGGAAATTTAGAGAACCAGCATTTGAGGCTGACTGCAGTACAATTTTACTGCCACCAACTTATATTTCGCGGAAAGACCACAAAGATAAGAGAGATTAGAGCTCGTACAGAGGCATATAGGCAGTCATTTTTCCCTCGTTCTGTTTGGGAGTGGAACAGGGAGAGAAGATGCTAGTTGTGGTACGAGGTACCCTCCGCTACGCAACCTATGGTGGATTGCGGAGTAGTATGTAGATGTAGTGTCTGTGATTCTGTAATGAATTCCGAAGACAGTGTTAAATGGCCTAAAAAGCACAAACGTCAACAAACAAAGGAAAATTTGCTAAAGAGGAAGAAGCTTGTGGACAAACAACACATGAAGGAAATATTAATTAGAAGCCCAGCCTTGCATATTCCTCCAGCCAAACTCCATCTAAACGATGAGCCACAGTGGACCATTCTGTATTTTTACATGAAGAAAACATCAGAGCATGACAGTGAGACTGAACACAGGACCTCTGCATTTGTAAGAGTAATACTTAAACAACAGAGCCATGGTGGGTGGACAAAGTATAGTGCATTTACGTAATAAGACAATCATTTACCATTGGAGGTTGGAGCTACTTTTCGTGATAGATATGTAAATAGTGAGTATGATGTTGACGTGTTTTCTTCCAAAGAAGTAAAATGCACCAATAGTTGCAATTAATGTACTAATTCAAGAAACATTTTAAGGAAAAAAACGCAAAAAAATGTTCAAATGTGTGTGAAATCTTAGGGGACTTAACTGGTAAGGCCATCAATCCCTAAGCTTACACACTATTTAACCTGAATTATCCTAAGGAGAAACACACACACCCATGCCCGAGGGAGGACTCGAACCTCCGCCGGGACCAGCCAGACAGTCAAAAAAAACGCACCAGGAAGGAATTATCCGAGTGGGGCGGAAATCAATAGAGGGATATTGAGTTGTGATGTAAATGTACAGGCAAAAAAATGATTGCAATTTCATAAACGTTGGATGATTTATTCAAAAGAAAGAGCTTTACAAATTGAGCAACTCAGTAACACGTTGGTCCTACTCTGGCTCTTATGCAAGCAGTTATTCTGTTTGGCACTGATTGACAGAGTAGTTGGGTGTCCTCCTGAGGGATATCGTGCCAGATTCTGTCCAACTGGCGCGTTAGATCGTCAAAATCACGAACTGGTTGGAGGACTCTGCCAATAATGCTCCAAAAATTCTCAGTTGTGGAGAAATCCGGCGACCTTGCTGGGCAAGGTAGGGTTTAACAAGCAGTAGAATCTCTCGCCATATGTGGGCTGGCACTATCTCGCAGGAATATAAGCCCAGAATGGCTTGCCTCGAAGGTCACGAAACGGGCCGTAGAACGTCGCCGACGAACCGCTGTGCTGTAAGCGTGCGGCGAACGACAACTATAGGGGTCGTGCAATGAAAGGAAATGGCAACCGACATCACCACTCCTGGCCGTCAGATCTTATGGCGACAGTCAGGTTGGTATCCCACCGCTGACTGAGACATCCGCAGAGACGTCTTCACTGATTATTGGGGCTCAGTTCGAAGCGGGACTCATCAATGAAGACAACTGTAGCCCAGTCAGTGAGAGTCCATGCCGAATGTGCCCGACACCACTGTAAACGGGCCTGGTGTCGTACAGAGGTCAATGGTAGTTGGCGCAAGAGGCGTGGTGAGCTCAGTCCCCTTTCTGTGAGCCGCCTGTTAATGGTCCTTGTGGCCACTGAAGGACCATTGGCACCTCGGATCGATTATAATGATGACTCCGGCGTTCTGAATGCGTCTCTGACGATTGCTCGTTTCTCACATTCTGTCGTCTCCCTAGATCAAAAAACGGTTCAAATGGCTCTGAGCACTATGTGACTTAACTTATGAGGTCATCAGTCGCCTAGAACTTAGAACTAATTAAACCTAACTAACCTAAGGACATCACACACATCCATGCCCGAGGCAGGATTCGAACCTGCGATCGTAGCGGTCGCTCGGTTCCAGACTGTAGCGCCTAGAACCGCTCGGCCACTGCGGCCGGCACACATTTACATTTTCCTATTATACGTCACCTTTTGAAACTGTGTCTCACATCCAGTCAATAACGTTGTAACTGTGGACGACATACTGAACGACCACACCTGTCCAGTCATTAACATCATCACATGTCACCAAATCAAAAAATAACTAAGAGGCTATCTTTTTACCTTAGTTTATAGATTACTTCTCCTACTAGAACCGCACGGCCACTCCGGCCGGCTCCCTAGATCAACCGCTTCCTTCTCGAGTGTGTGTTCGGCCATGGTTCACCCATTCCTGCCAACATCGTTGATAAGTGGCATCGCACACATTCAAATGTAGGACGATTCCCCGATTACTCCAACCAGATTCTTTGAGCCCTATAGCACACGTCCTCACTCAATTCCTGTATTGTTCATGTGTCTATCTGCAAGGCATAGTTACCCCCGAATTTATGCGCTGGCATAGATAAGCCTCCTGTTTACTATCCTTGCCAGATGCATGGTGGAACTGTGCCCCAGCCTCACACATTCATCTATCGGCCGGCAGAGTTTACAATTTTGCATTTTCCGTCGATACCTATATGAATATACACTTGTGACAAATTTGCATAACTTCATCGTGGGGCATCGTTTTTTTTCTGCTAGAATGGCTACCGCAGTTTAGGATCAGGACGATACCCTGACAACAGAGACATATATCAGTACCTTCAGCTGTCAAGGGTGTCCATTTCTGCTGGGGCTTGACGCCTGTATGAATGAGGATATTATTTCTGAGCGTTCAGCAGCATGGCGGAGACTACGTCGACGCGTTGCGCGCCGAATGCCACGTTCCGTGTGAAGGCGGCTTCAGACAGAAATTGCTAGAGACCATTGTCGTTCAGCGCCAGCCTTAGCGTGGGACGGTGGCCAAGGCTGGCACGCGCGTAGCGGCAGGAAGCGGTAGTGGCGCAGAGTGGTGACAGCTAATTACGGCGAGAAAAATGGAGAGCGGTCTCGGGCCTCGCCTCGGCTGCTGGGAGGAGAGAGGAGAGCCGGAAGCCGCAGCCAGCTCCAGCCGGCCTCCACAGATAGCATCGCGGCGCCAAGTGCTGCTGCGATCGCTGCCGCGCTGCTCCGACCTGCCGTCGAGCGCCGCGCTGTCTGCCAAACCGGACGGCGACGTTAATAGCCAAATTATGCGACGTCATCTCGCCCTCACTATTTGCTGCTGCGACGGTGACGTCCGGCGCAGCTGGTAGCTGCGGCCAAAACAAGATACACGTACACCTAGCCTAATAGAAGTCCCTCCGTCCGACAATGAGACAGCCTCTCCTTATGTCGCTTACCGAGGTAACAATACCACAAGGGCGTACGCATTTACTCATGTGTAACTCATATTGTAACCTATATGCGTGTCTGCGAATGAGCGGTGGCAGGAGGAGGCTAGGTTCAACGAACGATGAAGAATATCCTCATTTGCACAATAGAAAAAAAAGTCATTTCAAACAAATAAAACATGATGCAGTCACGTAATCACGACATGGATCAAGCGTGATAGACAAATGCATATACAGGTGATTCAGCTACCCCTAACTATGCGTTTTATGCAACCTGTAACACCTTCAAAAGCCAAACGTGTGATTTTCATATTCTCCCACTCACTACATGCAAATTATTAGTCCTACAGAAAAGAAACTTAACGAAGTAAAATTTTGTGCAGGGAAGCCACAGTTCTCCAGTTATTCAAGAAAAATGCATTTGAACGTCACTTTTGTACGTTTTTTTGAACAACTCTAAAAGCGTGACCTCATGTGAAATCGTATCGTAGTACAACATTTAACTACATTACATTTCCTGCAAAAATATCCTGTTCTTTTTTTCTGTAGGACTAACTGTTTGCGTGTAGCAAGCGAGAGAATATGACGATCTCAAGCGTGATTCTTTGTGGCATCACGGGTTGCATAAAACCCATAGATAGGGGCACTCTGTGTCGAACAGCAATCTGTCTACTCAGAAAAAGAAGAACTTTCAAAAGGGATAGTGTAAACTGTGAAAATAGCAATACAGCACAAGAGCACAATAAGGCTCAATGAATAATGAGCAACACGTAGCATGTCAAACAAAGAAAATTCTCTTCACATGGTTTTACAACAAAAGAAAAAGAGACAGCTGATTTTTTATTTCAGTCAAAGTTCCCATTACCGGTGTCAGCCATTACTGACGACCTTCATGTCTCCGAAAAACTGAACAAAAATGACAGATAAATACAAAGAGCCTAGCTACCCTACTATGTGATTAAACGTACCCTGTCAGTCCAAAAAGGTACGCGATAGGAGTAACAAAAAATTGAGAAAGGTTAAGATGGCAGTTTTAAGCCTTCAGATGTTCTACGTGTTCTTCACTCACTTGAGGACAACACACAGAAAGTTCATACAAACAGGAGAAACTATCAGAAAAGTCGTTCTTTGGGATGTTGTTCAACTTACGCGTCACGTTAGCTTGAACATCTGTTACGTCATCACTTCGTTTACTCTGCATGTGAGTATCCCCTCTTTGTTGTTTCGTGGTAGGTTTCTATTAATAACACCAAGTCTCGTCACCTGTGATCGTTTTCTCCAAAAAAGAATAGTCCACATTTTGCCTTTCAATCAAGTCGCTGCGGGCGTTCATGTGTCAGTTTTTTTTTATGGTGTCAAGTGTGCGGGATAAACTTTACACACACTTTTCTTTTCTTCAAAACATTCTGGAGACTGTCTTGAACACTTGATTTGAGGATGTTGCTCTTTTGCGATTTGTGACGACGACTGACTACGGTCGCACGTCCACACCTACAATAGACCGGTGGAACGCGCCTCTGTTTTTAGAGTTGTTAGTTCTAGCTGATGGTATAGCTATTGCGCTGACATCGCTTGTATACCAGGATAAAATCAGTCTAAGAGCTTTTTTGACGGACGGTGTGTACAGTAATTTGAATTATTTATGTATACATGTATAAAAAATATATCTTTTCAGATTATTTACAATGTAACACGTCAACGTCATGTATGATTGCCTCAGTTTTAAAATACCTTTGCCTACTGCATGTTACATGAGGCACATTTATCCAAAAGGATTGACTAAAACAATAAAAATATCCAGTCAGAAAAATGTGGAATCTTAATTTGTTTAAGGTGTTCCTTAAAAATTAAAAATGAAGAAGATTATAAATTTAAAGGTAACGAGTTAAACAGCACAAAATGATCATAAAGTTCCATTATTACATATGTGCTACATTTGCATCGTTGATTCTTGTTGTTGCAGGTGCTGATAAATATGTAAGTGATAGCTATGAGTCCACTTACATACCATGGAGCGCGAGGTCGCAATGAGAAGTGGGCTCACAAACGACGCCATATAGAAAAATCAATGAGAGATACTCAGCGTGATTTCAGTGTAAGATTTCAGAAAACCTTCCCCACCAAAAGCAACAACTTTATGATAGGAGGAAAAGCTCCTTGTAACCGGTTGTGTAAAAGAGAAGCCCCACTCAGGACGACAACCGATCGACTGGAAACGTGTGTGGAGGCTGCAGGATCTTTCGAACGTTCGTAAAAAAACGTTGATTCGTTTTGGGAGTACCATACTGGACGTTACAAAAACATACGAAGAATGATTTGAAGTTAAAGACATTTAAGTCTTGGTTTGTAAATGAACAGAGTGATAATATCATGCTGAAACGTCATCAGCTTTGTGGGCGAATACTTGATGTCTTTATCACTCTTCCTTCAAGGGCTAAAATGTTTTTCTCGGACGAGTGTGCAATATATCGCAGTGCAAAAGCGAGAAACATTTATTTTTGGAGTAAAGTAAACCCAAATTTTTATTAATCACTTGAACAAAACTCACTACATGTCATGAACCGGGCTGCAGTGTCTGCATCCTACTTGGTAGGTCCATTTTTCTTTGATGGTGCTGCGAATTATGTCACCATGTTACGTGATTGGTTTATTCCACGTCTGCGGTGTCGGAGACTGCTTGCTCGTGTATGGTTCCAGCAGGATGGAGCAACAGCCAGTTATGCTACTGCCATTAGAAAATATCTCAGTGAAGTATTTCCTGAAAATGGATTGAACGTGGTTCTGTCCATTTGCCTGCACCTATTGAGTGGCCACTCGAAGTCCTGATCTGTCATCTTACTACGATTCATTATGGGGTTTATTAGACAGAAGGTTGCTGCCATACATTACGAGACAGGTGACGAACTTAGGAGCGCTGTTCGACGTGCACTGGTGGTCATCACTTCAGCAATGTTGTGGAGAATTTCACATCGGACATAGAGCAGAATTATACTCTGTTATGGAAACGATGATGTATGTACAGACATTCTGGAATAAATAAGAAAGAATAGTCACACTACCTGAAAAGTTGTCTTTTACTACGACCACGCATTAATACAATGTGACCATCTTTGAGCATGAATATGTGGACACGCGGTAGGCGGTAATGAGACGGTAGAAACAAACGTTCGGGAATGTGTGAAAACAAAGACCTAGCAACCTTTTTGAACTTGAAAAAATATTTGCAGTCTCAGATAGTATAATTAGTGGAACATTGAAACCATTTTGAATAACGTGAAATACGAAAGATTAAAACGATTATGAAAGTTCTTACGCCATTTTTCTGTTCAAAAACATTTTTTTGCTACGATTAAGAGGCAGCCACCTAGGAAATGTCACCTATGTATGTTTTCCTCCGAGAGATGCAGCTGACCAGTAGATAGTGGTGCAATATATCTACATACTGCTGCCATTTGAATAGCATACAGTATGAAGGTAGCAGGGGTAAAATATAGGAAGAGAAAGGTTACTTTCAACTTGTACAGAAACCAGATGGCAGTTACGCGAGTTGAAGGGCATGCAATGGG
This sequence comes from Schistocerca piceifrons, assembly GCF_021461385.2. Lineage (NCBI taxonomy): Eukaryota > Metazoa > Arthropoda > Insecta > Orthoptera > Acrididae > Schistocerca > Schistocerca piceifrons. Next base: position 745,789,726 of record NC_060138.1, on the reverse strand, counting down.
AACAGCAGCTGGGAAGGGAGTGAGACGGGGTTGTAGCATATTCCCAATGTTATTCAATCTGTACACCGAGCAAGCAGGAAGAGAAACCAAAGAAAAATTTGGAGGAAGAATCAAATTTCAGAGAGAAGAAATAAAAGCTTTGCTGTTTGCTAGCAATATTCTAACCTGTCAGATATAGAGAATGACTTGAAGAATATTGTAACCTATCAGATATAGCCCCCCCATGAACCATGGACCTTGCCGTTGGTGGGGAGGCTTGCGTGCCTCAGCGATACAGATAGCCGTACCGTAGGTGCAACCACAACGGAGGGGTATCTGTTGAGAGGCCAGACAAACATGTGGTTCCTGAAGAGGGGCAGCAGCCTTTTCAGTAGTTGCAAGGGCAACAGTCTGGATGATTGACTGATCTGGCCTTGTAACAATAACCAAAACGGCCTTGCTGTGCTGGTACTGCGAACGGCTGAAAGCAAGGGGAAACTACAGCCGTAATTTTTCCCGAGGGCATGCAGCTTTACTGTATGATTACATGATGATAGCGTCCTCTTGGGTAAAATATTCCGGAGGTAAAATAGTCCCCCATTCGGATCTCCGGGCGGGGACTACTCAAGAGGATGTCGTTATCAGGAGAAAGAAAACTGGCGTTCTACGGATCGGAGCGTGGAATGTCAGATCCCTTAATCGGGTAGGTAGGTTAGAAAATATAAAAAGGGAAATGGATAGGTTGAAGTTAGATATAGTGGGAATTAGTGAAGTTCGGTGGCAGGAGGAACAAGACTTCTGGTCAGGTGACTACAGGGTTATAAACACAAAATCAAATAGGGGTAATGCAGGAGTAGGTTTAATAATGAATAGGAAAATAGGAATGCGGGTAAGCTACTACAAACAGCATAGTGAACGCATTATTGTGGCCAAGATAGATTGGAAGCCCACACCTACTACAGTAGTACAAGTTTATATGCCAACTAGCTCTGCAGATGACGAAGAAATTGAAGAAATGTAGGATGAAATAAAAGAAATTATTCAGATTGTGAAGGGAGACGAAAATTTAATAGTCATGGGTGACTGGAATTCGAGTGTAGGAAAAGGGAGAGAAGGAAACATAGTAGGTGAATATGGATTGGGGGACAGAAATGAAAGAGGAAGCCGCCTGGTAGAATTTTGCACAGAGCACAACATAATCATAACTAACACTTGGTTTAAGAATCATGAAAGAAGGTTGTATACATGGAAGAACCCTGGAGATACTAAAAGGTATCAGATAGATTATATAATGGTAAGACAGAGATTTAGGAACCAGGTTTTAAATTGTAAGACATTTCCAGGGGCAGATATGGACTCTGACCACAATCTATTGGTTATGACCTGTAGATTAAAACTGAAGAAACTGCAAAAAGGTGGGAATTTAAGGAGATGGGACCTGGATAAACTGAAAGAACCAGAGATTGTACAGAGATTCAGGGAGAGCATAAGGGAGCAATTGACAGGAATGGGGGAAATAAATACAGTAGAAGAAGGATGGGTAGCTTTGAGGGATGAAGTAGTGAAGGCAGCAGAGGATCAAGTAGGTAAAAAGACGAGGGCTAGTAGAAATCCTTGGGTAACAGAAGAAATATTGAATTTAATTGATGAAAGGAGAAAATATAAAAATGCAGTAAGTGAAACAGGCAAAAAGGAATACAAACGTCTCAAAAATGAGATCGACAGGAAGTGCAAAATGGCTAAGCAGGGATGGCTAGAGGACAAATGTAAGGATGTAGAGGCCTATCTCACTAGGGGTAAGATAGATACCGCCTACAGGAAAATTAAAGAGACCTTTGGAGATAAGAGAACGACTTGTATGAATATCAAGAGCTCAGATGGAAACCCAGTTCTAAGCAAAGAAGGGAAAGCAGAAAGGTGGAAGGAGTATATAGAGGGTCTATACAAGGACGATGTACTTGAGGACAATATTATGGAAATGGAAGAGAATGTAGATGAAGATGAAATGGGAGATATGATACTGCGTGAAGAGTTTGACAGAGCACTGAAAGACCTGAGTCGAAACAAGGCCCCCAGAGTAGACAATATTCCATTGGAACTACTGACGGCCGTGGGAGAGCCAGTCCTGACAAAACTCTACCATCTGGTGAGCAAGATGTATGAAACCGGCGAAATACCCTCAGACTTCAAGAAGAATATAATAATTCCAATCCCAAAGAAAGCAGGTGTTGACAGATGTGAAAATTACCGAACTATCAGCTTAATAAGTCACAGCTGCAAAATACTAACACGAATTCTTTACAGACGAATGGAAAAACTAGTAGAAGCCAACCTCGGGGAAGATCAGTTTGGATTCCGTAGAAACACTGGAACACGTGAGGCAATACTGACCTTACGACTTATCTTAGAAGAAAGATTAAGGAAAGGCAAACCTACGTTTCTAGCATTTGTAGACTTAGAGAAAGCTTTTGACAATGTTGACTGGAATACTCTCTTTCATATTCTAAAGGTGGCAGGGGTAAAATACAGGGAGCGAAAGGCTATTTACAATTTGTACAGAAACCAGATGGCAGTTATAAGAGTCGAGGGGCATGAAAGAGAAGCAGTGGTTGGGAAGGGAGTAAGACAGGGTTGTAGCCTCTCCCCGATGTTGTTCAATCTGTATATTGAGCAAGCAGTAAAGAAAACAAAAGAAAAATTCGGAGTAGGTATTAAAATTCATGGAGAAGAAATAAAAACTTTGAGGTTCGCCGATGACATTGTAATTCTGTCAGAGACAGCAAAGAACTTCGAAGAGCAGTTGAATGGAATGGACAGTGTCTTGAAAGGAGGATATAAGATGAACATCAACAAAAGCAAAACAAGGATAATGGAATGTAGTCTAATTAAGTCGGGTGATGCTGAGGGAATTAGATTAGGAAATGAGGCACTTAAAGTACTAAAAGAGTTTTGCTATTTGGGGAGCAAAATAACTGATGATGGTCGAAGTAGAGAGGATATAAAATGTAGGCTGGCAATGGCAAGGAAAGCGTTTCTGAAGAAGAGAAATTTGTTAACATCCAGTTTTGATTTAAGTGTCAGGAAGTCATTTCTGAAAGTATTCGTATGGAGTGTAGCCATGTATGGAAGTGAAACATGGACGATAAATAGTTTGGACAAGAAGAGAATAGAAGCTTTCGAAATGTGGTGCTACAGAAGAATGCTGAAGATTAGATGGGTAGATCACATAACTAATGAGGAAGTATTGAATAGGATTGGGGAGAAGAGAAGTTTGTGGCACAACTTGACCAGAAGAAGGGATCGATTGGTAGGACATGTTCTGAGGCATCAAGGGATCACCAATTTAGTATTGGAGGGCAGTGTGGAGGGTAAAAATCGTAGAGGGAGACCAAGAGATGAATACACTAAGCAGATTCAGAAGGATGTAGGTTGCAGTAGGTACTGGGAGATGAAAAAGCTTGCACAGGATAGAGTAGCATGGAGAGCTGCATCAAACCAGTCTCAGGACTGAAGACCACAACAACAACAACATCAGATATAGAGAATGACTTGAACAGTGGAACTGAATGGAAAGTTTCTTGAAAGCAGGATATAAGATGAGCACCAACACAAGCAAAAAAAAAAAGAGTAATGGAATGTACACGAAATTAATCAGTGTACGACGAGGAAATTGGATTAGCAAATAAGACACTAAGAGTAGTAAATGGGTTTTGCAATTTGGGCAGCAAAATAAGTAAAGATCGTCGAAGTAAAGAGAATATAAAATATGAATTGGCTAAAGAAAGGAAAATATTTCAGTAACACAGGAATTTGTTAACATCGAATGTAAACATCGGGAAGTTTCTTTCTGAAGCTATTTGTGTCGAATGTTGCTTTGTACGGTAACGAAACGCTGATGATAAGCAGTACAGACAAGAAGAGGATAGAATCTCTTAAACGTGCTGTTACAGTAGAATGCTGAAGATTAGGTGGATAGATCATGCACCTAACGAGGAAGTACTGAATAGAATTGGCGAGAAAAGAAATTTGTGATGCAGCTTGACTAAAAGAAGGGATTGCTCGATAGGACACATTCTGAGGCATCAAGTAATCATCAATTTACTGTAGAAGGGGAGTGTTGGGGGTAAAGATTGTAGAGGGAAACCAAGAGATGAATTCAGTGAGCAGGTTGAAACGGTTGCGGTATTTATTTGGGGATGAAGAGGCTTACACAGGAGAGACTAGTGTGGAGAGTTGCAGCAAACCAGTCTCTGGTTAAGAACAACAACAACAACAACAGAAACAACAACATGATATGGCCATCTGCCACTTTCTGTGTTATGTACATCATTTTACTGCATAGAATAGTATGAAGACTTTTTATCAGAGTGTGCTAAATGATTTAAAATGCAAGTAAAATGTAAGAAGATTACTGCTCGTCCAACACACAGATTGTGAATGGTACTGCATTCATTAACAATTCGTAGAGCACCTTCAGGGTAAGTCATTCATCTTTAAAATGGAATTCTCATGCTTCTGCTTGCTTCAGAATACAGCTTAATATGATTTTTGTAACATGTACAAATGCTGGTCCCACAAAACAAATCAACAATTACATACATTTGTGATTATTACTATTATGTAGTATTCTGCCTAATGGCAGGTCTGTGTCTACGTATGGAGAACTTCTGATGGTAATGTTCCTTGTCTTCAGCTTCTCCCTTCAGTCTACTGTATCTCTTTCCATCTTTCGTGTCATCCGAAAGTTGAGTTCTTCTTCTTCTTCCTTGTCCTACCGTTCCTTTAATTTTCCCTTCACTGACTTCGTGTATGAGCCCTTCGTGTCGAAGTATGTTTCCGATCCAGTTGGCCTTACTCTGAAGGATTGTATGCAGATTGTCTCTCTTCTCTCCTACTCTTCTCTGTGCTTTTTTGTATGTCATCCTAAATAATTTTAATTATACATAACATTATGTTCTCCTTTTAGTTCACTAGACTCAGGATATGTCTGTTATTACTCCCAGAAAATTTGAATACACTTCTCAAAGTGGTTTCTGAAATTTAGGGAAAAATGCAACAGAAAATGTAAATATTCAGTAACAGCTTCTGAAGTTTCAGAAGTCTGTAACTCACTTAATATATATATTTTTTATTATTAGTCACTCAGAAGCACCCTGCACCATACTGTATATCATTCTTCTGAAGTTTTTTCTTCTTTCTGGATTCCTTAGTGGCCAAGTGTGCTGCATACTCTGCTTTATCAATGCGAACCTTGTCCATTCATTCAAGTTCTCTGATGCAGTTTGCTCCAGGATTAATTTCCATATGCTGTAGCACTTTCACCCTACCAATGTTGCCCTCATTAAAACCAATAACAGCATCACTGACCCCCCACTTTAGTGTCTTCATTTCAACAAAAACATTTTTTGGTAAGTGAGTCCATATAAGACTATTGAACCACTCATTGGGATTTTGAGTCTTACCCCGCAGACACTTCTTTAGTAATTCAGAATTTGCTAAGTCTCTGTAAATAGGTTTTATGATATCCATGTCTGCTACTCAGATGGAATGTTTATGGCTGTATGAACTGTTTGACTACTGATCATTGTGGTAATTGCACCATGAATCAGGTCCAGGAGGGCAAAGGTGGTGTACTGGTTTGTCATCTGTTGACAGTCTGTGGAAGAATGTAGCCCATACTGCCTGCTTCATTTTCAATAAATCTTCAGTACTATTTTTAATGGCCATCCCATAATACTGCTGTAGTTCATCAATCATTTTGTTTGTCAGCCTGCCTCTTATGGTTTTACCATCATAAATTTTCTTGTCTCTCAAACTTTGTTTCAACTTCCTCAACCTGGTGCCCATACTCTTCTGGGCATGACCATCACATCCCAGTTTTGTGATAATCTTTTCACCATAAGGCTGAACGGCTACTACACTGTTATATGCTTTTGCGTCTCCGTCACCTAAGAACACACACCTCTTTGATTCACAGATTGACTAAAAATTTCAATAGCTGAGAGGCCTCTTATACCACCATTTATTCCTTCATAATTTCTGTCACAGATATGGCCTTCTTCATTCCCTGGTTTACACTTATAACAACGTTTGATTAAAATCTGGAAATCCATTACCTTTCAGTATCCGCACTGTTCGCCGTAGCAACGGAAGTCTTAGAACTGTAGCTGCACTTCTGCTAAGTACGATCAAAAGCTACTGGTATGTCAGTCATACCATAATTTATTTCAACAGCTTCGTTTGCAGCACCCTTCATTGACTCACAAGCAACAGATTCCACAGCAGCTCCAAAAATCCTGCATACTTGTTAATTTTACAAGGTGGGTGTGGCATATTCATCACAACACACAGTGTTTCTGCTGCAATGTGTCCCTTGCCAATAGCTCTCAATCCATAAAACTACCTAACATTTACTTGAAAATAATTATCTTTACACTTATCAGACTCCCAAAATGAATGAGTATATTTACAACTGGCACAATTAATTAATGTTTCCTGGCTAGTCCGTTTGATACCTCACAGTCTTCATGTAAACTAACTGGCTCTCCACATATTTCACAACACACACATTCACCTAACACCTTTGTTAGGATGTGTAAATCTATCAGAATACAACCTAACCTACCAATTACATCGCTTTCATTTTGACAAAACTGTGTCTCACAACTTTTCATTTTAATCTTCGAAGCACTAATGGGTGTTTCTCTAGATACTGCGAGTTTGCCTGTATTTCATTGTCTGTAACATCTCATGCCACATGTTGAACACAATGTTTCCCTTTATTCGAAAATCTATTACCATGAAACACACGTTTCTTAAAAACACTTCGTTTTGTCGTCTACTTTACTTTTTGAGAGATTTACCAACCTATTTGTCACTTTTCCTCAGAAAACGTTAGCACTTTGGCATAAAACACGTGTTTATACTATGAAACGATACAATACTGTTTTTGACAATGCTACCAATACAAACACGTAATTTAACCCTTATAACACAGCAACCCACAGCCTTCTATATAAAAAAATTACCAATTTTATTAGATCTCGAAGTAATTCACCTAAAAATTTTAACATTTTCAACCAGTGTAGATTATGTTTAAAAAATAAAATAAAATTCTTCCCATGTGAGTATATAAGTGATATATATTTCATTTTATTTCAAAAATTGCAAATTTTACAATGATGTAAAAATCCGAAAATGTGAAATTTTTTCCAATCTAACTCCTCTTAAATTACAGAACATTAATTTTAGTAATTCCTATGAAGTTATTCTCAAACAGGTTAGTATACTCTATAAAGGTTTTTAACTCTATTCAGAGCTATGCATCTAACCTCTACATGTGTTTGTACAGACTGTTTTCAAATGGCTCAAATGGCTCTCAGCGCTATTGGACTTAACTTCTAAGGTCATCAGTCCCCTAGAACTTAGAACTACTTAAACCTAACTAACCTAAGGACATCACACACATCCATGCCCGACGCAGGATTCCAACCTGCGACTGTAGTGGTCACGCGGTTCCAGCTGTAGCGCCTAGAACCGCTCGGCCACTTCGGCCGGCATGGACTGTTTTATTTCTGGTCTTAGACTCATACTTTGTACTATTGTTTTGAGGAAAGAGATATAATGATAATGTAAAGAACATAAATGAATATATATGTTATGAAACAGTTGTGAAAAAAACCATGTTTTTTCAGATTGTATTCTGTAGGATAAGCCAGGCCAAATATTGGGTATAACTAACTATTTTATTTTGTATGTTTGAAGGACTTATTTGAAAACTGGTACAAGTCCATTTTTGTTCATTTTGAGATACAGAGTCCTAAAGTTAAATGAGTGCTGAAAAATCTGCACTTGAGATACCACAAATATTCAAGTATGTGGCTTGTTACTAGACTGAACCTTTCTTTCTATTTGTTTGTATCATTAATTTCAGCAGCATTATAGGCACAGAAGTGGAGGTAATGGAGCTGTAAACTATTGAAATAAAATAATTGAACATTGTATATAAACCTGTTAATTCATTTATTGCAAATAATTTTTATTGCAGTTGGAATGTACACTATCTTATTAAATTCACATGTGTAATTGAACTACACAGTCAGATATGCTTCAGGTCAATCGTTTTCTGTAAAACAAAGGATCACATTCTTCTTCTTCTTCATGTTCTAGACCTCTGTCTTCTGTTTGTAGAGCAAGGAAATAATTATGTTTGATAGCTGGAATAAAAGGGAGCAAATCAAGCATATCCTGCTTTTTCTTTTTCAGCACTTTTCTCATGTATGGGTTAAGCTGTGAAACTGCAAAGTGCCATATGCATATGATCTTCCTCTAACACGTTTGGGAGCAAAGTTTAGGATGTGGAAGTCAATGTTATCATTCAGTGTTTCCTTGTAGAGCATTTTGCATGGCTTCTGCCTCTCAAAACGCATCCATTTTATTTTCAGCCAATTACATTGAATATACTCCTCATTTGGTTCTTTCTTACCACTGCATTTTTTAACTGTTTCAGTGCTAAAAAGTTAGAATGCTTGATTTGTATGTATACAAATTTATTTTCTCTGCCTTTTTCCTAATTGTTTCAAAAATATCATCCGGAGAAAACAAAAACTCTTTCATATTTAATTGTTTTTCACTCTGGGCAAAATCCCTGTCGTTTGGCAGGTATGAGTGACCTGGGAGCAGGAACTTTAAATCAATAATGTTGACGCGAAATTGAGGGAACTGTGTCACTTTCATTAGTGTTTGGGCAATGTTTATATTCCTGTTTTGCCTACCACATGTGGCACTTATGCAACTACCTGTTTTTGAGAAGTGACACATTTTTCAATACGTTTCAATGAACAGGTACCAATTTCCTGTGAACTCCTTGATCCAGATGTTTCATCCCAAAAATACATATGGATTTTGCTGTCAGTTAAATTGTGGCATCAAAAATTATACATGTACATGTTTCTTCTGTCATACGATATCGATGTTGTCAGTTTAGGAAATGCAAGTGCTATTTGCAGGTACAAGGTAAACATGAACATCTGGGAATCTGCCTCTGTGTCTGTAGCCATTGCTGTTCTTGCAGCTTCAGCCTTCCTAAGGTGAAGCTCCTTTTCAGTTTGAACCAAAGAGATTCAGTACATAAGTGCATTAGCATGTTATTACAGGTGATTTACATTTCACATTCTGATACTTTCAACGCAACCAGTGCCTGATTTGTAAAAGAAACATGTTCCACTGCTGTGACCTTCTGGGGAGATTTGGAAATTTAGACTTCTGAAAATGTTATTTTAGTTCTATTATACCATACCTGAAAGTATGTGGTTCTGTTTTCTTTTGTCAAAGGTACCACTGCAGGGTACCAGCGTGTACCATCACAACCATTAGGATATTTATCTTAAGGATATTTATCTTTAAAAAGGCTGTTTACATATTTGGAGATGTAGAATGCATCTGAATTTGATCAACTTGTTTTTAAATGCTGTATTCAGAAGCTGAAATGTTTGGTACGGAGCTGCTAAAGACTTACATTATCTCCTATTGACAGGGAAAGAGTTGTTGTGTTTGCAATTCTGGATATCTAAGATCAGTCCTTCATATATATTTCAATAAAATTTCCTTATATTGTGATTTTTTCAGACTAATTATTTAAATTATGTTCCCTATACTTCTAATCTTTTTATAAGAGGAAATTTTTTCTTATGTACTCATCAGTCATCCAGCGATTTATTTACACTTTTACAACACAATTTATTATGCTTTTAATATATTAACCACTAGCAGCCCTTAATGTGAAATATGTATATTATCAGAGTTTTATATTATATCCTGATGAGACTCATAATCCATGATCTACAAGCATTCAGACTACTGATTGTGGTTAACTTTTAGGAGGAATAATTTTCAAATTCCACTTTGATTCCATTAAAAATTACGTATCATTTTTGTTGAAGCCATATGTACCATTTTCTCTTATTATGTCTGTCATTCAAAATCTGTAATTCGTTTTTAATTAATGACAGTAAAAAGTGGGTAACTATGTGACACTTTCTGCAGTTTTTGTAACATCTCCTTATACACATACAAAGTGTGATGTGTAATTTTCACATATATGGAGATTTATAACTGCAATTCATTAATTTATGTAGCAATGAAATTTCTGTGTGTAATGAGGTATTCAGAATATGGAATATTAACCGACACAAAGCCACCCCCAGCTCAGGACAACAGTGTGATGTGAAGTATAAGGTAGAGAAAGAAAAGTTAAATTTATCTGTCACATAGATGGGCTAATCTAGTGTTTGTTTATATTACAAATTTGTCCACTTTTATGAGCTTTGTTTTATCCGCACACAGATGAACATTTCTCAGGAAGTTTGCCAAGCTGGTAAGATTTTCTTAAAATTCAAATAATTATAAGCTGGTACTTACTGAAACAAAATCACAATGAAAAACCTAAACTGTGTTAATTAAAGTAATTAACCAAACTTCTACACACTTACTTATTCAACTATTCAGTGGAACCACATTTAAAAAAGCAGATCAAAACACATTTACCATAGTGCCCTCTAAGCAAAGTATTTAGTTCAAATTGTGGACACTGGTTCAATGGTATGAGAAAAAAGTCATAACATATTTAATACAATATTCAGAGCAACTGTAAGTTATTTTTAAAAACAAAGTTATAACCCAAAATGAAACTTCGTTTTTTACATTAATAAGACTTGTTTTTTAAATTTCAATTGTCGCACTAGTGTCTGCAGGTAACTGTGCTACCACAAAGTTACCCCTGTAATCTACAGAAATAACCTTTTTTAGTTTACAATGCCTGAGGAAAATTTTTGTGAAAGTTAACACTTATACAGAATAGTCTGCACATATATTCTAACTTACTTGTATCAAATTACCTTCAATTAATCAGCTCTTCAAAGTTATTAGCAGTAGCAGTAATTTTCCAATAAATCTTCAAACACATTTTGCAGCATGCAAACAAAATGCCTTATGATCAGTTCAAGTGTAACATTTACCACAGTTGTAGCACAATGTACAAACATGCTACAGCAGACCTGTATGTTCAAGGCTGACTTGAATTACAGTGTTTGGGAATAAAAAGCTACAGTGCTTAGCCACAAAGTAATACCTCAGTCACAAAGTTCCCCGTATTACACCGATCTTTCAGCTAGACACATCTTATTATTAGTTACGGATATTCGATCATCATGTTCTCAGAGACTGTTAATTATACAGAATATGTAGATAAATTTATGATACGTGTGTGTGTGTGTGGCTATAGAAACATAATTGATAATACTGCTATTGGTTTATGTAGTCCTGGTCATAAAACTTATGACATATTATAGAAAATGGCAGAGGACTCAAGATTACCTATACATTAGGAAATTTAAGTTAAAACCTCTGCTTAGTATAATTCATTCATGTATAGAAACTATAAAGAATGTAACAAACACTTTTCATGAATAATCCAAAAGTACTAGTTGGGGCACTGTTAACAGTGAGAATTACTATTAAGTTTCGATGAATAACTCTGTGGGTAACAAAACTTCAGCATGTATATCGACACAAAGCCTTGAAGTTTTTGTTTTGGTATTTGTGTAACATAAATAGCTTAAAAATTTAATTAAATGTTCAAAATGTGTGTGTAAGGTACACACACTATATATAGAAATTATATCAGCAAGAAATAAGAGCACTTAATAAACCTGAGTTAAACTTTTGCAATCCCTTGTTTTCACCGTGTGTGAAACGCAAGTTGCACAGTAGAAACTGGCAACTAAGATTTTACAGTTATTCTCTGTCCAAACTTCTGTCTCATAAACACATCAGAGATGATCTGATGATGAAAATAGGGCCTCTTATACTTTATGAATATAATCAAGTCATGAAACAAACTATTACATCAGCTGTTTATCATATGCACATTAAGAATAGTAAACATTCTAGAAATAATAAAAACTGAAAGAAATAATTGAGATCAACTGTCCAATGATTTAGGCAATAAAAATATAAACGTAAGTTGATTTGCAACGACAATAAATAGAAGTATACTACTTAATTTGCTTTTGTTGAGTCTAAAACTAGTTTTCAGGATTGTAAGACAGTAAAATATAGAGGTAAAAATGGAAGCAAAACAATTATACTTATATTATTCAGAAATACTGCTGAAAATGGAATATATAAAAACTATGGTTCAAAATAAATGTATTTAAAATATGTATATTATATTATTATCAATGTTACAATTGTTATTTATGTTGTATTTAATAGCTGCTACAATAATAATTATACACATTCAATTGAATAAATATTAACTAACAACACTGAAAATTTTTGAAAGTATATTTAATTTTAATACTTTTTATTTCTTTGTGTAATGTTAGTGATGGCCTGGAGGCACATATCTAACAAGTAAAATAAAATAATTGAAAATAATTATGTTCTATTGACAGATGGTTTCACTCTCATGCTTTGTGTACACCAAAACACTTTTTTTATATCAATATGAATCTTTGTCTGAGTTGTGTACATCCACATTATTATATAATGTGTAAGTAGGCTGTTTATGCTTTCTCTATGTAAGTAGGCTGTTTATGTTTTCTTATTGGCAACGTTACGTAGCGCTCAATATGAAAATCACTGGCTGTGCTGTGTGCAGTCTGTGGCTAGTTTGCATTGTTGTCTGCCATTGTAGTGTTGGGCAGCGGCAGCTGGATGTGAACAGCGCGTAGCGTTGCGCAGTTGGAGGTGGGCCGCCAGCAGTGGTGGATGTGGGGAGAGAGATGGCGGAGGTTTGTAATTTGTCATGAACTGATATATATATTATGACTTGTGATGATATCAAGGTAAATACATTGTTCGTTCTCTATTAATATCTTTCATTTGCTAACTATCCCTATCAGTAGTTAGTGCCTTCCATAGTTTGAATCTTTTATTTAGCTGGCAGTAGTGGCGCTCGCTGTATTGCAGTAGCTTGAGCAGCGAAGATTTTTGTGAGGTAAGTGATTTGTGAAAGGTATAGTTAAATGTTAGTCAGGGCCATTGTTTTGTAGGGAATTTTGAAAGTCAGATTGCGTTGCGCTAAAAATATTGTGTGTCAGGTTAAGCACAGTCTCGTGTATAAATTGTTCAAAGGGGATGTTTCATGTGGCGACCCTGATAGGATTTTGTTTCTACAGATTTGCAACGCTAATTCTTGACCTGTGAAGTATTTTTATGTGAGACTGTCACTTTAGCGAAAATTGCTGTCGTAAATATTTCCGTACGAAAGTTAAGTGACCACCTGCACGTAATGCGTCGCGGGCACCCAGCTGTGTCAGACGCCTGGAGAAAAAGTCATTAGCGCGTGCCTTTCAGAGCACAGGAAAAAAAAAAAAAGAAAGGGAAGGCCATTATCCTGGCCATTGTCATTCCTTTAGAGGAAGCATCGCAAAAACGACACGGTCGAACTTGAAAACATATGATTACACTAGCTCTTAATTTACGATATTTACTGAAATGCCTAATAAAATGACAATAAATATTTTTACATCTGCACACCTGATTATGACAAGCGTCTTTCTATGAGAGTTGAGAGAATTTCTACTAACTTACGAAATGTCACATGACTACTGAATGATATTTTTATGCTTTGCTTTTCATAGTTGCTTATTTCATTTGACATCTGTTTTCCAGCTGTGTTGCAGCATTGCTTTTATAAAATAAAATGCATTTGCTAATGTGAACACTTTCTGTCAACAGATCTATTAAATAATTATTTTATGATCCACATTCTTCAAAAAGGGAGCACTTGGAAAGGAAAGAACAATAAGAAGGAACTAGTAACTGCAGTCATAATTTTCTTTTCAAGTAATTGGTAACTTTTTGGTAGAATAACTTCTTGTGGTGCACCACTTTAATTACATAGACATTAAGATGTGAATATACCTTTCCCTTATCTGCATTGTTGTTTTTACTGTAATATTTTTTCTTCTTGAGCTATGTCATGTTTAGATATAAGCTGCTGTTTCCCAGGCATAGTGCTACTGAACTTTAATTTGTGTTACTCTGCTAAGCCAGATTTATTTTTTTTGCTGCACAGTGCCCTATATGAGTTGCAATATTGCAATTGCTTTGGCATTTGTATTTTTGTCATTGATGTTTGTGTTGATTGTTTTGTGCTGCTGCATTGCCTCGTCCCTTAGTTTAGCATCTGAGCTCAGTAGATTTAAGTTAGCTTAAGAGGGGGTAGCCTCTAAGAGAATGAGTTGCGATGAATTGGAAGAAATGCATTGAGAAAACAGGTTTAGGTAGGATTTTCTTGGAAATAAATGTTGAGGTAAGAAATGTGTGAACATATAAATACAGAAAGCATGCTTAGATAGAATTTTTTTTGGTGGAAACAAAGGATGAAATAAGAGGAAAGATATATGAAGTTTTGGGTTGGACTGCAGTACCAAATGTTACACTGAAAACGAACCCTGTCCTTTCCTATTGGTGTTATCCCACTATGTGTTTGTGTACCCTTGAGTATTTGTTTTCTTCCTGTCTCTGTGTACTGTTTCATAGAATTTTTTTCTCTTCTAATACTAAGCTATATTCACTATGAGGAGGAATACTGTTATCCTCAAATATAAGTTGCATTAATAATATGTTATTTTCTTTGTAAAGTTGTTTACAATTCTGTTCTGTTTCAATGTTCATGTGTGAAATTAATGTTTCGAAAACTATTCTCATTATTTTATGTATGTACTTATGTCACTATTTTTGTAACACTCATGTATATGTTTATTTCTATTCTTTTGTAAAGCCTGTACTACAAATGTTATCTGTATTATTATGTTTTTAATGATGTATTTTGTACCTTTGTAATTGTATTCTTATGTTATAAAATTGTAATTGTCACCAGTTCATGACATTATTAACTTGTAAGTTACATTTCACTGCACACGTTTCTGTTGGTCATAGTATATGGACAATATATGAGAAGTAGGGACTGTTAGTGTTTGCACGTGTGTTAATAACTCAGCAAGGGACTGGATAACAGCATTGCTGGTTCTAAGGACAATTTCAAAAACTTTGTGAGTGCACAAGTGGTGGTTTATGGACTTGCTATATTATCCGCAAGACTCTTCAATGGTAATTGTGCACCTGCACAGTCACAACAGATGGCTGCTGGCCATCTCTTCAAGGACTACAGTGGGTCTACATCTTTGATGATCCATCAATACCATTATTTCTACAAGGACTCCAGTGGGTCTGCACCTCTGGTGGCCCACCAATACCATACTCTCTACCAGGACTACAGTGGGTCTACATCTTTGATGATCCATCAATACCATTATTTCTATAAGGACTGCAGTGGGTCTGCACCTCTGGTGGCCCACCAATACCATACTCTCTACCAGGACTACAGTGGGTCCGCTCTGTGATGACTTACCTACCAATATTCATCAAAACTTCGACTGACTCTGCAGTGGGTTTGCTCCATGGTGGCCCATTACCTGTCTGCATGTCGGGTCAGCACTGTCTTTTCGTTGGAAGGTCAACACTACTTCTTCAAGACTGCATGGAAATCCACTACTTCTATGTGCATTTTCTTTTACTGCTTGGACTTTGAGAAAAACTCTGCATTTTCACTGTGATGAATGATCAAGACTGTCTTTATAGACTGTTAGAAAATTTGAGCTTTTGACCAACATAATATCAATAAGTGTGTGCATTTGATTTCTTTGTTATTGTAATTACGATGGTGAAAAATTTTAACAAATATGTATTGGCCACTGCCCAAAAATATTTTGTAAAATTTTTTGTGGGGAGCATGGGGGCTATGTAAGTAGGCTGTTTATGCTTTCTCTATGTAAGTAGGCTGTTTATGTTTTCTTATTGGCAACGTTACGTAGCGCTCAATATGAAAATCACTGGCTGTGCTGTGTGCAGTCTGTGGCTAGTTTGCATTGTTGTCTGCCATTGTAGTGTTGGGCAGCGGCAGCTGGATGTGAACAGCGCGTAGCGTTGCGCAGTTGGAGGTGGGCCGCCAGCAGTGGTGGATGTGGGGAGAGAGATGGCGGAGGTTTGTAATTTGTCATGAACTGATATATATATATTATGACTTGTGATGATATCAAGGTAAATACATTGTTCGTTCTCTATTAATATCTTTCATTTGCTAACTATCCCTATCAGTAGTTAGTGCCTTCCATAGTTTGAATCTTTTATTTAGCTGGCAGTAGTGGCGCTCGCTGTATTGCAGTAGCTTGAGCAGCGAAGATTTTTGTGAGGTAAGTGATTTGTGAAAGGTATAGTTAAATGTTAGTCAGGGCCATTGTTTTGTAGGGAATTTTGAAAGTCAGATTGCGTTGCGCTAAAAATATTGTGTGTCAGGTTAAGCACAGTCTCGTGTATAAATTGTTCAAAGGGGATGTTTCAAATGTACCAAATGGAATGTGGTTCTTGTGGTTGACCTCTTGGGCGCTTAATGTTTGTGAGTTGTACAGGTTCCTTCGTGCAGATTAAATACACTATGTTTCTAAGAGATCAGGACTTTCACTGCTGTTCATTCGAAGGATGCGAGCTACGCTACTGGCCATTAAAATTGCTACACCACGAAGATGACGTGCTACAGACGCGAAATTTTACCGACAGGAAGAAGATGCTGTGATATGCAAATGTTACGTTTCAGAGCATTCACACAAGGCTGGCGACGGTGACGACGCCTACAACGTGCTTCCGATTTCTCATACACAAACAGCAGTTTACCGTCGTTGCCTAGTGAAACGTTATTGTGATGCCTCGTGTAAGGAGGAGAAATGCGTACCATCACGTTTCCGACTTTGATAAAGGTCGGATTGTAGCCTGTCGCGATTGCAGTTTATCGTATCGTGACATTGCTGCTCGCGTAGGTCGAGATCCAATGACTGTTAGCAGAATATGGAATCGGTGGGTACAGGAGGGTAATACGGAACGCCGTGCTGGATCCCAACGGCCTCGTATCTCTAGCAGTCGAGATGACAGGCATCTTATCCACATGGCTGTAACGGATCGTGCAACCACGTCTCGATCCCTGAGTCTACAAATGGGGACGTTTGCAAGACAACAACCATCTGCACGAACAGTTCGACGACATTTGAAGCAGCAGGGACTATCAGCTCGGAGACCATGGCTGCGGTTACCCTTGACGCTGCATCACAGACAGGAGCGCCTGCGATGGTGTACTCAACGACGAACCTGGGTGCACGAATGGCAAAACGTAATTTTTTCAGATGAATCAAGGTTCTGTTTACTGCATCGTGATGGTCGCATCGGTGTTTGGCGACATCGCGGTAAACGCATATTGGAAGCGTGTATTCGTCATCGCCATAATGGTGTATCACTCGGCGTGATGGTATGGGGTGCCATTAGTTACACGTCTCGGTCACCTCTTGTTCGCATTGACAGCACTTTGAACAGTGGACGCTACATTTCAGATGTGTTACGACCCGTGCTTCTACCTTTCATGCGATGCCTGCGAAAGCCTACATTTCGTAAGGATAATGCACGACCGCATGTTGCAGGTCCTGCACGGGCCTTTCTGGATGCAGAAAATGTTCGACTACTGCCCTGGCCAGCACATTCTCCAGATCTCTCACCAACTGAAAACGTGTGGTCAATGGTGGCCGAGCAACTGGCTCGTCACAATACTCCAGTCACTACTCTTGATGAACTGTGGTATCGTGTTGAAGCTGCATGGGTAGCTGTACCTGTACACGCCATCCAAGCTCTGTTTGACTCAATGCCCAGGCGTATGAAGGCCGTTATTATGGCCAGAGGTGGTTGTTCTGGGTACTGGGTACTGGTATGCACCCAAATTGCGTGAAAATGTAATCACATTTGTCCAATGAATACCCGTTTATCATCTGCATTTCTTCTTTGTGTAGCAATTTTAATGGCCAGTAGTGTATAAAGATAATGACGTGTTGGCCCTAATACAGAATTAGATGTTCAAGAAAGTGTTTGCACGAAGTTTTTATCCAATTAATGGGGAATTTGTTTTGGTTCTCCCTAAAGAAAATTATTATTTTTGTTGCTTCATTCTATATGCCAAGGCAAAGTTGATTTTTATTTTGTTTTAATGTATTCTGTTTCATTCTGCTGAAAGCATTTTAATTGTTATTCTCTTGTATGAGCTCTGCTTTCAAGAACTGTATTGGGCTGCCAATTAAATTCTACTTATTTGTTAATGTTCTGTTGTCAAGAAGATTTTTATATATAATAAACTGGTTGTCAAATTAAGCCCACGTTTGCACAGCCCCCAGCCCGAATTCCACTCTACGTAAATCCTACATTACAATGATTAAATTTAGAGGTGGTTTCAAAGTATACGGCGTGCAAAATTTAGTGCTGACTCAATATACATGACATGGTTGCGCAGTAATACATGTCCACACGAAAAATACGTCTCTCCTTCAGGGTACTAGTCACACTGGGACTTTAAGATCCTATTTTACGTTGAGGAAGAACCTTCTGAACCCATGGGTTCCATTTTGCATGACAGTCTTGGGATCCCGAGCAATACGAGCAGCATCGTGGCGGAACGATATACAAAAATTTAAAAAGTCACGAACCTGTCACTGTCGAATTCTGATACATGCCGGTATATGATTCTTCTCAGAAACAAACAGCATTCAAACAGGATTTCTGAATGAGAAACGCGTTGCGTAATCTCTGTTTAAACTACCCTCTTACGGAACATGAAAATGTGCGTGGACGAGGAGCTTGTTATGTCACAGCATGGAATTCCATGTTCCATTACATTGAGAAGCATGAAATGAAAAATCTGGCATGTCGATTGTCTCATGCTGAGGAACGTTGCCAATGAGATGTGGCATCGGTTTTACGCCACAAGCAGAACTTACGAGACCCCGTATTGTATGAAATTAAACTTCGTATTTGGTGTTTTTTTATTATAGATTAAATGGTATGAATATAAGCTGTTTCAAAGCATCAGCACATTGAGGATCTCTCGAAAACATGTCGTTTAAGGTACGATTTGTTACACTAAAATAACACGAAACTACATACTGATAGCTAAAGACTATACGTATTTCATGCTTTTAGTGTTATAACGTGTGTGCTATGAAAGTATTCCATTTCAGTTGTATGGTACAATGATGATCTATCAAAAGCGCGTCGTTTTTGGGACAGTTTGTCATAGTTAAATGTCAAATAATGACATTTGTTGATACAGTGGTCCTCCCTGTCAGCTGACTCTTTCTGCCTTGCAGAGCCTGGCCCTGGGTTCGATTCCCGGGGGGTCGGACATTATCTCCGCTCGGGGACTGTGTTTTGTGTTGTCCTCATCATCATAACTTTCCTGGATGGAAGAGTGGGGGGGGGGGGGGGGCGTCTGGGCTCCTGACCATCAAAATCATACGATCATCTTATTTCATTTGTAGATACAACTGTTAAGTAGTGCGTTCCAGTCACATCGAAGCCGTAGAAAGGTTGAGAGCATCACAAATGTTGAAGGGAAAGGTAGCAGGTTCGCATCTAGCTACTACGAAATCTTTTTTTTTTATCTTTGGTTTTCTAAATCATTCTGGGTCTTTCTTATTAATTTAACAGAAATATGATCTGCAATAGTCGATGTTATGTTTTAAAAATCATGCATCTGCCACAATTTTTGTTGCATAGGACAAGGACTGGAATGTTTCCACTGGGGCCAGAAATCTTAACGTGACTGGCAGTCTACGTCAGAAAGCAAACACAAGTTACACACTGGAAGTTATTGCTGTTATGAAACTGTGAGTTAAATATATATACGAAACTCCCGTATTTATCCTCTACTTGAAGTTTGTAACATGCTAGTAAACATCTTTTCCGATGATTGTGAGCACCTTCGTAAAAACCTCATCTTCCTCCACACGAATAAAATTACTAAAGGAATCCCGATCATGAAACCTACGCGAAGTACGTTACTTCAGATTGATGGTAGTCAATGCAGTGTCGAAAATACGAATATTATACATGCACATACTTATACTAGACACTATACCTCAACTGTATTCAGTTTAAAACCGAAAATGATATGAGATCCAATGGCGTCAACGAATAACTTTTACTAGCATGTTTCTCTGATCGTTGTACAGTATTATGTAGTGTAACTGTTTCAGGAATTAGCTTCTCAAGCCATCGACGAGCCGAGACTGTTCTACGCGATTTTCTCCGCACTTGTTTGAAAATCGCTTACACAGTAAAAAAAAAAAAAAATGTTCAATTGTGTGTCAATTCCTATGGGACCAAACTGCTGAGGTCATCGGTCCCTAGACTGACAAACTACTTAAACTAACTTATGCTGCCGACCGCGGTGGTCTCGTGGTTCTAGGCGCTCAGTCCGGAACCGCGCGACCGCTACGGTCGCAGGTTCGAATCCTGCCTCGGGCATGGATGTGTGTGATGTCCTTAGGTTAGTTAGGTTTAAGTAGTTCTAAGTTCTAGGGGACTGATGACCGCAGATGTTAAGTCCCATAGTGCTCAGAGCCATTTGAACCATTTTTTAACTTATGCTAATAACACACACACCCATGCCCGAGGAAGGACTCGAACTTCCGGCTGGAGGAGCCGCGCACTCCGTGACATGATGCCTTAAACCGCGCGGCCACTCCGCGCGGTAACAGAGTCTACTCAGCTATTTCATGCGGCCCCATTTACGTATAGAAACTGTGTGATTTACACTCCAAAAACAGCAAAGAACTGCCGATGGACAGCGCTGCAGTCGCAAATCACGACGTGGAACATGTTCAGTGAGATGTAGCAGGTCATTCCAGAGCGCGCAGCATCGGCGGCGGAAACCAAGTCTGGCGTGTTTCGCGAGGAGAAACGCGTTCCGTTGAGGCCGGCTTTACACCTAGAATTTAGATGGCGTTACTACTGCCTGCTTGTGCAGCTACACTGAAATGCTAATCATTTGCTTAGACGATCGTGTGGTACTATTCTCGCCAACATTGACATTTGTCACATGCTGTGGCAGTTTAAATGGCTAGCAATTTCAGTGTTTCCAACCTCAATCACTAAAAACGGGACCCTTATAGGATCACTTTATCATCCGTCTGTGTATCCGTTCGACTGTTAAAAACCGTTTTTCTGAGGAACGGGTAGACTTATCAAGTCGACATTTATGTCACTTCCCAAGATCTACGGCCCTTGGCGGTGTAAAAAAACTGAAACTTCTAAGTTAATTCAATCTGTTTATGTCACATGTTTTGATACTTGCAAATTGACTCATCATAACCTATAGGCTACTTCTCGTTGACCCAGAATGATGAAATTTGGCAAGAAGCAAGGTTTCACAGTACAACCAAAGGAAAAATTCCGAAAGTTGTGAATTTGGAATTATAGCACAGGAAAAAAAATTGTCATTTGTTATCAGACTGTCTGTCTGGCTGTCTGTCTGTCCGTTTGTTAAGCCCCAATTTTTCCAGGAACGATACGACGAATTAAGTTGAAATTTATGTCACATGATAAGGTCAATAGTCTCGCGGAGGTTTAAGAAACATAAGCTTCTAAGTCAATACACCCAAAAGATGTGGCGACTTACCTCACATAGTTTGATACTCGCGAACTCACTCATCAAAACGTGTAGCCTACGTGCTGTTGTTCTAGAGTCATGAAATTTGGCAAGAAACAAGGTTTCAGTGTACAAGTAAAGAACAAAATCTGGAAATGTGAATCTGTAAATATATCACACGAAATAAATTTTTTGTCATTTGTTACCTGACCGTCTATCCGTTAGGCTACCTTTTTCTCAGGAACGAGTACCTTATCAAGTTGAAATTTATATCAGATACTCGCAAACTCACCCATCAAAACCTATAGAATACTTCCCATTGACCTAGAACCATGAAATTTGGCAAGAAACGAGGTTACACAGTACAACCTGATACGTGGTACTCACTGGAATTAAGGAAAACGTGGAAGGGAGGACCCATCAATACAACTTTCTTTTCACACAACCTGTTTATTCATCAATACGTAAACTGTGTTTCACAGATAATCGAAACATTTAAACCTAAAATTTTCTTTAACAAAATGAACAAATTTGCAAAATTCTTTTGACCTTAAACCCTTAAGCTGGATAAGCTTTTAATCTTTGCAAAAGAAATCTGAAGTGCTATATTGCAAAACAGCAAACAATGTGAGAATGCTTACAAGACGGCCGGACGTGCAACCCGCCCGTTATCGGGTGTAACATCGGTGTTTACTACCGCAGTGGACACATTCAATGTTACTAAATGCTCTGCTGCAACACATGAAAACTATATAAGCAGCATTGATGACAAGAGTGACTCAATTACTTAGAACAGATGATAACTTTTAATTTGAAATCTGTGTGTCGAAAGGTTCGAGGTTAATATGGGCACCTGTGTCTAACGGTTAAACAGATTAGCAAACAATATGACAATAATAAGGCTTACTTCAAAGGAACCAACCTCTTAATTTCAATCGGCAGCCAAGGTGCGACTGGATTCCAACCCGTCCCTTCTGACAATTTTATGTTGACTAAGGCCCTGGTGACAGTTGGCTGTTAATAATTTCAAAGTTAAACTGATTGTCAATTACGAAGACCGCCCTGAAAGAACGTCTTAAAACATTACTTGAGAACACTTATTACAAGAGAACTCTCTCGGCGGAACCACAAGATCCAGCTAAAATACATCAATAATGACCCGGTCTTTCAAACACACAAACGAACAGCTTAGTACAACAGGTGGTTAAGATTATAGCTAATGACTGAGAAACGCAAATACAATCAAAGAATTGAACCGGTTAACAGCTAAATCTAACCACAAGTCCCTCTTTGTTTAACGGCAACCTGTGCCTTAGTACAATTCTTCCGGCTTTATTTACGACCAAAAGCTGATTAATTAGAACATTAATGATCGGGTACAAACCAGAAAGGAAAGGCCATAGAAAAGCGGGACAAATTTTTAAACTAGAACTGGTGTCTTAGTATTGTCCGCAGCTCGTGGTCGTGCGGTAGCGTTCTCGCTTCCCGCGCCCGGGTTCCTGGGTTCGATTCCCGGCGGGGTCAGGGATTTTCTCTGCCTCGTGATGACTGGGTGTTGTGTGATGTCCTTAGGTTAGTTAGGTTTAAGTAGTTCTAAGTTCCAGGGGACTGATGACCATAGATGTTAAGTCCCATAGTGCTCAGAGCCATTTGAACCATTTGTCTCAGTACAATAATACTGCCTATATTTACGATCAAAGAGCCGACCGAGAAAACTCTGAGGGTAGGGTACAAACCAGAGAGTAATAAGGGGACAGGAAACAAATCACCACGAGGATTACAGAAAGTTACTCCCCTTTATCAGCAAGCAGTTCCATGGACCCACGGTGCGTCGCAGCGGCTACTGAGTGGTGCTGATGAAAGCCAGGTAGAAGAGGCCACGGGCGATCGTCCGACACGAATGTTGCCAACCAACCGACAGGATGTCGGCCTGCTGCTTGTGGTGGACGCTGCCCCCGGTGAAGTACTCCGGTATCTTCACTCTGCGCAGGCCCTCCTTGCGCAGCTAGTGTCTTTGGCCTCTCGGACCTCGTGACCACCCACTGTCGCGACGGTACCGACAACCCGCGAACTTACGTGCCGCTCTCTCGGGCCAGTCAACGGTGTATATATATAGGCAAGCAAAGACCTTCTAAGTACAGCACCCACAGATGCCAACTCTTCGTCATAGATATTGGCAATGGGGCCGCAAGGATAGTCGATACCACACCAGAGCTAGTGGCGCCAGACACAACGGTCTAGTAACTCTACATCTACATTTATACTCCGCAAGCCACCCAACGGTGTGTGGCGGAGGGCACTTCACGTGCCAATCTCATTACCTCCCTTTCCTGTTCCAGTCGCGTATGGTTCGCGGGAAGAACGACTGCCGGAAAGCTTCCGTGCGCGCTTGAATCTCTCTTATTTTACATTCGTGATCTCCTCGGGAGGTTTAAGTAGGGGAACGCACTATATTCGATACATCCAGGAACACACCCTCTCGAAACCTGGACAGCAAGCTACACCGCGATGCAGAACGCCTCTCTTGCAGAGTCCGCCACTTGAGTTTGCTAAACATCTCCGTAAAGCTATCACGCTTACCAAATAACCCTGTGACGAAATGCGCCACTCTTCTTTGGATCTTCTCTGTCAACCCGACCTGGTGCGGATCCCACACTGATGAGCAATACTCAAGTATAGCTCGAACGAGTGTTTTGTAAGCCACCTCCTTTGTTGATGGACTACATTTCCTAAGGACTCTCCCAATGAATCTCAACCTGGCACCCGGCTTACCAACAATTAAATTTATATGAACATTCCACTTCAGATCGTTTCGTACGCATACTCCCAGATATTTTACAGAAGTAACTGCTACCAGTGTTTGTTACGCTATCATGTAATCATGCATGTATTCGCAATACATTACATTTGTCTATGTTAAGGGTCATTTGCCACTCCCTGCACCAAGTGGCTATCCGCTGCAGATCTTCCTGCATTTCACTGCAATTTTCTAATGCTGCAACTTCTCTGTATACTACAGCATCATCCGCGAAAAGCCGCATGGAACTCGATGGCGCCACGGCTCACAAGCAAAGGAAAAAATCAGAAAATCGTCGATTTGTAATTATGTCACAAGAAAAAAGTATTTCGTTTGTCATTTGTTATCTACCTTCAAACTTCAAATTAAAAATTCTCCAATCTCTCGAAATCTCTGGGACCGATATCTTGCGAGTATTAGTGTAGATAAGAAGTAAAGTCCGCGGGATTTTCAATTCCCGGAATTGACGAACGGTGTACATGTTGTTGTTGTTGTTGTGGTCTTCAGTCCCGAGACTGGTTTGATGCAGCTCTCCATGCTACTCTATCCTGTGCAAGCTTTTTCATCTCCCAGTACCTACTGCAACCTACATCCTTCTGAATCTGCTTAGTGTATTCATCTCTTGGTCTCCCTCTACGATTTTTACCCTCCACGCTGCCCTCCAATACTAAATTGGTGATCCCTTGATGCTTTAGAACATGTCCTACCAACCGATCCCTTCTTCTGGTCAAGTTGTGCCACATACTTCTCTTCTCCCCAACCCTATTCAATACTTCCTCATTAGTTATGTGATCTACCCATCTAAGCTTCAGCATTCTTCTGTAGCACCACATTTCGAAAGCTTCTATTCTCTTCTTGTCCAAACTATTTATCGTCCATGTTTCACTTCCATACATGGCTACACTCCATACAAATACTTTCAGAAATGACTTCCTGACACTTAAATCTATACTCGATGTTAACAAATTTCTCTTCTTCAGAAACGCTTTCCTTGCCATTGCCAGTCTACATTTTATATCCTCTCTACTTCGACCATCATCAGTTATTTTGCTCCCCAAATAGCAAAACTCCTTTACTACTTTAAGTGTCTCATTTCCTAATCTAATTCCCTCAGCATCACCCGACTTAATTAGACTACATTCCATTATCCTTGTTTTGCTTTTGTTGATGTTCATCTTATATCCTCCTTTCAAGACACTGTCCATTCCATTCAACTGCTCTTCGAAGTCCTTTGCTGTCTCTGACAGAATTACAATGTCATCGGTGGACCTCAAAGTTTTTATTTCTTCTCCATGAATTTTAATACCTACTCCGAATTTTTCTTTTGTTTCCTTTACTGCTTGCTCAATATACAGATTGAACAACATCGGGGAGAGGCTACAACCCTGTCTTACTCCCTTCCTAACCACTGCTTCCCTTTCAGGTCCCTCGACTCTTATAACTGCCATCTGGTTTCTGTACAAATT
Source organism: Schistocerca piceifrons (assembly GCF_021461385.2). Lineage (NCBI taxonomy): Eukaryota > Metazoa > Arthropoda > Insecta > Orthoptera > Acrididae > Schistocerca > Schistocerca piceifrons. The sequence goes on along the minus strand of NC_060138.1, from coordinate 745,763,958 downwards.
GTAAATAGCCTTTCGCTCCCTGTATTTTACCCCTGCCACCTTTACATACATAATTAATTCTATACAGAATCTTTAGTGTGCGAGTCTTACTCGGACTGTGTCGTGTAGAAGTTGATAACGAACCCCGAACCTATGTTATGAAAACTGCGCAAATAGTACAAATTATCTGCTGCTTTTAGTGTCTCATTTCCTAATCTAATGCGAAGAAGAGTTGTATTATAACTGAATCGGCGCCTATCGGTAACTGCACGCGCCGACTGTAAAATGTGGAGGAACTCCTCAAAATGCCAGTCGGCAGCAGCTGTAACGGGGGCGTGAATCCTAATCAGTGTAGGCGCCCCGTTTTGATTCGGTAATCAGTCATGAACTGATAATACATTCGGCGGAACAGCGCGACACCGCCTGCCGGCGCCCCGCGGGACTGTTTAGAATTGAAAATACGGATCAATCAGCGCCGGCCCTGGCGCCGGGGACCGCGAGCAGGGGCGGCCGGCTACCACCGGCTGCGCTGCTGAATATGCAAATCCCGGCGCGGACGTCACTCAGCACGCCGCCCCCGGCTGATTGCGCTGCCAATTCATAAATAACGCTAATTATTACGCAGCCGGCGTCGCCTAATTAAATAAGCAGTTACACCCGTACCCGCTTTTAATAGAAAACCGCCTAATTGCGTAATTTTCCGAGGTAATAGTCCACCCAAAGTGCACCCCTCGTTGCTCCCGCGCTGGCCCGCGGAAACGGCGAGCGTACGTGAGCAATTTGGTGGTAAATGAATAATTAGAGATGGGAGATAGGCGCGGGCGAAGGAGTTGCGTAAATAAATAAACTGCGGAAGGAAGAGTCCGCGACCGGGCTGCGCGTTCGTTTGGCAAACTACGTAATGGCAGACTGCTACTAAATGAGCACCATTAGATGCAATCGGCCTAATGAATTATGGTAAAAATAAATCCGGGTGCCGCGGTAATGACGGGTTGCAGAAAGGGCGGTAAATTGTTTCCTGCCCGGAGAGCGAGTGCCTGTACGGGTCTCGCCTCCGGAATCGATTTTCAGCTCGCTTGTGGGCCAAAAAACGCTCGGTCGCCGGCTGGCTACACGTGCGTGCCGCGCCGCGGGGTCGCCTCTTCGCTGCGTGCAGCGCGTTTCTTTGTAGCAGACTGAGCGATCACTGTCAGGGGTAAAGCCACTATATTGCTACCTCTATCTTCAGCGTAAAAACTGCCCATCATTTCTGTTCGTAGCAACATCCGTGAGGCGAACACACTGGTCTCACAAGGGAAGCATACACCCAAAGGGAACCCGGTAATTTGCTCATCTACCGCACAGTTGTAGTACGAGGGTAATCCCAAAACTAAGGTCTCCTATTTTTTCATAAGTACAGAACTCTGTCTGTGTGACAATTGGTCACATTGTTATGAAGAGTGCTTCTGTAAGTAGGCTGTTTCGGTTTTTATGTTGGTAACACTGCGTAGCGCTCTGTGCAAAAATCACTGACTGTGCTGTGTGCAGTCTGTGGCTGGTTGGCATTGTTGAAATATTCGCTATTGCGGTGTTGGGCAGTAGGGTGTGAACAGCGCCGCGTAGCGTTGCGCAGTTGGAAGTGTGCCGCCAGCAGTTGTGGATGTGGGGCGTGAGATGGCGGAGTTTTGAGAGCGGAAGATCTGGACGTGTGTCCATCAGAGAGAGTAAATTTCTAAGACTGGATGTCATGAACTGATATATATTACGACTTTTGAACACTATTAAGGTAAATACATTGCCAGGAAGTTTCATATTGTTTGTTCTCTATCAAAATCAGTAGTTAATGTCTTCAGTAGTTAGAATCTTTTATTTAGCTGGCAGTAGTGGCGCTCGATGTATTGCAGTAGTTCGAGTAACGAAGATTTCTGTGAGGTAAGTGATTCATGAAAGGTATACGTTATTGTTAGTCAGGGCCATTCTTTTGAGGTATTATTGAAAGTCAGATTGCGTAGCGCTAAAAATGTTGTGTCAGTTTAGTGTTGATCAGAATAAGTAAAGAGAGGACCGTCCGAATACGAACAGTTTTGCTCAGCTGTTTGAAAATAAAATAACGTAAGGGGTTTATCAGCTCAATCATTAATAAATTTTTCAAAGGGGATGTTTCACTTCACGCGCTGTGTGTAAACATGCGCACGCCGCGCTGAGGCGCTCAGTCTTGGCTTGGCAACCGTTGAGAATGGAGCTCCCGTTGAATGTTGACGCCAAGTGCGACTTGCGCGCAGTTATTCGGTTTTTGAACGCAAAGGGCACTGCGCCGATTGAAATCTATCGCCAATTGACGGAAGTGTATGGTTAGTCGTGCATGGATGTCAAAAATGCTCGTAAGTGGTGTAGAGAGCTTGCAGTTGGTCGGGTCGAAATTCAAGACGATCAGAGGAGCGGGAAACCGTCAGTTTCTGAGGAGACACTTTGAAGGTTGAGCAAACCATGCGTGAAGATCGGCGGATCGCCCTGGATGATCTCTGCACGTTGTTTCCTGAGGTTTCCTGAAGCACCGCTCACAGAATTTTAACGGAAACATTGAACTACCGGAAGGTGTGCGCAAAATAGGTGCCATTCATCCTGAGTGAGGACCACATGCGGCAACGAGTTGATGCTTCCCGCGCATTTCTTCACCGCCTTGCAGCTGAACAGCACACACAAATTTCTGGACTCAATTGACACGGGTGACGAAACCTGGGCATATCAATTTTAATTTTAATAATTGAAAGCCTCAGTTGCACTGTTTGCCTAGAATTTACCTAGGTTTCACTTGGGATAACCCAACCTTCTTCAGAATAACAGTAACTACCGTCTTTCCATAGTGGACATCGTCAAGCTAAGACTACAAATCAATAAACTATCGTCAGACTACAAAACTTATCTGGAACTGCCTCGGCCCCACTTCGCGACCGCGATGCTGCAGCCACGAGTGCTGTACTGGAACTCTGACGATAATTTATGGATTTGTAGTTTTAGCTTGACGATGTCCACTATGCAAAGACGGTAGTTATTGTTATTCTGAAGAAGGTTGGGTTACTCCGACTGAAACCTGGGTGAATTCTAGGCAAACAGTGCAACTGAGGCTGTTAATTATTAAAATTAAAATTAATATTTACACAGTTGCTGACAGGGCCGCGAAATGTTGAAGATGTATAAGTACTTACCTCGGCATACCAATTTACACCTGAGACCAAGCAACAATCACGCCAGTGGCGGCATCCTTCTTCGCTAAAGCCGCGGAAATTCAAACAAACAACGTCTGCCGGTAAAGTCATGACAACCGTTTTTTGGGATCGGAAAGGGGTATCGTTGGTCAACTATATGCCCACTGGGACCACAATTAACGCTGTCAGACTCTGAAAAAACTCAAACGGGCAATTCAGAACCGAAGAAGAGGAATGTTGAGCAAGTGTGTACACATTCTCCATGACAACGCTCGCCCACACATCGCTCTGCAAATCGTTGCTCTCCTGCAACAGTTTCAGTGGAACATACTCACCCACCCACCCTATAGTCCTGACTTGGCGCCCAGTGACTATCACCTGTTCCCTAGGTTAAAAGGACATTTGGCCGCAAAGCGATTCAGCTCCGACGACAAGGTGAAAGAACAGCATAGCGGCGAACTGGTATGGCATAGTCATACAAAAACTGCCACAGCGTCTACAAAAATGCATCGACAGAAATGGTGATTATGTCGAAAAATACACTCCTGGAAATGGAAAAAAGAACATATTGACACCGGTGTGTCAGACCCACCATACTTGCTCCGGACACTGCGAGAGGGCTGTACAAGCAATGATCACACGCACGGCACAGCGGACACACCAGGAACCGCGGTTTTGGCCGTCGAATGGCGCTAGCTGCGCAGCATTTGTGCACCGCCGCCGTCAGTGTCAGCCAGTTTGCCGTGGCATACGGAGCTCCATCGCAGTCTTTAACACTGGTAGCATGCCGCGACAGCGTGGACGTGAACCGTATGTGCAGTTGACGGACTTTGAGCGAGGGCGTATAGTGGGCATGCGGGAGGCCGGGTGGACGTACCGCCGAATTGCTCAACACGTGGGGCGTGAGGTCTCCACAGTACATCGATGTTGTCGCCAGTGGTCGGCTGAAGGTGCACGTGCCCGTCGACCTGGGACCGGACCGCAGCGACGCACGGATGCACGCCAAGACCGTAGGATCCTACGCAGTGCCGTAGGGGACCGCACCGCCACTTCCCATCAAATTAGGGACACTGTTGCTCCTGGGGTATCGGCGAGGACCATTCGCAACCGTCTCCATGAAGCTGGGCTACGGTCCCGCACACCGTTAGGCCGTCTTCCGCTCACGCCCCAACATCGTGCAGCCCGCCTCCAGTGGTGTCGCGACAGGCGTGAATGGAGGGACGAATGGAGACGTGTCGTCTTCCGCGATGAGAGTCGCTTCTGCCTTGGTACCAATGATGGTCGTATGCGTGTTTGGCGCCGTGCAGGTGAGCGCCACAATCAGGACTGCATACGACCGAGGCACACAGGGCCAGCACCCGGCATCATGGTGTGGGGAGCGATCTCCTACACTGGCCGTACACCACTGGTGATCGTCGAGGGGACACTGAATAGTGCACGGTACATCCAAACCGTCATCGAACCCATCGTTCTACCATTCCTAGACCGGCAAGGGAACTTGCTGTTCCAACAGGACAATGCACGTCCGCATGTATCCCGTGCCACCCAACGTGCTCTAGAAGGTGTAAGTCAACTACCCTGGCCAGCAAGATCTCCGGATCTGTCCCCCATTGAGCATGTTTGGGACTGGATGAAGCGTCGTCTCACGCGGTCTGCACGTCCAGCACGAACGCTGTTCCAACTGAGGCGCCAGGTGGAAATGGCATGGCAAGCCGTTCCACAGGACTACATCCAGCATCTCTACGATCGTCTCCATGGGAGAATAGCAGCCTGCATTGCTGCGAAAGGTGGATATACACTGTACTAGTGCCGACATTGTGCATGCTCTGTTGCCTGTGTCTATGTGCCTGTGGTTCTGTCAGTGTGATCATGTGATGTATCTGACCCCAGGAATGTGTCAATAAAGTTTCCCCTTCCTGGGACAATGAATTCACGGTGTTCTTATTTCAATTTCCAGGGGTGTAGCTAAATGTTCAAGCTGTAAACTGATGTAAACCATTGAACAAATAAACAGGTCTATGTAATTACAAAAAAATAGGAGACCTTACTTTTGGGATTACGCTCGTACGTACCTAGAAGTTGCTAATGTTGCTATCGTACGAAGCGCTTCTCAAGTGCTTTAGAGAAATCGAGGTCTAAAATTTAAAGCAGCCTTCAGACGGTCAATATTATTGCGCAATGTTTCCGGATGTGCAATTGTATTGAACGCGTCAGGGTTAGATTGAGAAGTTGCCAAATAATATTGAGTTCATCAGAAACTTTTGAAAATATATTGCGCTTTGTGGAAATATTGTATCGTCTGTGGGCAGTATTGACAACATTGTGGCCAGCCTCTCGCGTGCTGAAGTTCCTTGTCTCGATATGTTCAAACTGACCTCAAAATAAATACTTGCCTTAACTGTGGGATATCAGTGCAGATGAGTACAAAAAACAGAGATATTAAGAATGAATCGTATGATTTGTTGCTCACAAAATACAAAGTACGGTACCCTACAGTCCTTCAACCACGACGGAAAATATTTTAGTAAAAAATGTATTTAACTAAAGTTATGTATAAAAGTATGCATACCGATATTTATGTGTATGATTAGCAGGTGTAGAAGTATGACACCGTAATATCCCTATAGATAGTGCTTCCTGTAATGGCTGACGACGAATGTCAACAAGCAGAAGCGCAAGTTCCATACATCGGTATCTGTTTCAAACCCGTAAACATGCCGAGTTTTCTGCCTGCGAACTACGATTTGCGGACAGCATTGGTTTTCTGTTATCATTTGACGGAAATTGCTGCAGAATCGCATCGAATGCTTGTCGAAGCTTTCGGCGAACATGATCTCGGGAAAACACAGTGTTTCGAATGGTTCAAAAAAATTAAAAAATGGTGATTTTTGACATCAGAAACGGCGAGCGCGGGAAACCACTTTAAAAGTTCGAAGACAACGAATTGCAGGCATTATTGGATGAAGATGATACTCAGACTCAACAGGAACTTTCGAAACAGCTGAAAGTGACGCAGAAGGCCGTTCCTCTTCGGTTGAAAGCTATAGGAAAGTTGCAGAAAGTGGGAAAATGGGTTCCGCATGATCTGAATGAAGACAGCAAGCAAATCGAAAGACAACTTTTGAAATGCTGCAAAAGAAAGTCGTTTCTCCACCGAATAGTGACAGGTGATGAAAAATAGATATATTTTGAGAACGCTAAGCGTCGTAAATCACGGGTGAATCCAGGCAAACCATCGACATCCACGCTTTGGAAAGAAGACAATGCTCTGTGTTTGGTGGGATCAGAAGGGTATCATCTATTATGAGCTGCTAAAACCTGGTGAAACCGTTAACACTGATTGCTACCAACAGCAAATGAGCGATTTAAATCGAGCATTATATGAAAAACGAACGGAATATGAAAAAGGCAACACAAAGTCATATTGCTCCTTGATAACGCCCCATCACACACAGCAAAACAACTCAGGGAAACGATCGAGGCGTTTAGTTGGGAAATATTAGGGCATGCTTCTTATTCTCCAGACTTTGCTCCGTCCGATTATCATTTATTAACATCACTGGGACACGCTCTCTCTGAACAACGCTTCAATTTGTATGAAAAAGTACGAAAATAGCTCGCTGATTGGTTCGCTTCAAAAGAAGAACAGTTTTTTTTGGCGTGGCATTCATAGCTTGCTGGAGAGTTGCGAGAAATGTATAAATAGCAATGGAAGTTAGTTGATTAAAATATTGTTTATCAGTTTCAAACAACAAACGTGTAACTATTGCAACCAAATTCCGGTTTCATACTTCTCCACCTGGTACATTACTTACCAGAGTAGAGACCTTTAAAGGACGTATTTCCACATGAGAAGTTTCCATAACTACGTTTCAGACAGTTTGGAGTGGAACTGCACTTGAAATTTCCCGTTTCCGAAAAAATTGCCAGTAGCAATGCATCGAAGCCTAAGAAATAATAGTGTCTCACACTATGGACTTTTGTTTTTTGACGGTGGCAACATGGCCAGCAGCAGCAACTAATCCAATAGGTTGGGGAGAGCGCAAGACACTGAAACTGACATTAAAAATGTTAATGAGTTCTTCAGTTTCGAGATGTGTCAGGTTCGAGATATGCCACGCCACAAGAATTAAATTTTATAGGTCGCATAAAAAGCTTTTATTCCAGAGAATTGATGGTTATCCTCACAGTATTTGTTATAGATAGGTTACAATGATACTTAAAACAGACAAATAAATATAAGTGATGCAGCAGTTATTAAATCCAAATTGTTGTCTCACAGCGATCAGCCATGTAATGCTACATTTGGCTAAACCAGAAGTTTAGAGGAATCACGGGAAATCAGGTTTAGATGTGTGTGAGAATTTTGTAAAGAATGAAAACTCTGTGCTCCAGATTTCAGGGGGGTAAAGGGGACGACTGTTGAAATCGATGGCATAACCAAAAACCTGGGCACGTGCGAGTAGGGCTCGCGCTCTGAGGGTTGCGCACGAACTTAATTATGCAGATACATAACGTCAATAACTTCGTCTGGATCAATGGTCTGGTGCAAGTCTTTCAATTGGACGCCACTTCGACGATTGCGTGTCCCTAATCTACTCCTTGAATCCAACTGGGGAAAGGAGACCTACAGTTTAACATGGAATCCGAACCACTGGCGACTCGTTACATTGTCTAGAGGCGGAGGCTAGTATACAACGAAGACTGTGAAAAACACATACATAGGGTGAAATTTTGTAAGAAAATTTTATATTGAACCAGAGATGGTCAAATGTAGTGTCGATTGTGTAGTAGCGTCGCTGCTCCACAGCGTTCGCTGGTTCAAGGTGTTATGGGTAATGTGTTAGAATAACTTAAGCTAGAGAGATGTATGGAGGACTCTCAAGTATAATGACGTGTTGTATCTCATGCGTGCTGGATATATACTTACTCGTTACGGGCAGTAATGATTTTTTATTTGTCAGGTACCATACTGGAAATAATTAAAGTAAAGAAAGTTGTTCTGTTATCAATGAAATCCGCGTACTCATTAGTGATGGTTGATACAATGTATAGCACTCACATTCAATGATTTTGTAAAGACGATTGTTAATGTATAATCAGATTATTGTGTGTTAATTATAAGCATTATTAATTCTGAAAGACAAATTTTAAAGTTAGTGTCATATTGTTACTTAGCACAAGTCAATACCAGCTCCCAGATCCATGTCGATTTTGATTAACTATTATGCTCAAGAACTTATTGTCTCAGTCACATTTGATTTAATTAAAATGTTTGCTAAGCAACAGCCTTACACAGTAGCTGTATGCTAACTATACAATACAAAGAGAGAGCAGTGCAAAGAGCCTTACCGTTGCCCAGATAAATATAAGAAATTTCATTATTTCAGGAACAGCATTCATTAAGCACAGGAACCATTGTTTTCAAATTCACAATATGTGCACGATGGGGGCTCGAATTGTTGTCCATGAAGACCAATGCCTCGCCAATATGCTGCCGATATGGTTGCACTATCGGTCCGAGGATGGCATTCACGTATCGTACAGCCGTTACGGCGCCTTCCACGAGCACCAGCGGCGTACATCGGCCCCACATAACGCCACCCCAAAACGGCTAAGAACCTCCACCTTGCTGCACTCGCTGGATAGTAACCCTATGTCTAAGACGTTCAGCCTGGCCGGGTTGCCTCCAAACACGTCTCTGACGATTGTCTGTTTGAAGGCATACGCGACACTCATCGGTGAAGAGGAAGCGATGCCAACCCTGAGCGGTCCATTCGGCATGTTGTTGGGTCCATCTGTACCACACTACATGGTGTCGTGGTTGCAAAGATGGACGTCGGGAGTGAAATTGCGCATCATGCAGCCTACTGCGCAGTTTGAATCGTAACATGACGTCCTGGCTGCACAAAAAGCATTATTCAAGATTGTGGCGTTGCGTTAGGGTTCCTCCGACCCATAATCCGTAGGCAGCGGTCATCCACTGCAGTAGTGCAGTAGTAGGCCTTGGGCGGACTGCGCGAGGCGTGTCATCGACAGTTCCTGTCTCTCTGTATCTCCTCTACGTCCGAGCAACATCCCTTTGGTTCACCCCGAGACGCCTAGACACCTCCCTTGCCACTGCGCTTCCTGGCACAAAGTAACAATGCGGACGCGATCGAACCGCGGTATTGACCGTCTAGGCATGGTTGAACTACCGACAACACGAGCCGTGTACCTCCTTTCTGGTGTAATGAGTGCAACTGATCGACTGTCGGACCCACTCCGTCTACTAGGCGCTGCTCATGCATGGTTATTTTCATCTTTGGGCGGGTTTAGTGACATCTCTGAACAGTCAAAGGATACAGTATCCACAGTCAACATCTATCTTTAGGAGTTCAGGGAACTAGGGTGATGCAAAACTTTTTTTGATGTGTGTTCATTTATAAACAGTTCATCTATAGGATTTGATGAGTGAATTTGTGAATATCAGAATATGTGACGTAAATGGCCGTATCTCTTGACTGCATGGGCTTAGAAGGTTAAATTTTTCACATCACCAAAGGACCATGGACATCAGTATGTGACACAAATTTCAGTCTCATACCTCTGCGACTATCGGACAGATAGAAAGACGGGCAACAAAATGATCCTGTAAGGGTTCTCAGGTACGGAACCCTAATGAAAATAATAAATACAACTGATTGGGGATAAAACAGCAAAAGAGAACAAATAACTTTGATTCTCCATAATAATTAACTCAGGCTGGTCGGTACAATATTTTTCCAACTGACCTTTACATCACGTGGATACAGTGAAATGAAATGAAATGTCGTGTGACGAGGGCCTCCCGTCGGGTAGACCGCTCGCCTGGTGCAAGTCTTTCGATTTGGCGCCACTACGGCGACTTGGGCGTCGATGGGGATGAAATGATGATGATTAGGACAACACAACACCCAGTCCCTGAGCAGAGAAAAATCTCCGACCCAGCCGGGAATCGAACCCGGGCCCTTTAGATTGACAGTCTGTTGCACTGACCAATTTTTTTTTTTTTTTTTTTTTTTTTTTTTTTTTTTTTTTTTTTTTTTTTTTAAATCTCATTTTGTTCGTAAGAGTTCGGTGCAATTGTTCATGGCGGACGTCCCATGACGCCCGTTGAAGTTCGTTATTGATCCATTCACTCAGTTTTTTTTATTACAGAGGGTAGCTAACCCTCTGACCAAACACGCTGAGCTACCGTGCCGGCAGCACTCAGCTACCGGGGACGGACACGTGGATACAGTAATGTAGGGTGATTGCCACAATTAAATACACTTGGCTAGTTTTATTTTCAATCGAAACCTTCCTCGCAACTTGTTAGAAGATGCAGCAACTCATTTATCTATCCAATTTCTTTTTAGTTTGTGCATCTAGAGTGAAAGAACTGGCGGGCGATTCGGTGTTTCAAGGGGATGCTCAGGTGTTTTACATTTAGCACTCTTCGGAGATGCTTCTTCCATGATAACTGAGGAAGTCACGGCAACTAAACCTACTGCGCTCGAAAATGGCCATGGGCAAGATTGGACTGTCTGGAAGTCATTCAACCGGCTCCGCTCCAGTGCCACAAGGAGCAGAACTAATCTGTGAATTTGAGGCCTGATCAGAATTCAGACCACTTCTCGCACTGTCACTTACGCCCAGTCTCGTCTGCACAGAGAACTTAGCAAAAGCTACGATCTGTACACTTGAGGTTACCAAGCGCTGGTCTGCAGTTATTTAATAAGCACACTGGGCATGAAGTTACTCACCCCCAGCGGTCAACAGCACACACCGCCTCTAACCTTGATAATAGCCTCAATACGGCAGGAAAGACACATGTATACCATATACAGCAAAAGTCACTCATTGATGAGTAAATCTGGGAGAAATAACAAACTGCGGTATTGCTGACTGCTGAGTTTCATCTCTCATCGAAACAGCCGCAGGCATTCAGCGGGTCAGTCCATGTGCGACTGGGTCCCTGGGTATTCGTCAAACCACGAATGTGTGCCTGCAGCCCCACGAACACGGCTGTTGTCTTCTTGGATGATGGGCGCAGCATGCTTATCACAAAGATGTACAAGAAAAGGCAACATTTGGTCACGGATTGTGTTAAAATAAGTGTGCTGTTCACGTATACGGTAATCTGATGAGTGGGCTCAAGTCACAGTATAAAAAAATAATGAACTACACCTTCCTCTCACCGTTGGGTAAACGCTTTATTGGGCCATCGGTGCACGCGAAGTCTTGCATCATTTGAAAAGAGACAAGATCACGACACTTGAGAGCACAAAAACGTTTCCAACCAGTTACTGTCCAGATTGTGTGCTGTCTGGGCCACTCAAGACGTACAGCTTGATGAGGATGGCTCAAATGTCTCTGAGCACTATGGGACTTAACTGCTGAGGTCATCAGTCCCCTAGAACTTAGAACTACTTAAACCTAACTAACCTAAGGACATCACACACATCTATGCCTGAGGCAGGATTCGAACCTGCGACCTTAGCGGTCGCGCGGTTATAGACTGTAGCGCCTAGAACCGCTCGGCCTTGATGAGGAACTAGACGTCAAATATCCGTCGCATGCGTCTCCCTTCGCAACGTTCGCTCGGAAATTGAATGATATGGACCTACATTCACGGTCAGAGGCAGTTCCTGTCTGTTTTGAAACAGAGTGTCATTGCCAGTTATTGACAGTCGTCGACAGTCCCTGTCGGTACGATCTTCTTACGATTACGGTTCTTACGCCGTGTTAGGTGGCTGAGAGTGGTATCCCATCTCTAGAAGTCACATTAGACATTCCTCGTTGATACACGTCGGTTAGCCTCAGTTGCGGTGTTGTCATGGGCAGTTACAGACTGGCCCTTATTACTATGCTGAGTCCATTCAACCAACGAGCCATACATTCGACTTCACTGCCGTGAGATTGTAAAGGTGGAGGGTCATAGGTCTGCCTGGTACCAGTACCACAGCATCTACAGGTCTCCAAAGCGACTACTGTGCTCTTTTAAGAGTATGACAAATTTTGTGTTGGGTGAGCTTATTTGTAGTGTTTGTATTTAGTTCTTCATTTAACTATTTATTCATGAGTTTTACGACACAGCTCAGTTGTGAAGATGTGGATGGTGTTAGCAAATTAATGACATTTTATAGCTCGTTCGACCTCAGCTTCGGCCTTCAAATACAACGTACCTGTTTCTGTACAACAGAACTATGCTCAATTTAATACTTTCAAATTTACGTGCACAGTATCTGAGCTATGCCGTTTTCAAGAGTATTATAACTGCCAACTCAAATTATCCTTAATTTGGGAAGAAAATGGTTCAGTTTACTGATATTTGATCCTGAAGAGCTAATGTCAAATCAAATAACTGGAGGACTGCACTCCATGAAACTGTATTATGAACGGGCAGATATCAAATATTGACATATTGCATATAGTAACATAATGGATCAAATTAGTACTTCATGGACAAGATTTGAAACTTCCCTTTGAATGTAAAAAAAAGATTGTGCTGGTAAAACTCTTACATTATTTGATTTTCAAACAGCTGAGCAAAACAGAACGTACGCAGACAGTTATCTCTTTACTTATTCTAATCATCACTAAACTGACACACAATATTTTTTGTGCATCGAAATTTGACTTTCAAAAGTCTCTACAAAAGAATCGCCCTGACTAACAATAACCTATACCTTTCATGAATCACTTACCACACAAAAATCTTCGTTACTCTAACTACTGCAATACAGCGAGCGCCAATACTGACAGCTAAATTAAAGATTCTAACTACTGAAGGCACTAACTACTGATAGGCATAGTTACCAAATGAAAGATTTTGATATAGAACAAACAATGTATTTACCTTATTAGTGTTCAAAAGTCATTATATATATATATATATATATATATATATATATATATATATATATATATATATACACACCTGGAAATGGAAAAAAGAACACATTGACACCGGTGTGTCAGACCCACCATACTTGCTCCGGACACTGCGAGAGGGCTGTACAAGCAATGATCACACGCACGGCACAGCGGACACACCACGAACCGCGGTGTTGGCCGTCGAATGGCGCTAGCTGCGCAGCATTTGTGCACCGCCGCCGTCAGTGTCAGCCAGTTTGCCGTGGCATACGGAGCTCCATCGCAGTCTTTAACACTGGTAGCATGCCGCGACAGCGTGGGCGTGAACCGTATGTGCAGTTGACGGACTTTGAGCGAGGGCGTATAGTGGGCATGCGGGAGGCCGGGTGGACGTACCGCCGAATTGCTCAACACGTGGGGCGCGAGGTCTCCACAGTACATCGATGTTGTCGCCAGTGGTCGGCGGGAGGTGCACGTGCCCGTCGACCTGGGACCGGACCGCAGCGACGCACGGATGCACGCCAAGACCGTAGGATCCTACGCAGTGCCGTAGGGGACCGCACCGCCACTTCCCAGCAAATTAGGGACACTGTTGCTCCTGGGGTATCGGCGAGGACCATTCGCAACAGTCTCCATGAAGCTGGGCTACGGTCCCGCACACCGTTAGGCCGTCTTCCGCTCACGCCCCAACATCGTGCAGCCCGCCTCCAGTGGTGTCGCGACAGGCGTGAATGGAGGGACGAATGGAGACGTGTCGTCTTCAGCGATGAGGGTCGCTTCTGCCTTGGTGCCAATGATGGTCGTATGCGTGTTTGGCGCCGTGCAGGTGAGCGCCACAATCAGGACTGCATACGACCGAGGCACAGAGGGCCAACACCCGGCGTCATGGTGTGGGGAGCGATCTCCTACACTGGCCATACACCACTGGTGATCGTCGAGGGGACACTGAATAGTGCACGGTACATCCAAACCGTCATCGAACCCATCGTTCTACCATTCCTAGACCGGCAAGGGAACTTGCTGTTCCAACAGGACAATGCAAGTCCGCATGTATCCCGTGCCACCCAACGTGCTCTAGAAGGTGTAAGTCAACTACCCTGGCCAGCAAGATCTCCGGATCTGTCCCCCATTGAGCATGTTTGGGACTGGATGAAGCGTCGTCTCACGCGGTCTGCACGTCCAGCACGAACGCTGGTCCAACTGAGGCGCCAGGTGGAAATGGCATGGCAAGCCGTTCCACAGGACTACATCCAGCATCTCTACGATCGTCTCCATGGGAGAATAGCAGCCTTCCCCTTCCTGGGACAATGAATTCACGGTGTTCTTATTTCAATTCCCAGGAGTGTATATATATATATATATATATATATATATATATTAGTTCATGACATCCAGTCCTACAAATTTCCTTTTTCTGACGGACACACGTCCAGAACGTCCGCCCATAGTAACCTGCCAAAACTCTGTCATCTCTCTCCCCACATCCACCGCTGCTGGTGGCTCACCTCCAACTGACGAACGCTACGCGCTGTTCACATCCAATTGTCCAAAACTACACTAGCAAATATTCCAACGATGAGTCCAACCAGCCACAGTCTGCACACAGCGCAGTCAGCGATTTTCATACAGAGCACTACGTGGCGTTACCAACATAAAAACCTAAACAGCCTACTTACAGATTAGCATATGGAGACCAAATTTTGAAGAGGGAGCACAACATTTGGCTTGAACGGAGAAATTTTAGCCCGATAAAATGCCACTCATCTGGAATGTTTTGGAGGGACACACTATTACTCTCGTGGTACTCATCATGACTTCGCTTCAGCTACAATTGTGAATCTGTCTACAGTTCCCTCTATTTTCATTAAAGAAGCAGTTACGTTAAAAAGGACGCATTATGCAGCAACAAGTGACTGATTTATTAACAGACTCTGCGTTTCAGGACCACGCTTACCTGATCGGCTGCCGTGTCGTACTCTGCCAATGACGTCATTTGGATGCGACATGGAGAGGCAGGGGTCAACACACCGCTCACCTAGCCGTTGTTGGTTTCCCAGACGTTGGAGCCGTTATGTCTCGTTTGAGTAGATCAGCAACTGACACGAGCCATCCTGCTCCAATCTCCAACCAAGGAAACATCACTGGCTGCAATCGGAATTGAAACTGACTTCTCTGCGTGGAGCCACGCTGAGCACTCTGCTACGAAGAAGGGTGCACATTTTTTTATAATTCAAGAAAAGTAAGTTAACTTACTTTCTGAAACAAAGGGCCTTTAATCAGCGCGAGTTCGGTAAGTGGAGCGTGTAGATCAAGCTGGAGGCAGTTGTGCGATGTTATAGTTATTTTGTAGCACTATTAATTAAGTCCACTTATCAGGTTAAATAAGCAAAATGCTTATTTTAAAACTACCAGCGTGTAAGTGTTGCCTTTTCTTCTAGAGCTTCATGAATATTACGCTGTGGAAATCATCAGTAAACCCATGATGACTGGCTGCACTTGTTGAATAAGTAAATCCTCAGAATAAAAACGGTTCTTGTATGAGGAATTTTTAAGGCCTGACTTTCAGTCTCCACCGTCAGCGCCCACACACAAATCCTATACTTCATTTATCGGTGACTCTGTTGCAACCTCAGTACAAAACGTATAGCTAGGTAGTGATTTTTCCAATAGCTTGCCGATGTCCATATATTATTCTTCAAAAATAACAGCAATTAAAAATAGGATACGTTTGAAAATGTCGCTGTGCAGCTGGGCTACAAACATAAATTCATTTGCCGCTATTACAGTGCCTTTTCCAGTTTCTTTTGATGTATCTTTTGTGACTTTTTACTGTATTCTACCCTTCCACGTCATGTCCGTTATTCATTTCTCCTAAGATCATAATGCATTTGTTGAACCGAATCGTTTAGTTATTTAATACAACTTGTAACGGTGCTTTCAATAATACTATCATCACCTCCTCTATACACCAACTTACGTTTGATGTATATTTTCAAGCGAAAATATTGTTAAACAATTTTAAATTGCGGTGTTTCTTATTTTGTCGTTTTATTGCCTTACATGCTCGCCCCACTGGACAGATACAATTTAACCCGCATGTAGTGTCTCGGTGTAAAATAGCGGTTAAATATAACTGAACAATTGCATTAATCTCATTCCGTAATAACGAACTAATTCAAGAGAGCAGTGGGGTCTGTTGTATCGAGATGTTAACTGCGTATATTCTTACAAAATACTGAGTCTCATATGTGATTTCTGCGAGAATAACTTAAGAATGGATGTCGTCAGTGCCACCGGAGCGCAGCTGACGATAATGGTAACCTCTTCGAGGACTATTAGCCCACGGCGAATGACCTTGCAAAAGTCGTTGGCAGCTCAAAATCAGAACACCGACATTATCTCTGATTACCAACCATTACAAGTTCAGGGGACAAGAAACTTCCTGTTTCGATGTCGTCGCTTCATCATTTAGGAAAACTTGTAACCACACAAAAAAGCTGCATGACTATTACATATTTATGGCTTAATTGTGCCGAGTGATCCTTAGATGGGTAATGAACCGTACGCGGTTACCCGAGCTTCCTCCGCTTCCGGGTCCCTGCGTTCCAAATACGTTTTTCTGTGACGAGAGGCGAGTGTTTTTGCTGCGCCAGTTTCGGTCACTGATCCTTCTCTTGAGTAATTTTATTTTCTCCACAAAGGAAAAGTTACCTTGTTTCTTAACTGTCAGTGATTTACCTGCACGTAATTAGCGCACAATGTGTAATGTGTTTACATCTTCCTGTTGTTAAAGATTTTTGTACCAGCGATGAATATGGCAGTTTCATTATCAGCAAGTAACGAAACATCGTTCTCATAGACGAATCACAAAATATGGACAAAGCAACGGAGTTCCATACTACAGCTAGAGAAAAATGGCTCAGAATACGAGTGCAAAACTTAGGAGAGGTTATGATAAAATCTACTATATCCTTAGGAAAGTTGATTTGGAAGGTACCATAAAAGATGAAAGCAAAATTCTAAGAAAGATACTCGGCCCCAAAAGAACAGAAAATGGATACAGACAACAATCCCGAAAAACAACCGAAAAGCTATCGAATCTCGTGGTATACATCAGATAAAAAAGAAGACTGGAATTTTTTGGGCATATCCACAGCATACTAACATCAAGACTCATTCACAATATTGCGATATTCATAGAACAACTCAAAAACACCCTGAATCCAGCAAGTCGAAAAGGATTTAAGTCCATCAGACATTTTGAACAGAAACTTTTACACACAAAAAATTAGCAAATCGGAAATGCTGTCACAGAATAAACTCAGCGCTAAACCTTGCACAAAGTGGACTGTAGAAAAAAAAAAGTCCACGGAGAGAACATGACAGCTGCCTGGAAACAGCTTTGCGTGATCCGATACAGAGGTAGCCAAGCACAGGGGTGGAAGATTAACAAAAGAACTTCTTTGATGGGTTGCAAGAGATAAGAAAAGACCGAGAGATCACGGAATGTGGTTGACCCGTGGCTCTACACTTCATTCGATCCCTGCGAAACCCTACAGTCCGCAGCTCGTGGTCGTGCGGTAGCGTTCCTCGCTTCCCACGCCCAGGTTCCCGGGTTCGATTCCCGGCGGGGTCAGGGATTTTCTCTGCCTCGTGATGACTGGGTGTTGTGTGATATCCTTAGGTTAGTTAGGTTTAAGTAGTTCCAAGTTCTAGGGGACTGATGACCATAGATGTTAAGTCCCATAGTGCTCAGAGCCATTTGAACCATTTTGAAACCCTACATTTCAGCAGGATAATGCACGACCGCATGTTGCAGGTCCTGTACGAGCCTTTCTGGAGTCAGAAAATGTTCGAATGCTGTCCTGGACAGCACATTCTCCAGATCTCTCACCAATTGAAAATGTCTGGTCGATGGAGGGCGATAAACTGGCTCGTCACAATACGCCAGTCACTAGTCTTGATGAACTATGGTATCGTGTTGAAGCTTCATGGGCAGCTGTACCTGTACACGCCATTCAAGCTCTGTTTGACTCAATGCCCAGGCGTATCAAGGCCGTTATCACGGCCAGAGGTGGTTGTGCTGGGTACTGATATCTCAGGATCTATGCACCCAAATTGCTTGAAATTGTAATCACATGTCGCCGGCCGGTGTGGCCGTGCGTTTCTAGGCGCTTCAGTCTGCAACCGCGTGACCGCTACGGTCACAGGTTTGAATCCTGCCTCGGGCGTGGATGTGTGTGATGTCCTTAGGTTAGTTCGGTTTAAGTAGTTCTATGTTCTAGGGGACTGATGACCACAGATGTTAAGTCCCATAGTGCTCAATGCCATTTGAGCCATTTTTGTAATCACATGTCAGTTCTAGTATAATATATTTGGCCAATGAATACCCGTTTATCATACGTATTTCTTCTTGGTGTAGCAATTTTAATGGCCAGTAGTGTACTTTGCTTACCGCGTGCCATCACCGCTACTAGGTGGTATTCAGAAACACGGCGGGCAGTGTTCATATTGTTTTGTCACATGTGTGTATTTGTAGCCGCCCAGTGAATAAGAGTCGTTATGAAAAATTCGGATCAGATTACATGAGCATCAAGACGCGTTCGCCGTGATCAGTTTTTCCGCTCTTCCTGAACTCCGTTTACTTCTTCTCGCTCTAAGGGCCGATATTCTCGGGTCGTCTAGAGGTGGTTTCGAGAGACGTGTTTTTCGTTGAGAGGGAGTTTTGCGGTCGATGTTCCCGTCCGATTAGTGGCCGAGAGCCACGGAGAGGCAGCTATTAATTAGGGTCGTTACTTAGCGCTGGGGCCGGCCAGCAGCACTGCAGCGGTCCGGGCGGAGGGCAGTGAAGTGCACTCTGCTGCCGAAGAAGGACCACCTCGTCTGCTGGACCTGCTGCACGGTCCAGCGATCGACCAAGGAGAGCTACACCCAGCTGCCGTCCCTGAACGTTGTTCGCCGTCATCGGACACAAATATCTGTGGCCACAAAACTGTCCACACTGTGAACCCGGGGCTGTATGATTCTATAAACAATACATTTATTTTGTCTTCACCACAAATTGATACAGGGTGACCGGTTTAGATTGAGTAGGCAGTCATCTTCAGATCTACAGTAGACAGGGAAAAGCATTATACATAATGTATTATAATTACATACCGTAAGTACTGTATATAAAAATTAACGGAGACAACATCATTAAAGGTGTCTTTGAGAATCTAGGCAAACGTAGTATCAGAACACACTGTGTCACTGAGACTGCTGTATTCCGTGTTGTTTCTTTTAAGACAAATGTGGAAGTTAATCCTATATAGGGCATAAATGCTTGCAAGATTACATAATTATGAGTGTCATATCAAAGAAAATTAAACAGAATATACAGTTCTGACGAGCTCTTTGCAGCCAGCATGACTGTCTTTCTTTTAGCACCCTGCAACTAGAAGTTTTTTTTTTTTTACTTTATTTATTTTTGACTTTGGGATACAAAGACCGTAGAGCCAACAGTAGTTCCAAAAGTGCCGTATTAACATAAACGCAATTTCGACAATAGAACAATAAAAAGAATTCTATATACAACATAAGTTCCTAATGTAAAATAAAAGCACTAAAAGACCAACATCAAACAGGCAGCTGCAGCTACAACAGTGCCAAGTTAACATTAGTGCAGTTTTCAGAACAGAACGACGATAAGAGTGTGAAGTACAAAGTTAAGTTTGTCACATAAAAAAAATTGTCAAAGTGCGATTAGGACTCACACAAAAACCTTCCCGTACAAATTTAATTAAGTATGTATATACTTCATCCATCCTGGGACTCGAGAATCTCAACGATTTTTGTCTGTTACCGATATCGATGCTGGCAAGATATTGGTCTAGGGAATTCCAAGTCCATACCACAACATCTACAGTAGTTTGTCAGACCATTCCGGACGTACAAAAAGAAGCAAGCAGGGTCATCAGTTTATATACGTAGAGAGAGAAGATTTAATAACACATTTTTATTTACTTACTAAAACATGATTAGAAGTTACATTTTATGTTCACAAGTAATAATGTTCAACTATTATGGTGTTGACAGATGATGACTGGTATGTTTAAACGGCAAAAGATACTTTTCATGTGACAAGGGGCCTTAACAGGCGAACAGACACGCAGAGGAATAAAAAAATGACAAATAATATTTATTCGTGTGATATAATTACAAATTAAAAATTTTCTGATATTTTGCTTTACTTGATACTGTCAAACCTTTCTTCTGACCAAATTGCATGATTCTATGTCAAGTGGAAGTATCCTATAGATTTTAATGAGCCAGTTTGCGAGTATCAAAATATGTGACATAAATGGCCGTATCTTTTGAGTGCACTGCCTTAGAAGCTAAAATTTTTACCTCACTAAGGACCATGAGCCTCAGTGTGTTACATAAACTTCAATTTGATACATCATCCTGTTCCTGAGAAAAAAGGGGTCTTAACAGACGGTCAGACAGACAGACAGTTTGATAACAAATGGCAAAAAAATTTCTTTTCGTGTGATATAATTACAAATTAATAATTTTCGGATTTTTTCTTTCGGTTGCAGTGTGAAACCTTGTTTTGTGGCAAAATTCCTGATCCTAGGTCTACGGGAAGTACCCTGCAGGTTTTTATGAGTGTGTTTGCGACTATCAAAGTGTGTTATACAAATGGCAATATCTTTTGATTTCATAGACTTAAAAGTTTCACTTTCTTGCATCACAAAGGTACTGCGGGACACAATATGTGACTTAAATTTTAACTTGATACGTCAATCTGTTCCTGAGAAAAATGGTTTTGAGCAGTCGAACAGACAGACAGACAGACAGATAGACAAAAGGACAACAAAGCGATTCTATGAGGGTGCCGTTTTTAACGACAGAGGCATGGAATCCTAAAAACATAAAATTACTAACCAGGGTTCGAACCGGGCCGGGTCCAGAGGAGAATGACACCCACAACGACTTATAACTGGAAGATGGACAACGGTGTCGTTTACAGTATTCTTAATGCAACATAAAAACAAAAACGTCCCAATTTTCTAACCTTTTTTTGTAAAAGACCGCCTTTGCCGCTGAATACTTGCTACACGGCAATATGACGTGGTTCGGATCCGCCGCCGCTGTCTTGTCCTGATCACAGTAGCTTGCAGTTGTCCTCTGTTGTGATGTTTCGTGGCATGCAGAAAGCCACGAGAGCGCGGTCTCGTTGCCTCTTCAGTGCATTTAAGACAATATGCGTCCGAATCACACTTGTTTCTGTAATACCAGTGCACCACATTTCAACACATAAAGTCAAAATATCTATTCATTAAATCAAATCTTTAAAAAATGTTAAAGTAATAATTCTGACTAAACTCACGTTAAGAAATGCGGTGAGGGGGCTGTGAGGGGACATTGATTTAAACCAATGGGGAAGGTTGAAAGTTTGTGCCAGACCGTGATACGAACTGGGGTTTCCACCTCACTAGGCACATGCACAGACCTCTGCGCCATCCGCACACATTTGTCATTGTAACTGTAGGGACTGCCGTAGCACGACTCCCGTCGGACGCAAATTCTCAACCTTTCTACACACTTCGAATGTAGTGCCCCTTGCCCATTATATTCATTTCACTGATTCCCGCGAGAGTTCGAGCCTGGTGCATCCGCACTGAGGAGATCATTGGCCGTTCTGGCCATAATTACATACATATGTGGTGTATGTTCTTTCAGACATGTCTGAAAGAACAGCAACCACATATATACCCATGTATAAATTGACGTTGTTCGGTTCAAATCTGTTCCGGGGAGTTACTACTTTTAACAGGGTTTTAATAGTAGGTTCTCCGTTAATCATTATATGTAAAAAATGCAAGCATTGTTTGTCTGTGTGTGCCGCTATATCTCCGCAACTCACCACACAGCCCCATGGGGTTTGATGGCATGGTAGCCTTCTATAGCCCATCAAAGAAGAATTGGTTCAAATGGCTCTGAGCACTATCGGGACTTAACTTCTGAGGTCATCAGTCCCCTAGAACTTAGAACTACTTAAACCTAACTAACCTAAGGACATCACACACATCGAGGCCCGAGGCAGGATTCGAACCTGCAACTGTAGCAGCCGCGCGGTTCCAGACTGTAGCGCCTACAGCCGCTCGGCCACTCCGGCCGGCATCAAAGAACAGTGTTTCTGTTTGGAACTACAGGGGTTGGTTTCGAAGATATGGGCGTCGAAAGAGAACATCGCACCAATGGATGTCTTAAATCAAATTGGTGAAGTAGTTGGGAATCGAATGACGAAATAGCCGACACTGGCCAGAATGTTCCTTCTAGAATATATAGTGCGCGGCAGATCCACATTCGAATGCTAACTCGACTCTACTGTGGATCCTGGGAGCCTCCCACGACACATGCACATACACAGTCATACAGAAAACAGGGCAAACGATGTCCAAATGTTGTACAATGCTCGAGAATATTCTAGAATGTTCAAGGCTGTTCAAGATTCATCCGTAATTCTCTCGAACGTTTACGAATATTCTTGAATGTTAACGTATATTTTCGGGTGTTCTAAAGTATTCTCAAATGTTTACGGATACTCCGAATAGTTGTAGATAATGCCGGAGTGATTCAAAAATTTTTGAGTGTTGTTGAATTTTTAGAATGTTCTGGAATGTTCCAGAAAGTTTAAGTATTCTTTAACGTTCTTGAATATTTACGAATGTTCTAGAATGATCTCAAAAGTCTTTGAATGTTCCCGGTGTTCTGTAAAGAAATGAATAAATTAGTGACAGAGCAATTTATTTCAAATTACAGTATTGTTGAATGCTTAAGTGGACTTAAAGGTACTGAAGAGTATTTTTGAACCCTCGTAGGTATTTTTGAACGTGAAATACTAACATTAGTACGATTTTTTTGAACGTTCATTTTACGATGTTTTTAATACATCTGGCATGTAATCAGAAAACAAATGAAAATAAAGCCCCAGGGAAGCGAGCCTTTTAGAGCTAGGTTTTATATAAGTATATACAGTATATATTTGAAACAGTTTACGAACAAAGGTCTTTTGGTCTTCTTTATATCAATTGTAGAGCTAAATATGACTGCCTGATCAATCGAAACCAGTCATCCTTATCAATTTGCAATGCAGACATAAATTTTTTTATTATTAATGTATTAATATAATATGTAGTATTATATATAAGTTATGACCGTATATTCCAAAATCCAAGCCTTAACACAAACAGTGTAATAACTACGGAGGACTGTTGCTTACATTTCAGGAAACACGTACTGTAGATCGGCGGATAAGTCACAAAGCCCAAGTTCTTCGGCGGCATGCTATTTGAATACCTCTCAGGTTGATTTTATTGTTCCTTTCCCTGGTGTCCGTCTCTCTCTCTCTCTCTCTCTCTCTCTCTCACACACACACACACACACACACACAGGTGGGAGTGGGGGGGGGGGAAGAGAGAATGAGAGAGTGAGTGAGAGAGAGAGAGAGAGAGAGAGACAGAGAGAGACAGAGAGATCAGCTGAAGTGCAGGATGGAAGGAGCAATATTGCTGCTATTCAGCAAAAATTAAAAATACAGAGTTGAAAGTATACGCACGAGATGAAATCCTAAGCTGAGTTCTATGAGATAAGAAACAAATTAACAAATTGTGGAAAAAGAAAATTTATTGAGTGATAAATGCGTGTGAATTACATGTGCGTAAAGTTTTTATATTTCGTAACAAACTTTATAGCCGTTGCCTTGAAGTGATGTGCACCATATTGTTTGTGATGTGGCCACGGTGCCTTTTAACGCCGTTCACCGTTCATGACTAGCTGTCGAATGGGATACTTACTGACTACAGGAAGTTGTAGGCATGAAATTTAACAAATTGTAAGCCTGGATGTACGGGAAAAAACGCGGAAGGAATGTACAGAGAAAATTTTACAACAGGCGTAATCACAATTAGAATAAATTTTCCTTCACGATTAGAAACTTACGAAAAACTGCTTCATTCAAGTCACAGAGAGTTTGCCAAGGTTCTCGACGAAGAATGTACTGCGACCACATGGGTTGTAATAGAACGTGCGTGTGGTGTGGATGAGGAAATAAAATGACACTGCACACGAAATATTTACCCACACATTACACAGCACAGACACTTCGATGTGTCCCCGTAAATGTGACTGGACTTACAAGGTTGGCTACGTTTCGTCTATGGGGGTGGCCAACTCACACTCGTCGCAATGCACGCAATGATCCAAAAAGTATTTAATATGAATGCTGGCAGGATCTGTTATGCAATAATGACATAAGCACTCATCTATTTTTTTAAAAAAAGTTTAATTTCAACAAGAACATAGAGAAATCTAAAGCCCACTTTAGAATAAATTATTTTCAGAGACCGACCGAGTTTCTTGAGATCTTGGATGCAGTTGAATAAACCACGATAAACTGCGTGAGTTTTCTTTAGAAAACCGTTAAAGTTCCACAGTATATCAAACTATAAATTCCGCAATGGCTACACACTGAAACCTTATAAGTGCGGCTTGTGTATCGAACAACCCGAGTAGTAATAAGCTCAGCAGATGCCGAAAAATATCAAGGTCCGAAAGTAGGAAGTCTGAATAATTCACACACGCGAACTAGCGGCTGTTTCACCGCCCATCAGATAAAACCTTCTCCTAGCACAGACTAACACAGCCTGACCGCCTTCAACAGGGTCCGAACCCAGCCTCCCTTCCAAGTTGCCGCTGTTCACCAAGAAAACCTCGGTCAAGCACCACTGAAGTCAGTTAAACTACTGAACACGAAAATTGCTGAATTTCTTAATTTTAATCTTTTATACACATATGGCACATAAAATCACACGGAAAAAATGGTGAAATGTGTGTGAAATCTTACGGGTCTTAACTGCTAAGGTCATCAGTCCCTAAAATCACACGGAAATTTTCCTATAAATACTATACAGTTATCAGTTTACTCTTAACTACCACAGTTTATTTATCAGTTTTCTCTTAACTACCACAGTTAATTTATAAACAATAATTTCTGCGGTTTTCTGCCATTTTTGGATTTATGATTATTAATATTCACGAACAATTTATATTACACATTAAATAATTTCCTATATATCAAAAGTTTACGTTACTGCCGCTACTTTTAATGTTTCTCTATTTATTTAATAAGAAAAGCAGCTTTCAATTGTGCGAAATCCACTTTTCGGCCTCACATTTAAGTATGTAAATAATGTCAGTGACTCTACTACCACAGCCCCATACAATTTTTCGAGATGTAACCGTAGACACCTCTTTTGTTGAAATTGGACAATGCAATGCCGAGATATTCACTTTCACAATTCAGGAATTATTTCTAACGTTTAACTTAACAACAACTTAAAACTAAAGCGAATATCGAAGGCACGTCTTCTGTCGCGTATTCGTTCATGTTTTCCGCTGCAAATGAGCCTACTGGTTATTCAGTGACAGGAGGGTTTTCCCGACACGCGATGACTTTAGCGGCTGGTGGAATTCCAGAGACAACCTCATCTTATAGCATAATGTGAAACTGGACCTCCACGTGCTCCTGTCAAGCTGATTTCAGCTATCAAAACGAATATGACCCGATCTTAGCCGCAGCCTTGCGTCCGCGGTGGCGTGTTTGTGATTGAATAAAGTGTCTCTTCCCTTTACAATAGGATGTCGTGTTACAGTACACTTGGCAGAGTTTGAAATGATTACATCGGACTGTGTACAAAAAGATTCATCAGTCAGGGTCGGCCATTTTCCTGTGAAGTGGACACTACGAAGCGTATATACAGTGTGTAGAACACCAATGACACCCGTATCATATACACTGAAAAGACAACGAAACTGGTACACCTACCTAATATCGTGTAGGGTCCCCGTGATCACGCAGAAGTGTAGCAAAACGACGTGGCATGGACTCGATTAATGTCTGAAGTAGTGTTGGAGGGAACTGACGCCATGAATCCTGCAGAGCTGTCCATAAATCCGTAAGACTACGAGAGGGTGGAGGTCTCTTCTTAACAGCACGTTGCAAGGCATCCCAGATATGCTAAATAATGTGCATGTCTGGGCAGTTTAGTGGCCAGCGGAAGGTTTAAACTCAGAAGAGTGTTCCTGAAGCCACTCTGTAGTAATTCTGGACGTGTGGGATGTCGCATTGTTCTGTTGGGATTGCCCAAGTCCGTCAGAATGCACAAAGGACCTGAATGGATGCAGGTGATTAGACAGAATGCTTACGTAGGTGTCACCTGTCAGAGTCTCATCTAGACGCATCAGGGGTCCCATGTTGCCTGGTCGGATGAGTCTCATTTCAAATTGTATCAAGTGTATAGATGTGTATGGGTATGGAGCTGGCCTCATGAGTCCATGGACACTGCACACGCTTCACACCATTACACAGCCTTCACCAGCTTGAACAGTCCCCTGATGACATGCAGGGTCCATGGATTCATGGGTTGCCTCCATACCAGTACACGTCAAATGTGAGGGCGACATGTGTAATGCCACCTTAAGCAGAGACGAATGTACGATAAATGTTGTAAGATGTATCGTGTTGTATTTCTTGTTGAAGCAGGTATAGGTGAAATCTCAGCCGAGTTCGATGGGAACTTATTTGAAACGTTTAAACTTCAAATACATTTGCACTAACAAGGATAATGTTCGAAATTCTGTATCACTCGAACGCGAACTCTGTATCACTCGAACTCGGAACCTTTGCCTTTCGTAGGCAAGTGCTCTACCCACTTTTTTACCTCATTTTGTTCTTTACATTTATTTGAGGCGGACGTTCCATGACACTCATTCAATTTCATCGTTGATACATTCACTCAGTTTTTTTTTATTACAGAGGGCAGGTGACCCTCTGACCGAATATGCTGAGCTACCATGACAGCGTGAGCTACTCAAACATGATTGACGACCTGTCCTCACAGCTTTATCTCCACCACTACCTCATCTCCTAGCTTCCAAAGCGCACAAAACCTCTCCTGCGAAACTTGCAAGACTACCACTCCTGGAAGAAAGGATATGTGGAGACATGGTTTAGCCACAGCACAGAATGAAATTTTCACTCTGCAGCAGACTATGAGCCGATACAAAGAAACCTCCTGCCAGATTAGAACTGTGTGCCGGACCGAGAATCGAACTCGGTGCCTTTGTCATCTGCCGGCAAGTGCTCTACAGCCGGAAATATAGCTGTGAGGACGGGTCGTCAGTCGTACGTGGGTAACTCAGTCCGTAGAGCACTTGCCCGCAAAAGGCAAAGGTCCTGAGTTCGAGTCATTGTCGGGCAAACGGTTCGTTTCAGTGCACACTGAACTGCAGAGTGAAGATTTCATTCTGGAAGAATAATATTTGGTACCGAAGGCAGTGGCGGCTCATAACCACACATTCACAATTATCTTGTATGTGGCTCGTTTGTTAACCATGTTTATTGGAACTATTTCGATCTTATCGCCGTATGCATACCCCTTGTGTGGTCGTGCGGTAGCGTTCTCGCTTCCCACGCCCGGGTTCCCGGGTTCGATTCCCGGCGGGGTCAGGGATTTTCTCTGCCTCGTGATGACTGGGTGTTGTGTGATGTCCTTAGGTTAGTTAGGTTTAAATAGTTGTAAGTTCTAGGGGACTGATGACCATAGATGTTAAGTCCTATAGAGCTCAGAGCCATTTGAAACATTTGAGCCATACCCCTTGTTAGTTTTCGCCATTAATTAAAATACACCACGTGCAGCGTGTTCAGAAAAACAGTGTTAATATCTGTACAGGAAAAAGTATTGGCCAAAACAGGAAGAAAAGTTCCGACAATGATATGTGCAGAAACCAATATCTGTTGAGATATGGGCCAATCTGTCTTCCCACTCCCACCTGTTTGTTACACAGAAGAAGTAGGTATATGCAGTGCAGCATGTAGTTACCATGCATCATGACAAATCATTCAGCGCTTCTTCGCAGAGAATCACGACCTCTTGCGAAAACAAATGGCTTCATTCAAAAAAATGGTTCAAATGGCTCTAAGCTCTATGGGACTTAACGTCTGTGGTCATCAGTCCCCTAGAACTTAGAAGTACTTAAACCTAACTAACCGAAGGACATCACACACATCCATGCCCGCGGCAGGATTCGAACCTGCGACCGTAGCGGTCGCGCGGTTCCAGACTGAAGCGCCTAGAACCGCACGGCCACACCGGTCGGCTAGCTTCATTCAAACTGCATTACATACACTACTGGCCATTAAAATTGCTACACCAAGAAGAAATGCAGATGATAAACGGGTATTTATGGACAAATATTATGCTAGAACTGACATTGTGAGCGACGTGTGGGTGCTATTCTGTCATTCTGCGCAACGGATTAATCTGAGATGTACCCTTTACCCTGTGGCTCCTGCAAGATGCAGTTTCCACCCCCACACTAGTACAGAAGTCAGACAGAGGCCCCTAACGTTCTAAAGAGAAATGCCTGAAAAACTTTCACCAATAAATATCTTCTGGAGTCGTCCGCTGTAAGAAAATGACACAAAAATTCACAACATTTCTTATGTGACTAGTGGGATACTTGGGTACTGGAGTAGTACTAGTTAGTGTAAGAAAAACATGAAACTAACGAAAATTATTATTTATTTTGCAAAAATTCTGAGAAATCACAATGGCACTTTTAGTTATGAACTGAACAAGTTATTTCCGGGTTCTTTTCGGAATGTGAAGTTACCTCTTAAGGACAGGATTCGCTAGTGAAATTTCTATACAAAGTTTAAGATTGTTATTGACTTGGCAGAATGGCTGAGAGCCGCGCCTATTGAACTCCGTTAGAATGTTGCTAGGTACGGTCGAGGCTGTCGCGTGTCAAATGCAGTGAAGTGTACTGTTGTGAAGGAAATATGGGGCTCGCAAGAGCTGTAGCGCACAGTACTGTAAGCTGCAATGACTGCTGTCTGCGCCGCTCGCTGCTGACAAATAAGATAACTCTCGTTCTATCTGGATTGACCTTCGCCAATCAAACTCTCCCTACAACTTGAGGAAGTCAAGGACTCCTATTCGCCCCTAGTCTAACTATTGGCGTGGTACATCGGTCAAATAACCAGTCCACCGTGATGCCACTCAAAAATTAGCTCGCAGATGTATAACTCTAACTCTGTCCATTCACACCGCACAATAAGTGTGGTGGCCAACACAGTGAACAACGCTTAATCACAAGGAAATATAGAGTCACACTCGGATTCGCTCTCGACAGAGGTGTTCTCCCAGTGAAGTACTGAGGAGAGACTTGTTCCTCGCTCTGTGAGTACACATACGAGTGCACACGCTCACGTTATGTGTTCTCCCTCCAAGAGTGACAAAGGAACGGCCCCTCTCCATGCCAGACATGAAGGGGTATATCTTTCGGTCTCTTCCATTACTCCTTCAGCTCAAGGCATCAGGAATATCGTCTGCCAATCAGCATTGCTCTTCTAAAACGGGAGAATGACGTTTCATTTATGGCGACCAATCCGGAAATCTGTAGCATCGGCGTTTGGCATTTGCTGTCTCCCTGTGAAAACCTCTGAAACTGCATGCTATGTTTGTAAAGAATGCATAGGCGGGGCACTCCCACACAATGTAGCGGAATTTGCTTTTAAGCCGAACACGTGGTCATTCTCCCTTTCACTTGGGTAAATGCTGTCTGCTCTACGGGCGGTCGCCGGCCGACGTAGATAGGTGACTCTTCCTCTGAAGGGACCAGCTCCCCGGCGTGCGGTTTGCCTCTCCCGAACTAAAAGCCCCTGCGACCAACGTGTCTTGAATGTGTGTGTGTGTGTATACCAGCCTTGAGTATTTCAATCTCGGTGCGCACTTGCGATTTGCTACTTATTTGTATATCGTTTACATGAATTCATACAACATTGACTTTATCTTATCGAGTTTGGGTTCGAATGAAGCGTCTTGATGTGCGGAATATGATTGTAAGGGCAGAATATGTAAGCAAATAAGGTCAGGAGACCACGACGTCTTACAACATGTGATTACATTTTCACACAATTTGGGTCCATAGATCCTGAGAAATCAGTACCCACAACAACCACCCCTGGCCATAAAAACGGCCTTGATACCCCTGAGCATTGAGTCAAACAGAGCTTGGATGGCGTGTACAGGTACAACTGCCCATGCAGCTTCAACACTATACCAAAG
Organism: Schistocerca piceifrons; assembly: GCF_021461385.2. NCBI lineage: Eukaryota > Metazoa > Arthropoda > Insecta > Orthoptera > Acrididae > Schistocerca > Schistocerca piceifrons. The sequence continues at coordinate 745,733,735 of NC_060138.1, read as the reverse complement.
TTCATCAAGAGTAGTGACTGGCATATTGTGACGAGCCAGTTGCTTGGCTACCATTGACCAGACGTTTTCAATTGGTGAGAGATCTCGAGAATGTGCTGGCCAGGGCAGCAGTCGAACATTAACTGTCCGGCCCGTACGGGACATGCAACATGCGGTCGTGCATTATCCTGCTGAAATGTAGGGTTTCGCAGGGATCGAATGAAGGATAGTGCCACGGGTCGTAACACGTCTGAAATGTAACGTCCACTGTTCAAAGTGCCGTCAAGGCGAACAAGAGATGACCGAGACGTGTAACCAATGGCACCCCATACCATCATGCCGGGTGATACACTAGCATGGCGAAGACGAATACACGCTTCCAATGTGCATTCACCGCGATGTCGCCAAACGCGGATGCGACCGTCATGATGCTGTAAACAGAACCTGGATTCATCCGAAAAAATGACGTTTTGCCATTCGTGCACCCAGGTTCGTCGTTGAGTACACCATCGTAGGCGCTCCTGTGTGTGATGCAGCGTCAAGGGTAACCGCAGCCATGTTCTCCGAGCTGATAGTCCATGCCGCTGCAAACGTCGTCGAACTGTTCGTGCAGATGGTTGTTGTCTTGCAAACGTCCCCATTTGTTGACTCAGGGATCGAGACATGGCTGCACGATCCGTTACAGCCATGTAGATAAGATTCCTGTCATCTCGACTGCTAGTGATACGAGGCCGTTGGGATCCAGCACGGCGTTCCGTATTACCATCCTGAACCCACCGATTCCATATTCTGCTAACAGTCATTGGATCTCGACCAACGCGAGCAGCAATGTCGCGATACGATACACCGCAACCGCGATAGGCTACAATCCGACCTTTATCAAAGTCGGAAACGTGATGGTACGCATATCTCCTCCTTACACGAGGCATCACAACAACGTTTCACTAGGCAACGCGGTCAACTGTTGTTTGAGTATGAGAAATCGGTTGGAAACTTTCCTCATGTCAGCACGTTGTAGGTGTCGCCACCGGCGCCAACCTTGTGTGAATGCCCTGAAAAGCTAATCATTTGCATATCACAGCATCTCCTTCCTGTCGGTTAAATTTCGCGTCTGTAGCACGTCATCTTCGTGGTGTAGCAATTTTAATGGCCAGTGGTGTGCATTGATCATACACTCCTGCGACATCTGCCCACTGTCGATGGGGTAGATGTACAGTACACCTATGTCTTTAAAAACCCCCCAAGTGAGAAAGCCAGCAGTTTCAAGTCTGGTGAACGGGTAGGCCATGCTGTCGGACATCCTTGACCAATCAATGGTCCATGAAACGTTGCGGCGAGGTACTGTCCAAATCTGTAGGATCTATCGCACAGAAATCAGCACCTGTTAGTCTTTTTGGTAACGCGTACGGCCCTATGAGTCTGTCACCGACAATTCCTGTCCATACGTTGATACTGATGCGATCCTGACGCCTCACTCTCCGTGACTGCTCGAGGACTGGCATCCATCCACACGTGCATATTGTGGAAATTCACTGTGCCATCTCTTGTGCATCTTGGCTACAGCACCGAATACTACACATTGCTTGTCACAAATAAAACAATCCGTATCTGAACAGGCTCTTGTTTCCAGACGTATTATTACAGAAACTTTTCTTCTAGTTTTCTTCTAGTTTTGACTGCTTTCTGTACGAACACGTGACACCTTTTTTAACCACCCTGCATATGGGGTGATTCAGCTGCTCCTACCGATGGGTTTTATGCAACCCGCTGTGCCTTCAGATATCATGTGCAAGATTCTCATATTCTCCAGCTCACTATGCACAAACTATTAGTCCTACAGAAAAAAACGAAGACAACCTTTTTGTAGGAAATCTAATGCAGTTAAATTCTGTACCGGATACGTTTTCGCTAGAGGCTGTAGTTTTCGAGGCAAAAGTAACTTTCAAACGCATCTCCACTCCCACACTCAGCCTCCACAAGTAAAGATTTCTAGTGTGTTGTTCATGGCACTCATTCCTATCACTGTACAAAAATTTGCGAATGTACGAATTACGGTATTTCCTACATTCGACCTCTTTTAGTATTTATTAACCAGCCTTATTAAACTACTGACTTAGTTGAACACTTAACTATAAAACAGACGTTTGTATAAATTGAATTTTAGCAGCATAAAACAAACAATTACATCGTTTTATTCATTAGGCCTCTTGACCACCAAACTGCTGTACTTTTAAAGGCTAAGTCTGGATCGAAATGTCAACGCAATTAGTTATAGCATGACGTTTATAAAAGTTGTTTTCGATCATTAACCTCACAGGCACATTTAAACTAACAACGTTAAGCAAATATCCGACAGTGAAGGTGGCATAATACTCCAATCAATAGAGACCAAAACAGCTCTAATATCGGGAATGGTTCGTGCGGTCGGAAATTTTTGTACAGTGGTAGGAGGGAGTGCCACGAACAGCACACTAGAAATCATGACTGGTGAGGGATGAGTGTGGGGTAGAGGTACTTGAAGGTCACTTTTTTACGTTTTTCTTGAATAACTCGAAAATCGGGGCCTCCAGCGAAAACGCATCCCAGTGCAAAAATTAACTACACTCATGCTCATAAATTAAGGATAATGCTGGTACATGGTAAAACAACGCTATGGTGGGCGGTTTGCGGATTTAAATCACCTCGGGGTATGACCACGCGGTGCATTTGACCTGTGGTCGTCGTACGGTGGCCCTAAATGGCTCTAAGCACTATGGGACTTAACATCTGAGGTCTTTAGTCCCCTAGAACTTAGAACTACTTAAACCTAACTAACCTATGGACATCACACACAGCCATGCCCGAGGCAGGATTCGAACCTGCGACCGTAGCGGTCGCGCGGCTCCAGACTGAAGCGCCTAGAACCGCTCGGCACACCGGCCGGCGGTAGCCCTAAAAGCAGTCCATATACGCAGAGGTGTGTTGGTGCATGTCAGAGTATGGTGCAGCGAGTAAGTGTGCAGACGTTTTCAGACGCGCTAATGGTGACTGTGTGTTGAAAATGGCTCAAATGACATATATTGATGACGTTATGAGGCGTAGAATACTAGGGCGACTGGAGGCTGGCCAAACACAGTAGGTCGTAGCACATGCCCTCCGTGTGCCACCATGTGTGATCTCAAGAGTATGGTAACGATTCCAGCAGACACGAAACTTGTCCAGGCGCTACAGTACGGGACGTCCACAGTGTACAACACCATAAGAAGACCGATATCTCACCATCAGTGCCCGCAGACGGCCACGGATTACTGCAGGTAGCCTGCTTGGGGCCTTACCGCAGCCACTGGAACAGTTGTCTCCAGACACACAGTCTACAGACGACTGAACATACATGAATTATTCGCCCGGAGACCTGTAAGGTGCATTCCACTGACCCCTTGTCACAGGAGATCCCGTAAAGCCTGGTGTCAAGAACATAGTACACGGTCATTGGAACAGTGGTCCCTGGTTATGTTCACAGACGAGTCCATGTATTGTCTGAACAGTGATTTTCGCCGGGTTTTCATCTGGCATGAACCAGGAACCAGATGCCAACCCCTTAATGTCCTTGAAAGGGACCTGTATGAAGGTCGCAGTTTGATGGTGTCGGGTGGGATTATGATTGCTGCACGTACACCCCTGCATGTCTTTGACAGAGGAATTGTAACGGGTCAGGTGTATCGGGACGTCATTTTGCACCAGTACGTCCGCCTTTTCAGGGTTGCAGTGGGTCCCACCTTCCTCCCGATGGATGATAAAGCATTAACGCATGGCCCCACCGAGCTGCCATCGTGGAGGAGTACCTTGAAACAGAAGATACCAGGCGAATGAAGTGGCCTGTCTGTTCTCCAGATTTAAATCCCATCGAGCACGTCTGGGATGCTCTCGGTCCACGTATCGCTGCACGTCTTCAAATCCCTACGACACTTCAGGAGCTCCGATAGGCACTGGTGCAAGAATGGGAGGCTATACCCCAGCAGCTGCTCGATCACCTGATCCAGAGTATGCCAACCCGTTGTGCGGCCTGTGTACGAGTGCATGGTGATCATATCCCATGTTGATGTCGGGGTACATGCGCAGGAAACAGTGGCGTTTTGTAGAACATGTGTTTCGGGACGGTTTTCTCAACTTACGATCAATACCGTGGACTTACCGATCTGTGTCGTGTGTGTTCCCTATGTGCCTATGCTATTAGCGCCAGTTTTGTGTAGTGCCACGTTGTGTGGCACCACATTCTGCAATTATCGTTAATTTATGAGCACTAGCGTACTGGGTGATCAAAAAGTCAGTATAAATTTGAAAACTGAATAAATCACGGAATAATGTAGATAGATAGGTACAAATTGACACACGTGCTTGGAATAACATGGGGTTTTATTAGAACCAAAAAAATACAAACGCTCAAAAAATGTCCGACAGATGGCGCTTCATCGGATCAGAATAGCAATAATTAGCATAACAAAGTAAGACAAAGTAAAGATGATGTTCTTTACAGGAAATACTCAATACGTCCACCATCATTCCTCAACAATAGGAATAATGTTATGAACAGCACTGTAAAGCATGTCCGGAGCTATGGTGAGGCATTGGCGTCGGATGTCGTCTTTCAGCATCCCTAAAGATGTCGGTCGATCACGATACACTGCGACTTCAGGTAACCCCAAAGCCAATAATCGCACGAACTGAGGTCTGGGGACCTGGGAGGCCAAGCATGACGAAAGTGGTGGCTGAGCACACGATCATCACCAAACGACGCGCGCAAGAGATCTTTCACGCGTCTAGCAATATGGGGTGGAGCGCAATCCTGCATAAACATCGTACGTTCCAGCAGGTGTTTATCAGTCAGGCTGGGGATGATACGATTCTGTAACATATCGGCGTACCTCTCACCCGTCACGGTAGCAGTTACAAAACCAGAATCATGCATTTCCTAGAAGAAAAAAGGCCCGATAACAGTAGATGTGGTAAATCCAACCCATACCGTGACTTTCTCGTCGTGCAATGGATTTTCCATGACAGTTCTAGGATTTTCGGCAGCCCAAATTGTGCAGTTGTGGGCGTTGACAGACCCTCGGAGCGTGAAATGAGATTCGTCGGTCCACAACACGTTACTCAACCAATCGTCATCTTCCGCCATCTTTTGAAACGCCCACACCACAAATGCCCTCCACTTCACTAAAACGCCCGATAACAGTTCATGATGCCGATGGATTTTATACGGATAGCATCGGAGGGTACGCCTTAGTGCCAACCAAATAGCAGTGTTTGGAATGCCGGTGCGACGTGTGACTGCACGAGCGCTGACTTCCCTATGCATAGACGAACCCGCTACAGTCTCCATTTCTTCCTGAACTGTCTCAGCACCATTACGCCTTGTGCTCGGTCGGCCACTACGGGGTCTATCGTCTAAACAAATCGTGGCTTTGAACTTCGAAATCATTCTCGCCACAGCTGCATTTGTCAACGGACCTTTACCCGTTCGAATCCCCTTCCCATGGCAATAGGATCGAATTGCTGAACTAGCACTTTCCCCATTCTGATAATACAGCTTCACAAAAAACGCCTTTTCAGGTAACGTCAACATGCTGCGACTGCTGGTGCATCTGATTCTCTCTCTCATTACAGCTCCTTTTATACACGATTGTCATGTGCAGTCACTGACGTTTTGCTGTCCAGCGCCATCTGACGGACATTTTGTGAACTTTGTTTCTTTTTTTTTTGTTCTAATAAAACCCCATGTCGTTCCAAGCATGCGTGTCAATTTTTACCTCTCTATCTACATTATTCCGTGGTTTATTAAGTTTTCCAATTTATACTGACTTTTTGATCATCCGGTACATTAAATTTCCTACAAAAAAAGTCCTCTTCATTGTTGTTTCTGTAGGACTAACAGCTTGCAAAATGGCTCTGAGCACTATGGGACTCAAAATCTGAGGTCATCAGTACCCTAGAACTTAGAACTACTTAAACCTAACTAACGTAAGGACATCACACACATCCATGCCCGAGGCAGGATTCGAACCTGCGACCGTAGCGGTCACGCGGTTCCAAACTGAAGCGCCTAGAATCGCACGGCCACACAGGTCGGCGACAGCTTGCACGTAGTGAGAAAGTCAACATGAAAATCTCGCACGTGATATTTGGGGATCGCATAAAATCTACTGGTAGGGGCCGCTGAATCACCCTGTATATGGAATCTCGAGATATGGCAAATCCTGAGGTACCCGAATTACGCTCAGTAGGTTGTGCAACGGCTTTTATAATCAGTTTACAACGCTATACCCATAATTTTTCGCCTGACGTTGACAATGAACGCACAAACATTAAAACATTCTCTTCTGGCAGTGCGGCTCGTGGACAGAAGGGCCGTCCGGAAGCTGTGGCTGCCGCTCTCAGCAGAGTGGGCGTGCAAGTGTCTGTCCGGTAGCGGCGACGGCGGCCACCGCGGCTCACTTACACGTCAAAGCTGGCAGACGAGGATGTGCGGGCTCGTGTGTCGCAACACTTGGGGCTGGAAAAGTCCGCGATCCGCCGCCGGGAGCTGGCCGCTGCGTCCACTGCGGAGTGGAGAAGCGTGTCCGCTGATAATGCGACAAGTGCCGCATCTGGCACGCCACGCCAGCCCGCGGCCCACCTTTCTGCAAGGCCCTCGCGTCGCCGCTGCTGCCCTCTGCCTGCGGTGACAGCACGGCCCTCCGTCCTCGGACGTCGTCGACAGCTTACTCCTCCGTGCCGAGGACTACAGAACAAGGAAAAAAAAAATCCACATCTTGAACTCAAAAATGTAATAGCACAACGAGCCTTTCTATGGTATCCACACATCACGTATTTTAGTAAAGACGAGCTCCTTGAGGTTTCCAATTATACTGAAGAAGTGATACAAAGAGTAAGAGCAAACAATGAAACTTTAAAGGTCTATTTGCACTGTTTAGAATATGTCGAGCATATGTACACAGTTGTGATTTTGTGTAGCGTGTTTCTATGATGCAACAAGCAACTGTGAACAGTATGTATATGGACATAGCCTGTTGCACAAGGTGCTTTATGTTTTTAAACATTATAGGGATGACAAACCTCTTGTAATGTGCTATTTCTATCCACTTGACTTCTTGTGTGGGATGGCACCATAAAATGAACATGTTTTACGACAAAAAGATTTTAATACCTGAAGACGACAGCAGTCCATTGAAACAAGCTGTCATAAGTAAAAAATAAAATAAAGATATTTTATGCGATCTTGGATGTTGAATGGTTTTTCAGTAATCGCCGTTCAGCTCTCTCAAAATGAGAAAATTCAAAGTACGAGGGTTCCCCAGAAAGTAATGCACAGCAATTTTTTCTTGAACAGTCTTTATTGAACATAATGAGAACTACACACACGAAGGAATGGTGTTTTATCCCCACATCCTATTTCTCCACTATGGCCTTCCTCCAGCGCGAAACAAGGGCTTGTAGGCCCTGGTGCGGCTGGTCCCGGCGGAGGTTCGAGTCCTCCCGCGGGCATGGGTGTGTGTGTGTTTGTCCTTAGGATAATTTAGGTTAAGTAGTGTGTAAGCTTAGGGACTGATGACCTAAGCAGTTAAGTCCCATAAGATTTCACACACTTTTTTTTGGTAGGTCCTGTAGGTACAAATCCTTGTCCTGGTGGCGGAGCTAGTGCTTCACTGTGTGAATCACCTCCTCATCGCCCTCAAAATACCTTGACATCCTTTAATGGTGAATGACAATATCAGTTCGTGACCTGACAGCTTGTCAGGTGTGGATGGTCTCCCCGACCGCTGCAAATTGTGGAGCCCCGCCTACCCGCCTTTTGATGACCTCACTCTCCGTGCCCAGCGACTAACTGTACTTCGGTCAACAGCAGATGCTCCATAGACTTTGCAGAAGCGTTTCTGAATATTCCCCACAGTTTCTTTCTCTGCAGTGAGAAATTCAATGACGGCACGTTGCTTGTAACATACATCATCTACAGACGCCATTCTGAAACTGTCCTGCAGCTACGCTATCTGTCGGAAGAGACGGAAACTTGGCGCGATCACCCAGGAGACTTCAAATTATACATACGTAACGTTTCACTTTCGTAGCATTGTTTTCAGCTGAGAAAAAGTGCGGTGCATTACTTTCTGGGCATTCCTCGTATATTTGTAATAATCATTTAATACTACATCACCTCGCGGCTCATGAAACTCTTGCTAAACGTGTGTTACCGCTTGAGGACAATACTGTTAATACCGAAAAATTAGAAAACGTAACTGAGGTGGAGGTCGGTTAAGAAGTAGCTGTCACGCCCTGGATAGGCCCTCCACGTCCATGCACGCTATATTATCCCGAGGCAATAGATTCCCTTCCTGCTCCACAGCTCCATGCTATTATCTACCTACGGTACCGACTGTTTAGATAGCTCTCCAACCCTATCCACGGATCAAGACTCATATTGAATCCCTCTTCCTAATATCACGGATCAACCACAATTATTCGAGTTTAGCCCTCACTCTTTCTCTCACTCAGTTCACTACATTCAATAGTCCGCCCCCCGTAGCTGAGTGGATGCCGGCATGGTAACTCAGCGTGTTCGGTCAGAGGGTTAGCTACCCTCTGTATTTAAAAAAAACTGAGTTAATGGGTCAATGACGAACTGAAACGGGTGTCTTGCGACGTCCGCCCCGAGCACATGCAACGAACGAAAACGAACAAAACGAGACTAAAAAAAAAAAAGAAAAAAAAAGTGATCAGCGCAACAGAATGTCAATTCTAAGGTCCCGGGTTCGATTCCCGGCTGGGTCGGAGATTTTCTCCTCTTAGAGACTGGGTGTTGTGTTTTCCTAATCGCCATCATTTCATCCCCATCGACGCGCAAGTCGTCGAAGTGTCGTCAACTTGCACCCGGCGAACGGTCTACCCGACGTGAGGCCCTGGTCACACGACATTTGCATTTACTATATTCAATACTCGCTCTGCCCACTCTGGTAAAAATGGTGTTCCAGACATATCATTACCTATCCCGCCATACCTCTTTTTGTCTTTAACCTAACCACCCCTAATCACCACGAAAAAACTATGTAAACGGCAAACACTCATATCATCATCATCATCAGTACCGGACTTTAAGAAATTTAGTCAGTGTTAATAATCTTATCTATTTCAGTGTAATAATTTCAGCGTATTAATTGTCAAGAAATTCTTTCCTAAAAGATGTCACAAAAATTTAGATTAAAAAAAACATGAACGGTAGAGAATCCTAAACTGTGTACGCCTATTTTCGGAAAGGAGCTAAAAGTTAGAAACAAATATTTATTTTTTTGCTGACATAACCATCTTTCTTCTTGTAGCAGCAACTTAACTCACAAACTGCTGAAAGTGGTTATCATTGCGCTCAAAAAAATGGTGCAAGAGCGGGGTAGCCGGGTGGTCTATGGCGCCTTGTCACGGTCCGTGCGGCTCGCCCCATCGGATGTTCAGGTCGTCCATAGTGTAAGTTAGTTTAAGTAAGATTAAGTAGTGTGCAGGCTTAGACGCCGATGACCTCAGCAGTTTGGTCCCATAAGACCTTACCACAAATTTTCAATTTTTTTGGTGCAAAAATTTTTGCCGGCACACCTCAGACATCTCTGTTTTCTGTTGTGCTGTGAGAGAGACAGCTAGGACCCTAATAACCAGTTCACTCTCAGATTCTTGTGAAGTTTCGTACAACATCGACTTTGTGTAACATCATAGGGTAAGTAACATACGAGTGAGATTCCGCGATTGCGTTCTTAAAGGGGCACGATCTCCTCTTCCAATCCTACGACGAAGGTACCTTTTATTCACAGACGTTAATATCGAAATAGGGTGGTGTACCATTGTGTTGAAACCACGTCCTCTTGCGGGCAACATGAGATATAGTCTACAAAAATTGCGGCAGGACGTCTTGATGGACACCAGGTAACGTGCATCATCCAACTTGAGGATCACCACATACGGTCCATACAAACAGATTTGAATCTCTAACGAGGTATGGTTGTTACGGCAGAAGAAAGCACCATCACGGTTAAAGAGGCATCATTTGTGAGAAAAGTGTACTGTGGGATGTTCGACACTTCAGTGTTGGAACTAATCTCTGCGTTCACTTGGCGCCATTACTTGCGCTCGTTCTTCACTGAAGCGCAAAAGAAACTGGTACAGGCATGCGTATTCAAATATTGAGATATGTAAACAGACAGAATACGGCGTTGCGGACGGCAACGCCTATATAAAACAAGTGTCTGGCGCAGTTGTTAGATCGGTTACAGCTGTTACAATGGCAGGTTATCGAGATTTAACTGAGTTTGAACGAGGTGTTATAGTTGGCGCACGAGCGATGGGACACAGCATCTCCGAGGTAGCGATGAAGCGAAGATTTTCACGTGTGCCCATTTCACGAGTGTACCGTGAATATCAGGAATCCGGCAAAACATCAAATCTCTGACATCGCTGCGGCCAGAAAGAGATCCTGCAAGAACTGGACCAACAACTGAAGAGAATCGTTCGACGTGACAAAAGTGCAAATTGCTGCAGATTTCAGTGCTGGGCTATCAACAAGTGTCAGTCAGCCTGCGAAGCATTCAACTACACATCATCGGTATGGGCTTTCGAAGCCGAAGGCCCACTCGTGAATCCTTGATGACTGGACAACACAAAACTTAAGCCTCACTTGGGCCCGTCAACAACGACATTGGACTGTTGATGACTGGAAACATGTTGCCTGGTCGGACGAATGTCGTTTCAAATCGTTGCTAGCGGATGGACGTGTACGGGTATACAGACAACCTGATGAATCCATGGACCCTGCATGCCAGAAGGGCACTGTTCAAGCTGGTGGAGGCTCCGCAATGGTGTGGGGCGTGTGCAGTTGGAGTGATACGGGATCCCTGATACGTCTACGTACGACTCTGACAGGCGACACGTACATAAGCATCCTGTCTGGTCACCTGCATCCATTCATGTCCATTGTGCATTTCGGTGGACTTGGGCAATTCCGGCAGGACAGTGCGACAACCCAAACGTCCAGAACTGCTACAGAGTGGCTCCAGGAACACTCTACTGCGCTTAAACACTTCCTCTGGCCACCAAACTCCCCAGAAATGAACATTATTGAGCATATCTGGGATGCCATGCAAAATGCTGTTCAGAATAGATTTCCACCCCCTCGTACTCTTACGGATTTATGGACAGCCGTGGAGGATTAATAGTGTCAGTTCCCTCCAGCACTACTCAGACTTTAGTCGAGTCCATGTCGTGTTGCTGCACTTCTGCACTCTCACGGGGGACCTACACGATGTTAGGCAGATGTACCAGTTTCTTTGGCTCTTGAGTGTATCTTTACATTGGTCGCCAAACTTATTTGGTGAATACAACGATTATATAAGGTTAATACCCCATAAACATTGTTTGCGGTGGTATTGGCAACGCGGCCGATGATTAGATAGATAGATAGATATTCAGAGATCACAGATCCTGCAAACCAAGCGCTGCTTCCACAAACTGCCTCCATTCCTTCCTGTTTTGGGCCCAGTTCCTCCAGGTGTCTTCCATTCCCAGGGCTGCTAGGTCCTTCGCCAGGTCGTCCATCCAGCGCTGCCTTGGTCGTTCAATGGGGCGTTTGGTGTTTGGTTTCCCCGCTAGTGCCATCTTCGCCTGTCTTCCATCTGGCATACGGGCTACATGACCCACCCATTGTATTCTTTTGCTCTTTGTCTTTTGCAGGATAGTTGGTTGTCGAATCAGAACGTAGATTTTCTCGTTTTTCCTCCTCCTCCATTTTCCGTTATCTAAAACTGGTCCCCATATCTTCCTCATTACTCTCCTTTCAAATATTAATAATTTTTCCCTTTCTCACTTAGTCATGTTCCATGTTTCTGAACCGTACATTACTGCTGGGCATATCACTGTGTTGTAGATTTCCATCTTAGTGTTCACTGAGATCGATTTAGAGCCGAGCGTCTCTCTGAAGGAATGTATGCATTTCAGTCCCACTGCTATTCTTTCCTTGACGTCCATTTTTATGGTGTTGTCCGTGGTAAACCAAGATCCCAAGTATTTGAACTGGTGTACTCTCTTGAACCTCTTGCCATCTATCTCAAGAAATTCTTCCTGCTCTTGTCTTCTTCCTAATTGCATGAACTCCATTTTGTCTCGATTCACTTTGAGCCCTACCTTCTGTGCATAACTGTCCATTTTCTGGTACATTTCTTTCAACTTGGTCTTTGTTTCACTTAGTAGTATTATGTCATCTGCATATGCGAGACAATTGAAGTTACCGTCCATCTCTCCTCCAGCCCACTCCTGTTGCCTACACTCTTTTATTACTTTCTCTAAGATGACATTGAACAGAACACATGAGAGAGCATCCCCTTGTCTGAGGCCTGTCTCAATCTCGAATGTTTCTGATATGGCACCTCAGAAATGTACTGCTGCCATTCTCACTATCTTCTCAGGGATTCTGAAGTCACGCATTGCATTGTATAGGCTATTCCTGTGGATGCTGTCATATGCACGTTGAAAATCGACGAACAGGCTGTAGATATCTTTATCATATTCCCAGTGTTTTTCAAACAATTGTCTTAGCGCGAAAATGTGATCTATTGTCGATCGGTTTGGTCGAAAGCCAGCTTGGTACTCCTGTATGTTAGTCTCTACGAATGGTTGCAATTTTCTGAGGATAATGATGGACAGCACCTTATACGTTACATTCAACAAGTTGATTCCTCTGTAGTTACCGCATTCCATTTTGCTTCTCTTCTTGTATGTTGGGCATATTATAGCCAGTTTCCATTCTTCTGGCAGTGTCTCCTTCTCTCATATCAACTGGATCAGTTTATATATCTCTAAGTGTAAGCTCTCACCCCCTTGCTTGATTAATTCTGATGTTATTCTGTTCTCCCCTGGGGCTTTGTTGTTTCTGAGTCCTTTGATTGCGATCTTCACGTCTTCTTCACTAACTTCCCATTCTTCTTCATCTTTCCTGTCCTCCGTAGTGTTTGCAGGTAATATCTCATCTTGGTCTGGGCGATTCAACAGTTCTGAGACGTATTCTTTCCATCTTTCTACAGTTCTTTCCTTGTCATTTATCAAGCTGCCGTTCTTATCTCTAATGAAAAATGTTGGGCACTGAAATCCACATTTCCGATTTTTTATGCATTGGAAGAATTGCCTTGCGTTCTTATTTTATTTGTTCCCAAGGTCTCGAACAGACTGTGAACTTCCATACAGATACTGAACATGTGGAAGTAATAGAGCAACGTTTGGTAATAAGAAAAACAGCAGCGACCTCCTAGCGTATTACTCGTCGTGCACCCACGGCGGGCGGCGCTACGCAACACGACGCGGCAATTACGGCGGAGCCCGCTGAACGCTCTGCCGCTTCCTGACCACCGGCCGGTGCTGCGCCGCGCCTTGACGCCAGCGCCACCTGTCCAGCCACCGCCGCCGTCGGCGCTCTTTGTTTCGCAGGGCACTCGCAACAGGTGGCCCGCTTTTCTCGCACGGCACTCTTGTGTGCGCAGTATAGATGCGGTCGTGCGGTGTAGACGCTGCCTTTCAGTTTTATCACATCCAGCGAGCGGCCTCAACCGTCACCCCCTATAGAGGAAAGCCTGCGCGCCCGCTCAGTGACGTCACGCACAGAGTCTGGTGCCGGTGCTCGCAGTCCGTTTGGCCACAGCAATAGACTGTAAAGGGATCCGGACGACGAAAATTTCGTAAAGAATCCCTCGGATACACAAAAGCATGACAACACCAATGTCACACAGGTGTGGTCTATAAAAGCAACTGTGAAACAGAGTAACAGAATAATTCAAAGTAATTCTTAGACTGTGTATCCTGTAGTACTATAAAATACTTAATGGTAGTGCTTTTCATGAGGTAGACACTGTTTTGCTTTTGTATTTCAGCTGCTATCCCCTAGTCGATAGATCAGTTCGTAACTTACATAGAAACTGACAATATAATGAAGTTAATACAGTGCCAGTTATGTGCTACCCATTAGGCCAAACATGAGCACACAACTGCTTTCAAGTACTTCAGTTGTGTATCTATAAGACAGCAGTGTACGCCAATGGCATTTATCTGAAATTCATGACCCAGAAACTAAGAATTTGTAAAATACACAACTTTTTTTTAATAGTTTTTTCATGGTTTCACAATTCCTCCCTTTGCATTTTCTGATAGCCTATTGATCCGTTCATGTAGTAATTCATTTCTCCTTTCTATGGTTTTAAAGCAAAACATTTATTCGTGCATTATAAAGTCAGAAGCTTACTGTAATCACTAATAGTAACATTTCTTGCATTGAACTTCAAATTCCCATCAATAATTTATTAAAAACAAGAGACTGAGACACTGCTTTTACTTAATTTTCTATTTTTGGGTATACCACATTCCTTGTTTTTGAACAGTCAACTTCCTGAAGACTTTTACAGCAGAAAAAAACAGAACTATATACTAGAACCAGAATACATCGAAACTCGTCTGTATCTTATGTGCATGTACTTAATCATAAACAGTAAGTATAAAGATACACTGAGATATTTAACTACTTAAGTATGAATGTGCTTAGGTTATACTGCTTGAACCTGCAGAATATAGAATTCATACAATCTAAACCAGCTAAACTGTAGAATTGCCAGGACAAGAAAACGAAACACTACCGTGCGAGGTGGCGCAGTGGTTAGACACTGGACTCGCATTCGGGAGGACGACGGTTCAATCCCGCGTCCGGCCATCCTGATTTAGGTTTTCCGTGATTTCCCTAAATCGCTCCAGGCAAATGCCGGGATGGTTCCTTTCAAAGGGCACGGCCGACTTCCTTCCCCGTCCTTCCCTAATCCGATGAGACCGATGACCTCGCTGTCTGGTCTCCTTCCCCAAAACAACCAACCAACGAAACACTGTTTTCTTCGGCACTTATGCATTTACGATCTTATATATTAGTCAAAATGTCGCTGACCTTGCACACTGCGTAAGTGCCTATTCTTTGTTAGCACACTTAACGTCTTTTAAGAAATGAACAAAATAAATACTCACTCTTGAACTTGAAGAAGGAGTAAAGTTAACTCTGCGAATACTTGACAACTGTTTCTTCCTCGTTGCTTCTTCCTCTGGAAACATAAACACAGTTACTTTTAGAGCATCGAAACGGCATTTTGCAGGCAACGAAATTTTCACAGGCAAGAAAAACAGATCACCAGTTTAGTGCACAGAAAGTAAACAACCAAATCACATACACTAACGCAGGAACACAATTCACTATAATAGTAAACTAACGCGAAACGCGCCGCACGACTGTTCACAAGCACTGTCTCATAAAACTGTTGAAGACTAGCTAGACTCCATGTGTAGCCATGTTGTGACGTCACGCACTTCGTGGACAGGCTTTCTTTTACACTCCATGAGATCGACCATTTAGTGACTGAGTGAAAAAAGGCATTCTAGCGGCATTTCAATTTAAGTTCAACAGCACTCAGTGCGATAGGCAATTTGGGCAAGGGTACATAGGGACCGAGACTCCGACTCATGGCATAGAACGTTTATTCAGTCAAGAGAAATAAACATCTACATCTATACGCTACAACGTACTTTACGGTGTGTGGCGGAGGCTAGTTCTCCACCACCCCTCTTACGTTATCAAATAGCGAGTGGGAACAATGGCTATCGATAAACTTGCCTGTCCCAGCGCAGAGACCAAGTTACTCAGGAGTCGATATGCGGTCAGTTACTAACAGAACGGTGCGGGATCAGACTTACGTGTCGATCTTCGGCAACGCAGCAACTGCTACTCTTTCTCCTCAACATGCGCCGTCGGAGGTCGACTGAAATGTGTCCTCTCTCTCACGGGAGGCATGTTTTCACCCAGTCTATTGCCCAGATACCGTCGAACGTCCCAGAAAACTATGTAAACCTCCCTCGTTTCACTGCTGTGTTTTCCCTGGTAGCGCCCTCATGTCCGTAAGATATTATCTCCCCGAGATCTCTTTATGAAATGTTCTCTGGACAAAATGTGTTTGCTGATCAAGGCTATAGAGCGGAGGCGACAACCATGTTTAATTATTGTACTATTCTGGTCTTGCTAGGAGTTTAATTTTTGCGAAGAACTGAATATGTTGATTGTACGTATGTGACAAGACTTTCTGACGAGAGGAAGGAATATAAAGAACCACTTGACGGGAATGATAACTGTAGGCAGATTTTATAAATGGGCAGCAATGAATGCTCGAGTGTACAACGAAGCGCAGAGTGTAACGAAAGTACCTACCGGAATAAAACTTTGTGTTCAAGCGAGACTCGAACTCACAACTTTTCCTTTTGGAGACAAAGCTATTTAACCAGGAAAGATTTTCAAGTAAGTGTCACAACCCGTCTCTAAGCTCCAACCTGCAGCTGCCTCTCGCCTCTTCTTGATGTCTCTTTGGACGTTCGTCTGAGCTACCAGCAGTGGTTCTCCAGATATGTTGGAAGACTGGAGAAGTTAGATACCGTCCGCCTTAAGTTGCGATGGGCTGTGAAGTTTTTCGGATGATTCAATACGGAAGAGCGTTGCTCGCGAAGAGCAAAACTGTCGTTCCGAGTCCCGGATAGACATATGGCTTTGTTGTAAGGAACTGCCACTATAAATATAGGAACTCCCACTTCTTTTGACCACAATGCTATAAATGAGAAACTGCTGCCCCATGTGGAGAGAGATGGTTTAGAGATAAAATGTAGTATTCTTAGGCGGCAGGAAGACAGCATTATCACAAAGGAAAAGAAAGTAAATGAAGCTGCGATGGTAAATACGATACTGCAAGAAGAATTTGGCAAACTGCTGAAAGACCCATGAAGAAACAAGGCACCGGGAGAAGACGAGATTCCCTCAGAATTTTTCAGACCGTTAGTGAAACATGTCACGACAAATCTGTCCCACCTGCTATTCAAAATGTGTCAGACAGTCGAAATACCAATACCATCCACACAAATGCCAAGTCGAGAAGTGCGACAACTATCGCACAATCAGCTTAAGAGCTCGTGCTTCCAAGTTGCTTATAAGAATACTATATAGAAGAATGGAAAAGAAAATTGAGGATGTGTTAGATGATGGTCAGTTTGGCTTTAGGAAACGTAAAGGCACCAGAGAGGCAATTCTGACGTTGCGGTTGATAATGGAAGCAAGACTTAAGAAAAATCAAGAGACGTTCATAGGATTTGTTGACCTGGAAAAAGCGTTCATCAGTGTAAAATGGTACAAGATGTCCGAAATTCTGAGAAACATAGGGATAAGCTATAGGGAGAGACGGGTAATATATAACATGTACAAGAGCCAAGAGGAGAGTGGACGACCAAGTGTTCGGATTAAAAAGGGTTTAAGACAGGGAGGTAGTCTTTCGCTCATACTGTTCAGTTTCTAAATCGAGGAATCAATAGTGGAAATAAAAGAAAGATTCAGGAATGGAATTAAAATTCAAGGTGAAAGAATACCAATGATAAGTTTCGCTGATGACATTACCATCCTGAGTGAAAATGAAGAAGAATTACATGAGCTAATGAATCAAATGAACAGTGTAATGGGTATAAAATATGGATTGAGAGAAAATTGAAGAAAAAAAATGGTTCAAATGGCTCTGAGCACTATGGGACTTAACATCTTAGGTCATCAGTCCCCTAGAACTTAGAACTACTTAAACCTAACTAACCTAAGGACTTCACACACATCCATGCCCGATGCAGGATTCGAACCTGCGACCGTAGCAGTCCCGCGGTTCCGGACTGAAGCGCCTAGAACCGCACGGCCAACGCGGCCGGCAAAATTGAAGAAAGACGAAAGTAATGAGAAGTATCCGAAATGAGAACAGCGAGAAACTTAACATCACGTTTGCTGATCACGAAGTAAATGAAGTTAACGAATTCTGCTATCTAGGCAGCAAAATAATCGGTGACAGACGGAGCAAGGAGGACATCAAAAGCAGAAGAGCACCGGTAAAAAGGGCATTCCTTCCCAAGAGAAGTCTACTAGTATCGAACATAGGCCTTAATTTGAGGAAGAAATTTCTGAAAATGTACATTTTGAGCACAGCGTTTTATGGTAGTGAAACAAGGATTTTGAGGAAACCGGAACAGAGGACAATCGAAGTATTTGAAATGTGGTGTTATAGACGAATGCTGAAAATCAGGTGGACTGATAAGGTGAGGAATTACGAGGTACTGCGCAGAATTAGAGAGGAAAGGAATATGTGGAAAACACTGACAAGGAGAAGGAACAGGATGATGGGACATGCCTTAAGACATCAGGGAATGACTTCCATGATACTAGGGGGAGCTGTAGAAGGCAAAAACTGCAGAGGAAGACAGAGATTGGAATACATCCAGCAAATAATTGTCATTGCAAGTGCTATTCTGGAATGAAGAGGTTTGCACAGGAGAGGAATTCGTGGCGGGCCGCATCAAATCAGTCTGACGACTCAGAAAAAATACTGTTCATAGTAACTCTCCCGTCTTCCGGTTTTCTTATTCTTTATTAGACCTACATTATCCCTAGAAATTCTTCCAATCCATCTGTGGCATACAGCAAATCAGTGCTTAACAGTATTAGTTAAAAACAGTGTTGGTTGCAATTTTAGTTTTTTTTTTTTTTGTTTTTCAACGACGCGTTTCGCCTTATTTAGGCATCTTCAGGTTATTTTTTTTATTTTTCAACAACGCGTTTCGTCTAGAAAAGATAACCTGAAGATGCCTAAATAAGGCGAAACGCGTCGTTGAAAAATAAAAGAAATTAAATTGCAACCAAGATTGTTTTTAACCAATACATTATCCCTATTCGATTTATGTTGATAACCCTGTTCTCGCCTGAGCAGAAGCTCTTTTCTTCCTGCATCACTCGTCACAAATTCTCACTGCATCTAATTTCAACCTGTCAGTTTTCCTTCTTAAGTTCTTTAACCTACTTACCAGATTCAGGGATCTAACATCCCAAGCTCCCATTCGCAGCAGAATGCCAGTATTGTGTTTATTTATGACTACTTCTTTCTGAATAATCCCCGCTCAGAGATCCAAAAGGGGGATTAATTACCTCTGGAACATTTTACCCAAGTGGATGAAAACATCATTTAACTATGGAGCTGAGCTGGGTGCCCCGAGGAAGAATAACGGCTGTAGTTTCCCACTGCTTTCAGCCGTTGGCACTACCAGCACAGCAAGGCCATGTAGACTAATGTTACAAATGTAGGTCAGTCAGTCATTCAGATTGTTGCCGCTGCAGCTACTGAAAAACCTCTTCAGGAACCATAGATTGCTCACCACAGATGTTCCTCCGTTGTGGTTGCACTACGGCACGGCTACCTGCATGCCATCTTACTTCGGCAAGGTCCATAACTCACGTAGGAAATAAATGGTTTAAGGTTTAAAATCAGTACATTTTAAAGTTTAGATATGTGATTCTAGGGAAGACGGAAACAGATACCACGACAAATTTTACTATCGCTCTGTGTTGTCGCCCCCTTGAAATAAAAATAAGGCAGTTGGAGTACATCTACATCTACATCTACATTTATACCCCGCAAGCCACCCAACGGTGTGTGGCGGAGGACACTTTACGTGCCACTGTCATTACCTCCCTTTCCTGTTCCAGTCGCGTATGGTTTGCGGGAAGAACGACTGTCTGAAAGCCTCCGTGCGCGCTCGAATCTCTCTAATTTTACATTCGTGATCTCCTCGGGAGGTATAAGTAGGGGGAAGCAATATATTCGATACCTCATCCAGAAACGCACCCTCTCGAAACCTGGCGAGCAAGCTACACCGCGATGCAGAGCGCCTCTCTTGCAGAGTCTGCCACTCGAGTTTATTAAACATCTCCGTAACGCTGTCACGGTTACCAAATAACCCTGTGACGAAACGCGCCGCTCTTCTTTGGATCTTCTCTATCTCCTCCGTCAAACCGATCTGGTACGGATCCCACACTGATGAGCAATACTCAAGTATAGGTCGAACGAGTGTTTTGTAAGCCACCTCCTTTGTTGATGAACTACATTTTCTAAGCACTCTCCCAATGAATCTCAACCTGGTACCCGCCTTACCAACAATTAATTTAATATGATCATTCCACTTCAAATCGTTCCGCACGCATACTCCCAGATATTTTACAGAAGTAACGGCTACCAGTGTTTGTTCCGCTATCGTATAATCATACAATAAAGGATCCTTCTTTCTATGTATTCGCAATACATTATATTTGTCTATGTTAAGGGACAGTTGCCACTCCCTGCACCAAGTGCCTATCCGCTGCAGATCTTCCTGCATTTCGCTACAATTTTCCTTAGTAATGTATTACCACATACCATTCTTGTGTTAGAACTTGCTCATTCAGTTTACTCTGAGAAAATGAAATTATTGAAAAAGGACATCTGGGCAGTATCACATGTTCCCTTTCATCTTTAAGTTCAATGGAAGCGTTCTGATCATGAGATGGTTGATACTCGCATGGTGCTCCGTAATAGTTAACTGTCGTTAAGACAGCACTGTGTTACCAAGTATGACATAATTTTTATGCCACATTTGGAGACGCTGTAGGGAGCTTCAGAAGAAGAAACTCAAACTTCCGATGCGCCAGTCCTGCAGCTGACCGACAACGATGTGAACAAACCAACAGTCGAATAGGAAGCGCTCTATAGTGGACTTTGACTAACTGAGCGTTACATTTTACTAATTCTTATAATATTTATATTGTAAAAGGAAATGATAGTCTAATATATAACAGTCTAATACGAAATTTTAGACAGGATGTGTATGCTCCTCATTTAGCGAAAGACGTTAAAGTAAGTATCTATCGCTTTTTTAACTACCACCAGATATCGATAGTGGATG
Source organism: Schistocerca piceifrons (assembly GCF_021461385.2). Taxonomy (NCBI): domain Eukaryota; kingdom Metazoa; phylum Arthropoda; class Insecta; order Orthoptera; family Acrididae; genus Schistocerca; species Schistocerca piceifrons. The sequence goes on along the minus strand of NC_060138.1, from coordinate 745,712,894 downwards.
GATCTTTGTTCTTCTATTCTAGTACATAAAATGCAGCAGACTAATTTCACGTTAGCCAGAATGCATGACTCTCTTGGGCAGCAAATGAGTATATGAATTTTGTTGTGCCTTTATTTTATAATAAAAAATGGCTCTGAGCACTATGGGACTTAACATCTATGGTCATTAGTCCCCTAGAACTTAGAAATACTTAAACCTAACTAACCTAAGGACATCACACAACACCCAGTCATCACGAGGCAGAGAAAATCCCTGACCCCGCCGGGAATCGAACCCGGGAACCCGGGCGTGGGAAGCGAGAACGCCACCGCACGACCACGAGCTGCGGACTATTTTATAATACTAAATGTATTTTGCATAATGACATCTTCAGTTACATAAATATGTAAAAATGGCCGTTGGAGACGGTCGAAATCGGTAATTTAAAAAGATGATAGTGGCTGTGTCGGATAACGAAAGAGCGTTTTAAGAGGACTATATTGCAATAGTAAGTAACCTTTTCAAACTATATGATGTTGTTTGTGCTGGAAAGATAAATACAAATTTCTCGGATTTCTAGACCGCGACGTTTTGAAGCCAGAAGATCATACTAGTGACACTCATCTGCACATTGCACCATTTCGAGGAACTCATCTGGCTGGGAAACAGAGACTTTCCATTAATTTCTTCAAATAATTGTACTTCTCTGTTTTTAATATTATTAGTTGCGCTAATGATGTGTCCCGCACTATCTATTTGACTTATTTATTTTTTATTCTTGAGCCAAACACCTGGAGACTCTTAAGTCATCTGCAAATGAAAGAAGCATGAACAGTCGCTTGTCGTTTGCGCACTCTGTAGTAAGTTTGCCCACACTGACGAGATATTTCGTAACTAGAGTTGCCTACGCATGTTGATCCTTCCGTAAAAGAAGAGAAGGACTCGGACTGTGAATAGGAGGGTTGTCCAATGAGTAAGATTCCTATTTTATTTCTCTGCAAAAACAACTTCCCCGTGACACATGACGGCTGGCGAGACTGGCTGTTACGTGTTGACAACACTCACAGCTGTTTGTGATGAATACCGCAGTGTCTGGCCAGTACGCTGCCTGCAAGCATGGAGTTACCACTATCAAGTGCGTCCGCTTGTGATCTGCTCTCTGTAATTTTTTTTTCACAGCAGTACCACTATCCGCTGAGAGTTAACCTCTTCCTACGGGGACGGCTGTATGAGAATTAAAATGGTTTGGTATTGGCGTGTAATGTCAGCGGAAGAGCACGAAGATGTGCATGACGAGCAGTGCACAGCGAGACCCATTACGGCAACATGTGATGATGCCATTATTGTGAAGGACGATTGACGCGTTACGATTGATAATATCCTAATGCGGCTGAATGCTGGGGTTGCAATTGGACGCTTATCCATCGCAAAGATCCTGACAGACCATCTTCACTAACGCGAACACTGTGCAAGACGGGTGCCACGTTTGCTGAATGATGTCCGCAAGCAGCAACGCTTGGATTCGGCCAGAATGTTTCTGAAAATTAATCAGAGAGAGGGAGACCTGCCCTTCAGACGGCTTGTCACGCGGGATGAGACCTAGTTCCATCATTCGACTCCTGAGACATGACGTCAGGACATGGGTTGGTGAAAACCTGGCGAAAGTGCCCCAAAAAAACAAGGGTCACACGTTCGTTAGGGAAAGTTATGGCAACCATCTTTTGGAACTGTGAGGCGGTTTTGTTCGCTCACTCCCTGCCTTGCATCACCACAATGAATGTTAAGAGTCGCTGTAATGTCTTGAGGAATTGGCGAGCTGCTGTCAAAAGAAAAGACGTGGACTTTTTTTTGTCTCGCAAAGTTATCTTCTTTCGTGACAAAGCTCGGCCTCATACAGCTCGAATGACCGAGACGTGGCTCGGAAGATTCAACTGGGAAGTGTTTCCGCATCTGCCATATTCACCAGATCTTACCCCCAACTCAAAGGTCATCTCGGAGACAAGCACGCCGATATGGTACAACGGTTTGGAGAAACTTGTAACGTTGCTATAAAAAAAAAAATTAAAAAAAAATTCAAATGTGTGAGAGATCTTATGGGACTTAACTGCTAAGGTCATCACTCTCTAAGCTTACACACTACTTAGCCTAAATAATCCTAAGGACAAACACACACACCCATGCCCGAGGGAGGACTTGAACCTCCGCTGGGACCAGCCGCACAGTCCATGACTGCAGTGCCCCAGACCGCTCGGCTAATCCCGCGCGGCACGTTGCTAAAAATGCTTGAGAAAATAAAACCGTGAATGTGTAGAAAAGTAACGGAAGCATTGTAGAATGTCAATGAAATTATTTCAACATTACAAATTGCGTGTGAATTTATTAAATAGGGAAATTTACTTATTGGACGTCTCTGGGTAGTTAGAGTGCCCCTGTATGCGCTGGTCTAGCGACCGGTGCACGATCTGCAGACATTATTCCGCTATTTATAGCTGCCGGACAGACGCGATGGCGGTCCCATGGGAACGCCAGCTCGCTAGAGGCGCCTCCTTCTCCGCTGGAGAGTCAATGCGTGATGCACGGCGGCCAGTTAGCGCAGGTCTTCATTTGTTTTACTCTCGAGAGACCAAGTTTTTTTCCCGAAATGGGAAAGCGGCGTGGCTCGGCGGTCCTTTGCGCGCTTTATCCGCCGCGTACTGATTGCCGGGAATGAAATGTGGCAGGCAGCGGTATAAAGCAAACAGCTCCCGCGGCGGCGTGTTTGCTTATCTCTCGCGACCAAGTCGGAGTGCGCGGCGCGACACGGGGCGGCGGTGGCGGCGGCAGGTAAGTCGGTGTTTGTAGAACACTCTGTCAGGGCGGCGGCAAGCGGCCGCCGGCGCCAGGAAGCGAGTAAATCGCGCCGGAAGCGGAGTGCCTCTCGGCCGGTCATCGGGGGCCGTCCATTAGCCGCCTTCGAGAGATTTCCCGTGTTCGCCTCGCCGCGCCGCCCCCGAGCCGCGCATGTGCAGTTCCGCCGACACGCAACGCTGCGCCCGGCTCGCTGTTTGTCTTGCGTATCGCGTCTTTTGTTGCGCAGTTCGCTTACGACGGCTCCAAACGCGACCGATATTCCGCGGCTCTTTTCCGCTTGTTTCGTCATCCAGGTATAATTAAATTGTTGTGAACTACACTCTGGCCACTTTCATTTCGTACTGTCAATCCAAATGTGCAGAAAATCGGACGTCAGAACATATAGTACTCACGAAAGATCACAATAATTTATTTTAGAGGGTCCTAGAAACTCATGTCTTAACGAGTTGAAATACAGAAAGCTCCCGGTTGTTGGCGTCCTGATTATCTTATTTACCGATTATCGATGCATAGTTCCGTGATTTTTAGGGTTTCGTACCTCAGTCGTCGGTAAAAACGAAATCTTTATGGGATCGATTTGTTGTCCGCCTGCCTGCCTCTCTATTTGTCCCACCGTTAAAAATACTGTTTATCAGGTGCGGGTCGGCCTACCAAGTTGAGATTTATGTCACATACTAAGGTGTACGGTCCCTTTCCGATCTAAAAAAAATTGAAGCTGCTAAGTCACTGCAATCAAAAGATCCGAAGATTTGTGTCACATGTTTTGATACTCGCAAACTCCCTCACTAAAACATACATGGTACTTTTAGTTACCCTATATTCACAAAAATGCGGCAGAAAGCAAGATTTCACAACGTAAGTGAAGGAGATGGTTCAAATGGCTCTGAGCACTATGGGACTTAACATCTGAGGTCATCAGTCCCCTAGAACTTAGAACTACTTAAACCTAACTAACCTAAGGACATCACACACATCCATGCCCGAGGCAGGATTCGAACCTGCGACCGTAGCAGTCGCGCAGTCCCGGACTGAGCGCCTAGAAGTGAAGGAGAAAGTCTGTTAATTGTGAATCTGTAATTATTTCACACGAAACTAAATTCTTTTGTGTTTTGGTATCTGACTGACTGTCTGCCCATCCGTCTGTTAACGCCCCTTTTATTCAGGGACTGGATGACGTAACGAGTTGAAATATATGCACATACTAACAAGGAAAATTCCATATCGCACTTGTAATGTTGATGCATTAAGTTGTTCTCAAAGCGGTGCTGATACTCAAGACAATAAAAGCGGGTTAAATCCTGTGAGCTATCTGGGGAAGTTAACCTTGCATTACTGAGCAACTATTTCACCAGGTATCCAGTCTAGCTTACCAAATTCCCAACCAGACTAACATTAATTATAATATTTTAGTAGTCATCTTACTATAACCGGTGATATATATATATATATATATATATATATATATATATATATATATATATATATATATATATATATATATATATATAAAGACAATTTAAATAAAAAGAAATAAATCAGTTTATATTTGGACATTTATTTTAACATTGATAATTGTTCCGTTAAAATTTCAGCATATTAAACTTGATTCGTAACTAAGCTGGTGCCTTATTTAGGATTGTGAAAATGTGAGTTTGTAATCTTACGGAACACATCAAATATGGAGCCAAGATTGGGAGACTGCATACAACACTGCATTCATAAAATAACACACGAAGAACGTTGAAACATATGCAAGAGGAAATTAACCACAACCAACCGATTCAATTTTCACCCAAAGAAGTTACGTTCGTAGCGCAATCCTGTCCGTCATGAAATTACCACACACTGGTATACTAAATTCATACTAACTCTCTGTGAAATCTTCCCGAAAAGAATAGCTGAGTGCTACTTTGATGCTTACACCACATGCTTCACGTGCTCGACTTGGTTTACACAAAGACTGTAACTCCACAATAATTTTCATAATTAAAATAAATTACATCGAAACACAAATTACAAAAAAAACCTCGAACTGGTTACTACCGTCTTACAATTAACCTGATGGGTCAAACAATTGTATAAACACGTGGTACTAGTCTCACAAAGTACACCCCACGTGGGTTGAACGTAAAGGAAGGTTGCTATATTGAAAAATATTGTCAAGACGAGACGTTATAATCTCACGCACATTCGCATTTAAGATTGATGATCTTAGGTAGAGTTACGGATCATCCACACGTGGTTCCACTTTACTCACAAAGTAGTGACAAAGCAACTACTGGAAGATATCCTGAACTTCACACCCGAATTACACTGCGTTGCAATTTAAGATAACATTAGATATTTTAGATCTAAACCTGAAATAAAGGTCCAGAATGAGATTTTCACTCTGCAGCGGAGTGTGCGCTGATATGAAACTTCCTGGCAGATTAAAACTGTGTGCCCGACCGAGACTCGAACTCGGGACCTTTGCCTTAAGGTCCCGAGTTCGAGTCTCGGTCGGGCACACAGTTTTAACCTGCCAGAAAGTTTTGAAATAAAGGTGATTAAATTTTCAGTTAGGCTGAACTTACGAAATCCATTGTCCTACAGACTTAGCAGAGACGCGCTTAGCCGGAGATCTTACCACTTCAGACGCTCGCCGCGGACAGACTGCCCTGGGCCCCTACCAAGGGTGCTTCCAGATACAAAACGGAAGTGACCAGAGAAGCAGCTTCCTATACCAACATGACAAGGGACGGACAGGACCATACTAGGAATAGAAACCTCTTTGCTTTTAGAAAGCGTAGCAACCTGTTCTGACGTTGGTCCTACTGTTCTCTAGCAGACAGGCTTGTGTGCTACCATGAAGCATGCAACTAGAAATACATTTGCTCATTCATCCTTTCACACAGAAGGGAAGGGGGATGACAGTATCTTATCATATACAGTATATAAAAGAAAGCGGATGGAGGTTCCGTATGAGACTGTGTGGCATGATTTACATATAAACTGTGTTTTAAAGTGTAGTAGAGTGACAGATCGTTCTTGATTATGTATAAAAGTAACACGTTCCACTGCTCAGTCTCCTCCCAGATAGTCAGAAACACCACAGTATATTTAGAAGTGGAATGTATGCCGTAAATGACAACAGTTTTAAAAAATTAGCATGAAAGGAATCCAACAGAAACCTTTCACACTCTCTAAGAATAAGTGGTAAGATGGCCCAGTGAATAGCCCGTCAAAAACTGAACCAGAACGAGCATGAAAACAGGAAAAATGTATATTGAACTGTGACAAAAGAACCAAAATGGAAACCTTGAACGATCCAAACTCAAGAGGTGCAACGCCAAGTAGATTACTAGCACCACGGGATTGTTAAACGCGGGCACGGTAGCTCAGTGTGTTCGGTCAGTATGTTAGCTGCCCCTTGCAATAATAAAAAAAAACTGAGTGAACGGATCAAGAATGAGGTGAACGGGTGTCGTGGGACGCCCAGAACAAATGCAACGAACAGTATGAGATCACACACCCCCCTCCCAAAAAAAGGTCATGGAGTAATTATTTCTTTTTCACAAAACTATGAACTCTATACCTGGCCATTGACGTGTCTGTTCGCTCTTTTTAAATCTGTGTCGTGGTGTAACATACATTTGCAACAGTGAGTTGTAAGGAAGAGACTTCCGGTCGCATGTACCTCCTACTTGTTTTGCATGGGTGCTACATGTTATGACTCTTGCGTCCGTTTTGGAAGTTTTGACTCTTGAATTTCTTTGTTGTAACATAGTTCACACCTACTTATTTGTTGTTTTCATACCTAGCTCTAAGTGACATCTCGCCTGCTCTCACTATTTACCGCATTTACTTGCGACGTTAATGTATTCTTACCACATGACTCATACTGTATAACCACTGTGTAGTATGATAGTTGCCAACTTTATACAAGGAGAATACACACGTCAATGACCGGACGGAGCATTTCATAACTTTGTAAAAAAAAGGAAATAGTAGGGTGAGAGAGATTTGACCACGCGTCTGCCGCTTTGCTGTCCCACAACGTGTACCACATAACCACGACGCCGCAGTTCTTGCAATTCTCTCAGTATTGCACATCTTGAGCTTGGATCGTTCACTGTTTCTATTTTGCTTCTTTTTTCACAATTCAGTACAGTTTCTTCCTGTTCTGATGCTTGATCTGTTCTCAGTTTTTGACGGGGTATCCACTGGGCCATTTTACTACTAACTCTGAAGGGGGGGGGGGGGGGGGGGAGGGAGGGCGGGCTGCCATAGGGAATTTCACTTGTAAGGTCTACGCTTCCTTAAAGATGTAATAAATGTAAACTCCTAAGTTAATGGAATCAAAAGATAGGTAGGTCTTTTATGTCACAGGCCAGTACGACTTTACGGCCGAGCGGAGCGGACGTACTGTGTTTCCACCTGCAGCGCTGTAACGCTCGCCTTGTTAACTTCCCTCGGCTGACACACATTAGTGTCGCCGTAGCGCGACAAGATCATGGCAAATCAATACCTAAAATTAACACTGAGATTTGATTTTAGTAACGACCTTGCAAGACCAAAAGCACTCGATGTCGAGCGCTTTTTACAGGAAGAGGCCAAGATCCCGGCTGCCGACATCGTCGGCATCTACAGGGTGTTTCAAAAAGGACTTTACAAATTTAAAAATTCACATAAATTTATTGAAAGAAGATACAGAGCTGGATTTAGTGAGATTTTGTAGGGAAGCACATCAAGTTTTTTTTTTACCCTAAACTAAAGATGTTGTATGTGGCTTCCTTTGGTTATCCTGCAAACATCCCATCGGAAGTCAATTTCTTCCCGAACTCGCTGCAACACTGCAGGTGTAACTTGCTCAGTGGCGGCGTAAATTCTAGCTCTAAGTTCTATAGAGAAGCCGGCACAGGAGGTGCAAGCACGATATCCTTGATGAATCCCCATAAAAAAAAAATCGAGTGGTGTCAGGTCTGGGCAACGTGGGGGCCAGGCAACTGGCGCATCATGGCCAACCCACTGACCTGGAAAGCGGTCACTGAGAAAATCCCGGGCATCAGCCATGACGTGGGGTGGTGCACCGTCTTGCATGAAGTAAACGTTTCGTTCTTGGTCATCTTCATCGATCTGAGATATCAAAAATTGTTGTAACATATCCAAGTACACTATCCCATTGACGATTCTCTCACGGAAAAAAGGAGCAGTACACTTCGTTCTTACTCAATGCACAAAAAAGTTCAGTTTAGGCTATCACGAACATGTTGCAATGTTGCAATGCCCCAAATCTTACAGTTATGTGTGTTAACCTTGCCACTAAAGTGAAACGTCGACTCGTCAGAAAAGATAATTTTGTACAAGAAATGTTCACCCTCTTGTAATTGATTTAACATATCCACACAGAACTTCTTGCGAGCAATTTTATCAGTGTCTTTTATTGCTTGTACGGTTTGAAATGAAAATGTTTCTCAACACAGGCCAAACAGTCGTATGCGGGATTTGCAGTTCGCAAGATGCAAGTCAGGTCGGTTTCGTAGGACTGTTGACAAAACGTTGTCTCACTCGTTCAACAACGTCGTCAGATGTGCTTGGACGACCTGATAATTTCCCATGTCTTATCGAGCACTCTGTTTCTACAAAACATTTATGCCACTCGATACTGTAGGCGTACTAGGAGGATCCTTAGCGTACTTGGTCCGGAAGTTACGCTGAACTGTTGTCGCCGACTTCAATTCTTCAAAACCAAACACACAACTAGGACGCTCAGGTCCAGTGAAGGAAGCCATCTTTAACGCAACTGCCGGTAGCGCTCCTTACGGTACGATTCAGCACTAGCAAACTACGCGGGAGAAAATTTGATTTTTTTCCCTGCAAATTGACACTACAATCACCTCTGTAGATGCTATGAATTAATTTATATTAATTTTCAAAGTTGTAAAGTCCTTTTTGAAACACCCTCTACTTTTAGATCGTAAGTAACACGGTCTGTGTGAAAATTAGTAACGACGCTACATGTGACAGGTTTCTTCGAGATATGAAACAAGAACTACGCTTCTGTCAGGCAGACGGGAATGTTGCCAGCGTCGGGGTTGCTCATGCCGGTCACGGACCGCGGACTCTACGCATATTCTACACTTCAAACTTCCGGCGGCGGACGTCATGGCGGAGCTCCGCCCCTACGCTGCAGTATGCGAACACGTGGCAGAAAAGTGGACCCAATTTAAGACGTAGCCGGTCCTCAACGGAGTAAGCCAGGTGCACATTGAATATCGACGACACGTACCATTATACATTCAAATGGTAGGCTGCCGGGCCGTAGTTATATGTGACGGTCAGTCTAAAGCGGTTTCCGGATGTGACAAGGATGATCACGTAAGTTCCGAGTGCGTCCAAAGTCGGATCACACAACTTCCACTACAGGACGTAGCACCCCCGCCGACACCGACAATTTTCCCAGTAACATACACGGCGGCGCTCACGACGTCTCCGTCTATCCACGCGCAACAGACAGACGTTGCAATACAGGAACCCCCCTCCGCAGGCCGACACCGGGCCGAGCTGTCAGATTTACCAGTGGCAGAACTCTGTCCAACACCAGAGATACCACTGGACATCTTAGGCACCGTCGTCAAAGGATGACACTCGATACACTGATCTCCCAACGGAAGGCTTTGTGCCGGCGAGGTATGAGTTAATGCTATCGTCCGACACGGAAGGTCACACACACAAACAGAGTTCCTGAATCGGTGAAAAAGACACCCCAGGACCATTCGAAACACGGCAGTTTTCACTCTTAGGAGGAAGAAGAATTGATCCTGCAGGACGCCGACCATGAGGCTGACACCATTGCCACTGACTCCGCCCCTGCAGAACGGACGGCAGTTAAGTCAAAGTGCGTCTGCGGCGAACAGTGATCAACAGGAAGGTTCCAATGTCGGGAGCGCAGCCGCTTGTTCAAATGGTTCAAATGACTCTGAGCACTATCAGACTTAACATCTGAGGTCATCAGTCCCCTAGAACTACTTAAACCTAACTGACCTAAGGACATCACACACATCTATGCCCGCGGTAGGATTCGAACCTGCGACCGTAGCGGTCGCGCGGTTCTAAGCGCTTCCAGACTGAAGCGCTTAGAACCGCTCGACCACAACGGCCGACGCCGCTCGCTCCCTCCCCATCACCCACTACGTCCTTATGGAACATGAACAGACTTCCACGCCCGAGGACGTGGAGACTGAGCATCAGGGGCCCACTGAAGGCTGGACGACACCCGGAGGGCGCAGCTGGTGGCGTGTGACGTCACTCGCGACGTCTAATTCATTCCACCATCACCATGGATAAATCTGCCCAATCACCGGCCCGCCAGGCTTACTGTCAGGCTTCGATGAACATAAAAATGATTAGCTCTCCTAACAAGATGCAACTTCTGATTGGTTGCTTGGTTGGTTAATTTGGGGGGAGGGGACCAAACAGCGACGTCATCGGTCCCATCGGATTAGGGATGGGGAAGGAAGTCGGACGTGCCCTTTCAAAGGAACCATCCGGGAATTTGCCTGAAGCGATTTAGGGAAATCACGAAAAATCGTAATCAGGATGGCCGGACGCGGGTTTGAACCGTCGCCCTCCCGGATACGAGTCTAGAGTGCTAACCACTGCACCACCTCGCTCGGTCGAACTTCTGAGAGAAACAAGACGAGCCACAGGAGTCGTCTATGCATTTCTGCAAGAAGTGCGTATGACCGCACTCCCGAACCTTTATGTCTACGCAATGTACATAGCACCTGGTGGTCCCATAGATACCGGCAGGGCGATTTTACTGAGTGATGGTAACCACACGATTTATAATATTTATGTACCGTCAGGCACCACCAAACGTCGCGTTCGGGCCAGGTTCTACTCTTCTGACATTGCCCCCCTTTTTCTAGGACCGTGCGAACACTGCATCTTCGCAGGAGATTATAACTGCGTCCTTCATTCCAAGGACGAAATCCCTCATTACCCACCCTGTCAAGGGTATGCTGATTCACGACATTCACATGTGCGACATGTGGGAAAGGATTCACGGTGACACCTCTGGACACACGCATTTTACGAGTCATCCGGCGAGCAGACTGGATCGCACACATGTGTTACAAGGTCTTACGCAGGGAGTGGTGACCATCGAACGATGACCTCTGGCATTTTCTGATCACAGTGGATACATCTGCATGATGCAACTCCACCCTGAACAAGTCTGGCATAGTGACTGCCTTTGGAAGTTGAATGTAAGACTCCCCCAGGAACCGGACTGCTGTCGGCAAAGTCGCCACAATGTGGCCCACCTGAGAATGATGTCACTCCAAGTACCACTTGAATCTGGAGTGGTGGTTCCTCTGCGTCGAATCGCCAATCAGCACCCTGGACTTTTACACTGAAGAGCCAAAGAAACTGGTACACATGCCTAATATCGTGTAGGGCCCTCGCGAGCACGCAGAAGTACCACACACGACGTGGTATGAACTTGACTAATGTCTGAAGTAGCGATGGAGGAAACTGACACCATGAATCCTGCAGGCCTGTCCATAAATCCGTTAGAGTACGACGGGGTGGAGCTCTCTTCTGAACAGAATGTTGTATCCCAGATATGCTCAATAATGTTCATGTCTGGGAAGTTTGACGGCCAGCGGAAGTGTTTCAACTCAGAAGAATGTTCCTGAGCCACTCTATAGCAATTATCGACTGTAGGGTGTCGCATTGTCCTGCTGGAATTGCCCAAGTCCGTCTGAATGCACAATGAACATGAATGGATGCAGGCGATCAGACGGGATGCTTACGTATGTATGACCTATCATAGTCGTATCTAGACGTATCAGGGATCCGATATCACTCAAAATGGACACGGTCACACCATTATAGAGCCTCCACCAGCTTGAACAGTACCCTGCTGACATGCAGGGTCCATGAGCTTGTCTCCATAATCGTACACGTCCGTCCGCTCGATGCAATTTGGAACGAGACTCGTTCGACCAGGTAACATGTGTCCAGTCATCAACAGTCCAATGTCGGTGTTAACGAGTCCAGGCGAGGCGTAAAACTTTGTGTCGTGCTGTCTTCAAGGGTATACAAGTGGGCCTTCGGCTCCGAAAGCCAACATCAATAGTGTTTCGTTGAGCAGTTAGCATGCTGAGACCTGTTGATGACCTAGCAATGAAGCGTGCAGCAATTTACGGAAGAGTTGTGCTTGTGTCACGTTGAACGATACTCTTCAGTCGTCGTTGGTCCCGTTCGTGCAGGGTATTTTTCCGGCTACAGAGATTTTGGAGTTTTGATGTTTTACCGGATTCCTGATGTTCACAGTACGCTCCTGAAACGGTCGTACGGGAAAATCCCCACTTTATCGCTACCTCGGTGATGCTGTGTCGCATCGCTCGTGCGTCGACTACAACAACACGTTCAAACTCACTCAAATCTTGATAACCTGCTATTGTAACAGCAGTAACCGATCTAACAACTGCGCCAGACATTTGTTGTCTTTTCTAGGCGTTGCCGACCGAAGTGTCGCGTTCTGCTTGTTTACATATCTCTGTATTTGAATACGCATGCCTATAGCAGTTTCTTTGGCGCTTCAGTGTACTATGCGGCACTCAGGGATCTCGTCGCTCTACTCCTAACGCCGGACAGACAACGAGAACGACGCCGAATAAAGTATCACATAGTATCGTTGACTCCTTGGACAAGATGAAGTCACTAAATATTCAGGATCCGATGGATTACAAGTCCAGTTTTTCTAAACCATCCGTGAGATCTTGATGACCTACTACCCTACAATGTTCCGAGAACTCATGTACCTGGACCGCATAATACCGCTTTCCTTGCTCGAAGAATTACTCATACGAGTATACAAGCCAGGAGGAGAGCAATCCGTCAATGCTATTGGCCACTTACAGTGTTGAACGCCGACTACAAGATCTTCGCCAAGTTTTTTGCAGGCGGCATTAAGAAGTCTTTGCCAATGATTCTCGTCCCATAACGGGATTGCAGGGGGGGAGATACCATACAAATGGCGACTGGCGACTGCAGGGGCTTAATAGCGATCGTCTCTGCATGCTGCCTTCGAGTGGCTATCTCCTTCATCGATTTCAATCGGGCCTTTGATAGAGCACACCGTATCCTCCTCCCACAGGTGATGGACCATACGGGTTTCCCCCAGGCTCATCGACACTCTGTGGCATCTCCTGGCAACAGCCAGCTCTCAGGTCCAATACCCTTCAAGAGGTCTCTACGACAAGGTTGACCCCTTTGTATCTACCTTTAAGCAATCGCGCTCGAGTCAACCACAGGCTGTCTGGCATCATCCTATGGAACATCACCTTCCGGTATAGGGCGTATGCCACTGCTGGTTCGTCCCGCCGATGAAGTCCGCAGCGTACTAAACTGGATCGAGAGACAGGGACAGGCTGCGGGCAGTCTTCTGAACATCAAGTCGGCGGCGCTGAGCATCGGGGTGGTCTCAGGCCGGGAGCGGTCGCCGCCCTCCTGCCAGTTACTGAAGTCAGATATTTGGGAGGCACTTTTACCAAGGGTGCACATGAAATGGCCGCGGCTAACTTTCCACTGTTACTACAGGTTGTACAAGTGATGGCGCGTAAGAACCTTCTCCAGCGAGCAGACCACGCCATGCGTGCAATATGTTTCCGAGAAAAAGTCGACAACACGTGCTCTATGAGGTCGATCATTATAGTCCATCCGTACGAAGTCTGCGGCCACAGCTTCTCGTAACAACTGCACAAGATCTTGTCACGATACCTGACCCAGTTAAACTTTGCCAAGTCACACGTACAATTTCACGAAGAGCTGTTCGAGCGGTCAACGTAATCCTTGCCCACACCGTCAAGGATTGTCCTCGATATCGGTCTTTTTCCACAATGTTTTGGTCCCGAAGTCGTGCTCCACGTTCCTTCCAGATGCGAATCCGTCGAGAATCATTCTCCAGACCAAATCGGGACTAGTCTTTGAAAAGAACGTTGGCCACTGTTCAACCGTCTAAGTGGGACGTTGGCGACTCGACTCTATACCTTCCTTTCTGTGAAGACGCATGAGAGGCACACATACAGCAGGTCTCCGACAGTAAAGGCCACTCTGCCGAAGTCTTCTGTACACCGCTTGCCTCGATTCAATACCTCCAGTGGATGCTGTGAGATCAGATGCCAGTTGCCATGCAGTGCTATGGCAGTGCTGTCGTGCCCTTACAGCCAAATAAAGGCCCTCTCTCTGATGTCACACATTGTCTGCCCTACCCTGGACTTCGGGATACAGTTTTGATCTCTATAAACTGTCACCACATCCGAGAAAGAACTGAACGATTCATATTATGTCATCGGGCCACATCAGATTGCGACTGTCCTGCTCCCATTCTTTCTACGGCTCTCCACCGCAGAGAGTCTGGTAGGCGTCTTCTCTGTGCCGTACGGCACCTTCTGTGATTGTGTACACAGCGATTGTGGATGTCTGAATATCCGGCAGAAACTACCCCGTTCGATGGATGCCCTGAGCTCATCGCTGGCGTGCTTGCCCGTTGACCGGAATGCCATCTTCCGTGTAGAACACGATCATATGGACATCTGTTGACAGTCTGTATGATTGTATCGTGAATTACACACAGACGATGAAATATCGGTTTGTTTCTTTAATTTTGGACACTATTATAGTGTACATTATGACACTCTCACCCTGCCCCTATACGAGGGAGGGCTGGGTCTGGTTAATGTCCGAGTACGGCTAGCTGCTCTTTACTCGAGCAGTATGTGGAAACGATGGACAAGGCAATACGCCTCCCTCACGAAGTGTGACGAGGGCCTCCCGTCGGGTGCAAGTCTTTCGATGTGACGCCACTTCGGCGACTTGCAGATCGATGGGGATGAAATGATGATGATTAGGACAACACAACATCCAGTCCCTGAGCGGAGAAAAATCTCCGACCCAGCCGTGAATCGAACCCGGGCCCTTTGGATTGACATCTGTCGCGCTGACCACTCAGCTACCGGGGGCGGACCCTCACGAAGTGACTGCTGGAGATCCAACGCCGGTCTCTTGTCTCGTCGGTGGCGCGGCGCAGGTAGCGACACAGCTCTCCCTGTATCGACATTCCTTCTGGAATAAAGCCATGTGGCCTCGGATTTTCCCACAATGCTCTCACCGAAGGCGAAAGATCTTTACACCACCCTTCTGCGGGCAGTTCCGCGTAACGTGGTAGAAACCAAGTACCCCACTGTTAATTGGCCACGAGTGCGGCAAAACGATACACTACCACTTTCTGCCACCCACAATGCGTTGACATGGTATCAAGTCACCAGCAAAAAGTATGCAACGAGACACCTGCACCATGCTCCCTATTTTGCCCCAACTGTCGCCTCCCGGACACCGATGAACATCGCTTCACGTGCGTGTCGCCGTCGTGTCGTGACTGACACAGCATATCTTAGCTTTTTGTCCGGATGACTATTGATTACCCTCGCTATCATATGTGTTTCAAGGAAATGACATTTGACTACATCTTTGGCTCAGGCGAGAAAATGGAGCTTGATTACTGGTGGTACTTCTGAAACGCTCACAACGTTTTAAAACGCACATTGCGATACCGAAGCCTTGTGGAAATTATTTACTCAGTTTTTTTGTAAACCACCCCACCCCCACCACCACACAGCTAGTTGGGGAGTGCCAAGCTCAGCGTCACATATTGCGCAGAATGACCTGAACTGCAAACCGTGCGAAAGGAAACTGATTAGCTGCATTCTGTTGTAGATATTTTAGGCGGCGTTATTGGAAACAGAAAACGCCAGTGACAGCCGACAAGAAACCTCCAGCTGCACCACTGCTTGAAGTAAGAGTCTTTCAGCGTTTGTGCTGAAGTAGCGCAAGCAATATATGAAGCTATTTTAGTTTATGATTTGAATTATATTTTTACTGTAACATTCTGTTTTGTAGCATTTTCATTTATACACATTTCCTAATTATAATCATGTAATTAAAATAAATAAATAAATAAAACAAAACACAGTATAGACCTGTGGAGCCTGTCACCCTTGGAGAATTTCTGGGAACAGTTAGGGTCTACGCCTGAAGAGGAATAGCACATTTCTTTTTTTACGTTAGGGTCAAAGTGGCGGTGCCTAGTAGTAGTAGTAGTATGGTATTCTGCCTTACGGCAGGCTTGTCATGGGATAAGCCTCTTCCACTTTTGTCTCCTGATAGCCAGTCTTTTCATTTCTGAATATTTGCCTCCTTTGATATTGTCCAGCGTTTGATATCTTCTTTTTCCTCTTCCCCTTTTTCCCTCCACCATTCCTTCTATTCCCTCCTTCAATAAACAGTCCCTCCTTAATCAATGTCCAATCCAGTTACGTTTTCTCTTTCTGATGACTTTCAGCATGTTTCTTTCTTCTCCAACTCTTCTTAATACTTCTTCATTCCTTACTCAGTCTTCCCATTTCACTTTTTCCATTCTTCTCCATACCCATATCTCTAGTGCCTCCAATCTTCTTTCATCTTCCTTCCTCAATGTCCAGGTCTCCGCACCATACAGTGCAACGCTCCAGATGTAACATTTGGCAAGTCTTTTCCTCAGATCTTTGTTTAGCGGTCCTCAAAGTAATTTCTGTTTCCTATTGTTTCCTGTTGCCTAGTAGGAGTAAATTTTATTTTTGTTTCTTTTATTTCTGGAGATTAAACTTAGTTAGAGAAGGAGACAGGTCCACAGTCTAGTAATAATAATAATAATAATAATAATAATAACAAGGGTAGTCTTTGACAAAAAAGGGGGTTAGTGTCTTAGATAAAAAGAAATCAAAAAGGAAAAAAGGTCAGCTTCTTTGATTAGTGAACAAAACGTCCCTGGTCCTGGGTTCGAACCCTACCACTGTATAAAATTTGAATAAGAATCATCAGCAATGGCGGTCAAAGCCTTACGACGTAAGAAGTAATGGCATTGTCAAGGAGGGCGAAGGAGCAAACAGGGTTTCAGGGCACTCTCTTGCCCATGGGGCATGCACTTGAAGGCGAGAGAATCAGCAATGATCAACGGCATGAGGTTCCAGAAGACATTAGAAACCACTGCACCAAAAACACATAATTTGTACCCACAGGTCATGTGGTATGTAATTGAAAAAGTATCTCGATCACCTCTCTATAGGCAAAAGATTCTGGACTAGCCCCCTTTCGGATCTCTGGAAGGGGACTGCCAAGGGAAATGACCAAGAGAAAAACATTGAATAACCAACGAAAACATAATGTTATACCAGTCGGGCGTGGAATGTCAGAAGTTTGACGTGGTAGGGAAGCTATAAAATCTGAAAAGGGAAATGCTAAGGCTCAGTCTAGATACAGTGAGGATTAGTGGAGTGAAATGGAAAGAAGACGAGGATTTCTGGTCAGATGAGTATAGGGTAATGTCAACAGCAGCAGAATATGGTACAGCGGGAGTAGGATTCGTTATGAATAGGAAGGTAGGGCAGAGAGTGAGATATTGTGAACAGTTTCGGGATAGCGTTATTCTCATCAGAATCGACAGCAGACCAACACCGACAACAATAGTTGAGGAACACATGCTGATGTCACAAGCTGAAGACTAAGATATAGAGAAAATATGTATAAGAATGTTGAACGAGTAATTCAGTACTTAAAGCAAGATGAAAATCTAATAGTCATGGGGAGATTCGAATGCGGTTGTAGGGGATGCAACAGAAGAAAGGGTTACGGGAGAATTTGGGCTTGGTAATATAAATAAGAGTGGAAAAAGACTAATTGAAGTCTGTAATAAATTTCAGCTAGTAACAGCGAATATTCTATTCAAGAATCACAAGAGGAGGAGGTATATTTGGAAAAGGCCGGGTTTTAACGGGAAGATTTCAATTAGACTACATTATGGTCAGAAAGAGATTCCGAAATCAGACACTAGATTGTAAGGCGTAACCAGGAGCGGATATAGACTCAGATCACGATGTGATAGTGATGAATAGTAGGGTGAAGTTAAAGAGATTAGTCAGGAAGAATCAATACACAAAGAAGTGGGATACAGAAGTACTAAGGAATGACGAGGTACGCTTGAAGTTCTCCAAGGCTGTAGATAGAGCAATAAGGAATAGCTCAATAGGTAGTACAGTTACCGAGGAATGGACATCTCTAAAAAGGGCAATCATGAAAGTTTGAAAGAAAAACGCATGTACAAAGAAGGTAACTGCGAAGAAACTGTGGGTAACAGAAGAAATACTTCAGTTGATCGAAGAAAGTACGAATCCAAAAATGTCCAGGGAATTTCAGGAATACAGAAATAGAAGTCACTGAGGAACAAAATTATATGAAGTGCAGTGAAACTAAGACGAAATGGCTGCATGAAAAATGTGAAGAAATCGAAAAAGAAATGGCTGTCTGAAGGACTGACTCAGCATATAGGAAAGTCAAAACAACCTTCGGTGAAATTACAAGCAAGGGGGGTAACATTAAAAGTGCAACGAGAATTCCACTGTTAAATGCAGAGCAGGGAGCAGATAGGTGGAAAGAGTACATTGAAGGCATCTATGAAGGGGAAGATTTGGCTGATGTCGTAGGGGAAGAAACAGGAGCCTATTTAGAGGAGATAGGGGATCCAGTATTAGAATCAGAATTTAAAAGAGTTTTGGAAGACTTAAGATCACATAAGGCAGAAGGGGTAGATGACATTCCAGCAGAATTTCTAAAATCATTGGGGGAAGCGGCAACAAAACGACTATTCACATTGGTGTATAGAATGTATGAGTCTGGTGACATACCATCTGACTTTCGGAAAAATATCATCCACAGAATTCCGTAGACTGCAAGAGCTGACAAGTGCGAGAATTATCGCACAATCCGCTTAACAGCTCATGCATCCAAGTTGCTGACAAGAATAGTACATTGAAGAATGAAAAAGAAAACTGAGGATGTGTTAGATGACGATCAGTTTGGCTTTAGAAATGGTAAAGGCAACAGAGAGGTAGATCTGACGTTGTAGTTGATAATGGAAACAAGACTAAAGAAAAATCAAGACATGTTCATAGGATTTGTCGACCTGGGAAAGGCGTTCAGCAATGTAAAATGGTGCAAGATGTTCGAAATTCTGAGAAAAATAGGGGTAAGCTATAGAGAAACGTGGGATGTATAGAATATGTACAAGAACCAAGAGGGAAGAATGAGAGTGGAAGACCAAGAACGAAGTGCTCAGATTAAGAAGGGTGTAAGACAGGAATGTAATCTTTAGTCTCTACTGTTCAATCTATACGTCGAAGAAGCAATGACGGAAATAAAAGAAACGTTCAAGAGTGGAATTAAAATTCAAGGTGCAAGGATAATAGTGATAAGATTCGCTGATCACATTGCTATCTTCAACGAAAGTGAAGAACTATAGGACCTGCTGAATGAAATGAACAGTCTAATGAGTGCAAAATATGGATTAAAAGTAAATATAAGAAATGCGAGAGTAACGAGAAGTAGCAGAAATGTTAGATAAACATGAACGTTTATTTATCTAACAGTCGTCAGATGATGTCTGAAGTGATGGTTGTATCAAAAATCTACAGATACCAGCCTTTGAATGCCGGACCCTATTTTGACAAGAACCGAAGTTGGAATCTTCCTAACACGTCGGTCAGAGGGCCTGAAAATGGCGTAACATATCGCCGAAACACGGCTGAAAGCAAGGGGAAACTACAGCCGTAATTTTTCCCGAGGGCATGCAGCTTTACTGTATGATTACATGATGATGGCGTCCTCTTGGGTAAAATATTCCGGAGGTAAAATAGTCCCCCATTCGGATCTCCGGGCGGGGACTACTCAAGAGGATGTCGTTATCAGGAGAAAGAAAACTGGCGTTCTACGGATCGGAGCGTGGAATGTCAGATCCCTTAATCGGGCAGGTAGGTTAGAAAATTTAAAAAGGGAAATGGATAGGTTGAAGTTAGATATAGTGGGAATTAGTGAAGTTCGGTGGCAGGAGGAACAAGACTTCTGGTCAGGTGACTACAGGGTTATAAACACAAAATCAAATAGGGGGAATGCAGGAGTAGGTTTAATAATGAATAGGAAAATAGGAAAGCGGGTAAGCTACTACAAACAGCATAGTGAACGCATTATTGTGGCCAAGATAGATACGAAGCCCACACCTACTACAGTAGTACAAGTTTATATGCCAACTAGCTCTGCAGATGACGAAGAAATTGAAGAAATGTATGATGAAATAAAAGAAATTATTCAGATTGTGAAGGGAGACGAAAATTTAATAGTCATGGGTGACTGGAATTCGAGTGTAGGAAAAGGGAGAGAAGGAAACATAGTAGGTGAATATGGATTGGGGGACAGAAATGAAAGAGGAAGCCGCCTTGTAGAATTTTGCACAGAGCACAACATAATCATAACTAACACTTGGTTTAAGAATCATGAAAGAAGGTTGTATACATGGAAGAACCCTGGAGATACTAAAAGGTATCAGATAGATTATATAATGGTAAGACAGAGATTTAGGAACCAGGTTTTAAATTGTAAGACATTTCCAGGGGCAGATGTGGACTCTGACCACAATCTATTGGTTATGACCTGTAGATTAAAACTGAAGAAACTGCAAAAAGGTGGTAATTTAAGGAGATGGGACCTGGACAAACTGAAAGAACCAGAGGTTGTACAGAGATTCAGGGAGAGCATAAGGGAGCAATTGACAGGAATGGGGGAAATAAATACAGTAGAAGAAGAATGGGTAGCTTTGAGGGATGAAATAGTGAAGGCAGCAGAGGATCAAATAGGTAAAAAGAAGAGGGCTAGTAGAAACCCTTGGGTAACAGAAGAAATATTGAATTTAATTGATGAAAGGAGAAAATATAAAAATGCAGTAAGTGAAACAGGCAAAAAGGAATACAAACGTATCAAAAATGAGATCGACAGGAAGTGCAAAATGGCTAAGCAGGGATGGCTAGAGGACAAATGTAAGGATGTAGAGGCCTATCTCACTAGGGGTAAGATAGATACCGCCTATAGGAAAATTAAAGAGACCTTTGGAGATAAGAGAACGACTGGTATGAATATCAAGAGCTCAGATGGAAACCCAGTTCTAAGCAAAGAAGGGAAAGCAGAAAGGTGGAAGGAGTATATAGAGGGTCTATACAAGGGCGATGTACTTGAGGACAATATTATGTAAATGGAAGAGGATGTAGATGAAGATGAAATGGGAGATACGATACTGCGTGAAGAGTTTGACAGAGCACTGAAAGACCTGAGTCGAAACAAGGCCCCCGGAGTAGACAATATTCCATTGGAACTACTGACGGCCGTGGGAGAGCCAGTCCTGACAAAACTCTACCATCTGGTGAGCAAGATGTATGAAACAGGCGAAATACCCTCAGACTTCAAGAAGAATATAATAATTCCAATCCCAAAGAAAGCAGGTGTTGACAGATGTGAAAATTACCGAACTATCAGCTTAATAAGTCACAGCTGCAAAATACTAACACGAATTCTTTACAGACGAATGGAAAAACTAGTAGAAGCCAACCTCGGGGAAGATCAGTTTGGATTCCGTAGAAACACTGGAACACGTGAGGCAATACTGACCTTACGACTTATCTTAGAAGAAAGATTAAGGAAAGGCAAACCTACGTTTCTAGCATTTGTAGACTTAGAGAAAGCTTTTGACAATGTTGACTGGAATACTCTCTTTCAAATTCTGAAGGTGGCAGGGGTAAAACACAGGGAGCGAAAGGCTATTTACAATTTGTACAGAAACCAGATGGCAGTTATAAGAGTCGAGGGACATGAAAGGGAAGCAGTGGTTGGGAAGGGAGTAAGACAAGGTTGTAGCCTCTCCCCGATGTTGTTCAATCTGTATATTGAGCAAGCAGTAAAGGAAACAAAAGAAAAATTCGGGGTAGGTATCAAAATTCATGGAGAAGAAATAAAAACTTTGAGGTTCACCGATGACATTGTAATTCTGTCAGAGACAGCAAAGGACTTGGAAGAGCAGTTGAATGGAATGGACAGTGTCTTGAAAGGAGGATATAAGATGAACATCAACAAAAGCAAAACAAGGATAGTGGAATGTAGTCTAATTAAGTCGGGTGATGCTGAGGGAATTAGATTAGGAAATGAGGCACTTAAAGTAGTAAAGGAGTTTTGCTATTTGGGGAGCAACATAACTGATGATGGTCGAAGTAGAGAGGATATAAAATGTAGGCTGGCAATGGCAAGGAAAGCGTTTCTGAAGAAGAGAAATTTGTTAACATCCAGTATTGATTTAAGTGTCAGGAAGTCATTTCTGAAAGTATACGTATGGAGTGTAGCCATGTATGGAAGTGAAACATGGACGATAAATAGTTTGGACAAGAAGAGAATAGAAGCTTTCGAAATGTGGTGCTACAGAAGAATGCTGAAGATTAGATGGGTAGATCACATAACTAATGAGGAAGTACTGAATAGGATTGGGGAGAAGAGAAGTTTGTGGCACAACTTGACCAGAAGAAGGGATCGGTTGGTAGGACATGTTCTGAGGCATCAAGGGATCACCAATTTAGTATTGGAGGGCAGCGTGGAGGGTAAAAATCGTAGAGGGAGACCAAGAGATGAATACACTAAGCAGATTCAGAAGGATGTAGGTTGCAGTAGGTACTGGGAGATGAAAAAGCTTGCACAGGATAGAGTGGCATGGAGAGCTGCATCAAACCAGTCTCATGACTGAAGACCACAACAACAACAACAACAACATCGCCGAAACTGACAGCCAAATAAAATAACAGTTTGGAAATTTAGATGGCTGAAAAATGTTTGATTTGACATTTTGCACAGCCTAATGTCCGGCTGGAGGGCAGTGTAGTACCGAGTGCAGCAGTCGGGGGCGCCTTTCCTTGTGTAGCGGACCACCTTTGGAGATAACGATCTACCACTTGCAAAAAGTGTGAGCTACAGGAAACAAAGTGTAGCCCCGTGGGCAAGTAGTAAATTCATAGATGTGACAATAACATTGTTATCTACTTAATCGTCCATCTGAATTTCGATTATCATAATTGTCACAGTTTTCATTGTTGAATTTTATGTTGCTTTTATGGATGTGTTTGTGAATAAATTTGAATATTTAACAAAACAGTATTTATGATTGGCACCTTCACTTGCATTAAGTTAGATGCAATCAACCAGTGTTCAGACAGATACTCTCAATCACATTAAATCATGTGCAAATAATTATTATTGTTCCAGTCAATCCATACTTAGGGCTGTGATTTCGCGTTATCCACATAGCTATGCGCACAATTAAAATTTAAAGGGTACATCATAAAGATGTGTCACGCCCACTTAACTACAAGGAAATTTCACAATTTCTCCTTCCCTTTCTCCTGCTTTATTTTCGGCATTTTTATGTTTTCTTCTTTCTTTAGTTACAGTCAATATCTCCAGTGTCATTCATGAATGTCTACCAGGATTGTCTCTTTACCTCTGTGAGTGTCTGCTGCCTGCCTCATTTTCATCTCTCAAAGACAGTCATTCGTCTTTTGTGTTTTGACCTCGTCCGTTTCAGTCCACTGTTGCCTAATATTACATCTGAAACACTCAGTAGCCTCTGCATCCTCCAGTATATTCAAATCCCATTCCATTCATTTCCTGCCTGTTCGCAGTTTCTTAAGATTAATTTGCAGTTTGTAACGAACATCTTACAGTTTAAAATCTAGTTGAGAAATCTCTGTCTTACCATTATATAATCGATCCGAAACCTTCCAATGTCCGCAGGTCTCTGTTACATATACGACCTTCTTTACTGATTCTCAAACCAAATTTTAGTGATGATTACATTATGCTGTGTGAAAAATACTACCAAGTGACTTCCTTATTTTATACTTCTCTCCCTGTCCATGTTCTCCTACTACTTTTTCTTCTCATACTTTTCCTACCATTGAATTCCAGTCAACCACCATAATTACATTTCCATCTCAAACTATCTGAATGACTGCCTTTATCTAATCATACAGTCTTTCGAGCTCTTCGTCATCTGCGTATCTATCTGGCATATAAACTTTAATTACTGTGGCTATGATAATGCTTTCACTATCTGTTGATAGTATCTTACCTGCATTCCTATATTCTTATTCTTCATTAGACCTACTCCTACTCTACACATATTTGATTTTGTGTTGATAATCCTGCGCTCATCTGACTAGAACTCCTATTTTTCCTGCCACTGCGTACATTAATTCCCACTGTGTATGGTTCTCTGGCGCCCCTCTCAGCTTGACGTCCCCAAGTGGCCACTTGTGTCGCTTCGGCCTTAAACGGACTCTGACTGTAACCGCCATTCTCTGTAAAAGGCTTGCATATTTATCATTAAATTTGGCCCAGCAATGTCGTACTGAGATATAGTATGTGGAGTTGTCTGAAAGAGAGGTAGAACTTAAGACCCTAAGACCTCAGTGATGTAGCGCTGCTGTTCATATTGATCTTATTACTTGGGATGGAAAGTCGCATGACGCCTCAAACCATCACAGTGTCTGCCAGGTACGCTCTTCAGAAATGCAGGCTAATCATTGAAGGGTTAACAAGTAGAAGATATTGCAGTGGGACGGATGAAAAAAAAATCTATGTTCTGCCACAGATCATGCCAGCGACACCGCTTATATGGCTGTTGCAGTCTGAGACGTTTGTATTCCCGAACAGTGGCACACGAGACACCGGCACCACCCGCAGCAGAAGGCGGCGAACCGTCGATATACGCTGAAGCGCCAAAGAAACTGCTATAGGCACGCGTATTCGAATACAGAGCTATGTAAACAGGCAGAATACGCCGCTGTGTTCGGCAACGTCTATATAAGACAACAAGTGTCTGGCGCAGTTGTTAGATCAGTTACTGCTGTTACAACGGCAGGTTATCAAGATTTAAGTGAGTTTGAACATGGCGCTATAGTCGGCGCACGAGCGATGGCACACAGCATCTCCGAGGTAGCGATGAAGTGCGGATTTTCCCGTATGACCATTTCACGATTGTACCGTGAATATCAGGAATCCGGTGAAACATCAAATCTCCGACATTGCCGCGGCCGGAGAAAGATCCTGCAAGGACGGGACCAACAATGGCTGAAGAGAATAGTTCAACGTGACAGAAGTGCAACCCTTCCGCAAACTGCCGCAGATTTCAACTCTAGGCCTTCAACAAGTGTCAGCGTGCGAACCATTCAACGAAACATCATCGATATGGGCTTTCGGAGCCGAAGGCCCTCTCATGTACCCTTGATGACTGCACGACACAAAACTTTCCGCCTCGCCTGGGCCCGTCAACACCAACATTGGACTGTTGATGACTGGAAACATGTTGTCTGGTCCGACGGGTCTCGTTTCAAATTGTATCGAGCGGATGACATATACGGGTATGGAGACAGCCTCATGAACCCATGGACCCCGCATTCCAGTAGGGAAGCGTTCAAGCTGGTGGAGGCTCTGTAATGGTGTGGGGCGTGTCCAATTGGAGTAATATGGGACGCGTGATACGTCTAGATACGCTTCTGGCAGGTGACACGTACGTAAGCATCCTGCAGTTCCAGTAGGACAACGTCACACCCCAGACGTCCAGAATTGCTACAGAGTGGCTCCAGGAACACTCTTCTACGTTTAAACACTTCGGCTGGCCACCAAACTCCCCAGATGTGAACAATATTGAGCGTATCTGGGATGCCTTGCAACTTGCTGTGCAGAAGCGATCTCCACCCTTCGTCCTCTTACAGATTTATGGACAGCCCTGCAGGATTCAGTTCCCTCCGGCACTACTGCAGCTATTAGTTGTGTCCATGCTAAGTCGTGTTGTGGCACTTCTGCCTGCTTGCGGGGGCCCTACATGATATTAGGCAGGTGTGCCAGTTTCTTTGGCTTTTCAGTGCAGGTAGATGTGTTTCTGTTAGAGCGCCCCGAAATCGCAACAATACTTTGCCGTAATCCGTAAGTTCCCTTTCGGCCCTGAGGACAAAATGGCAGGTACTTTGTTTTATGATCGCATTTCGTGATCCTCGACCATTCGTCGCTGAGCAAGGTCCTCTTAGTATCACCGTTACACGCAAGCGTCACAACTTTAACACCATGCTAAAAGCGTGCCCACTGCGAACCGAAACGACACTGCATGACAGACCAGTTTTCTGGAAACCCATCATTGTTTCAGTAGAACTCACTCACTTGTTGAGCCATTTGACGCCGACGAGGCATATTAACAGTTAGATGATTTGTCTTTGTCACTTCGTTACGGCTTTTAGGTGATCGATTGTGATCTAACACGGATCTTCCTGGGCACAGAAGAGCGCGCTGTTGGGACTAAGTGTATCCTTTTCCAGAATAATTTCAGACCACAAAATCAATTCTCAATTCTAACCATCCTTTCAGCTATCATCTAACTTAGCTCTTCAGTTCTAAATTGGGGTTCCAGACCACCATTTTCCTGCATAACTGCAACACCACCCGCAATCTACCATCCACCTCAGGTCTCTTGACCCGTACCAGTACTCATCCCACACCTTTTCTCGTAACAATTCATCCTCAGTCCCATCTGTACTTCGCCTAGGATATGTTGAGTTCACAGCTCTATTATCATTACAAGTTTCAAGACCACGGACATTACTGTATCATCTACACTAGGATCATCATTTGTATTCCTTTAAATGTATTTGTATTTAATGAATTGTTCTTTCAGAGGCTTAAGAGTGGCAGTTCTCGCATATAACAGGTAAATAAATAAATGACGCAACGCATACGTTTCCCCTTCTCTTTCTTTCTTGCATATTGCTAGTGCATCGTTCAATGTGTCCTTTGGGCTTGGTATAATGTGGGTCATTCTTTAAGGGTACTGCAATTTGTTCAGATCAGTGTATTCAGCATTCTAAAATTGAACGAATAAAGTCATAAGATTTTGGCTGGCATCTGTAGATTCCATGACTTAGTCATTTGCAAAATTTATTGTTGTGACTCCAGAGTGTCAGATTAGACGATAATGCTCGATGATAAGCAATCAGATAAAAAATATTCTGGTTTTTGCACTACAGTCCACAATAAAATTAAAAGTAGATCATTCCAACTAGGTAACACTAAACAGCCATGCTTAATGTTTTTTGTGACTGGTTTTAATGTGTTTTTAGGTAGTTGGCTCAATCTCCGAGATCAAACAGGCATCTCAATGCCATCCACAGTTTTACTAACACTGTTAACGTATGACATAGGTATGAATAGATGTACTGGAGATTGTGTTTGAAATTTTTATGGCAATGGCTGTTGTTACATGGCCTTCGCTTTTCGTTGTAACAAGAGTAACTTACTCATACACCAGTACAACGATCTTGAGAAAGGGCGCTGATGACCACGCCATCTAACACACAACAATTTTAAATTCAGCCTTCGATCCAGTAAAGAAGGGTAGATAAGAAGTACTTTGAAATTGAAAACTACCCGAAGGTATTCAGATAAGTCGAAGAAATCTGAAGTCACGTATACTGGACTATGAACTGGACGGCGATCTTTTGACCTATTGCACTTCACTATGGTGAAAACACTAGCTGAAGCAATTGTAAAAATTTTAGTATTATGAAATCCTTTCTATTTTGTATATTTTGTGAATTTTATTCATTATGTCAGTTGAACTCTTCTACTTAGGTCACCAGAGACAGGCAACTAGAACTTGAATGAAGATAGGAATGTCGAAGAATTGTGTTGCAAGCGCGGCATTGATCTCACCTAGTCAACAACGTTCGAGATACAAACAGATAATCATGTTTGCAGCCCTTCACCGTAATGGACATCCGTTATTGGCACAGCATCGATACGAGAGACGCTATCAGTGAGGAGACAATCGATATGTAGGCGCTAAGGGAGAACCCATCTGGCGGAAAGAACGATAACTGGTAATAGGACTTGCTGTGCCGCATATGGCAATTAACGTCACTGTAAGCTCAGCCTACATTACGACATACAAACTGAACAGTCAGGCAGGAATATATGTTAGTCTACGGCGAAAGGCTGATTTGGCACCTCTGGGTAAATACTCTAATAAATATTTCGGAACTTATGCATTCTTCTTTTAACGCCACCAGGCGCGCCGCTTTAGTTTACTGCTGTGCATTTTCTTATTTTTCATGGAGTTATTTCGTCTGGTAGGGGAGGCGAGAAAAATAGTTTAAACCAATCTCTCTTGGCCACATATATTCTCATTCAGAAATTATAGGCACTAATTTCCTGTGGCTATTCAGTGGAGGATAAAGGTCAAAAATAGATCATGGAGAAGATTTTGAATATTAATCCACTAGTTATTAACCTTAAAGGTCCAAATTTTACAAACAATATATTAAGTGAAATATCACTCCGTACTGTTGGTGTGAAAATTTTTCGTTTACCTATTTTCTCTCTAAATATATGTTTTCAGGCTTCGGACTTCGTAGTCGGTAGATGAGTTTATAACTTGAAACGTATTACTTCGCTGATTAAAATCAGACATGTGAATACCCAATAAACTTGTACACGAACTGAAAGCGATTGTTTTCGTGTAATGCTACGTGTTGTAACAACCACCCAACCGACGTGCCTTCATACAATCAAAAAGTTGGCGAACTGCGGGTAGGACTCGGGCTCTGAAGGTTCCATACAAACTTAATGATGAACACAGGCAGTTCATCCATCCTGGAATCGAAAATCTCAACGATTACCCAGTTATCGACATTGATACTGGCAAGATATTGGTCTCAGCAATACAAAGGATTTCCAGGAATATTTTAAGTTTGAAGTCGGATAGCAAATGACAAAAGAAATATTTTTTCGTGTGATCTCATTAGAAATTAACAGTTTTATGATTTTTTGCTTTCCTGTGAAACCTTGATTCCTGCCAAATTTCATGATTCTAGGTCAACGGGAACTACTCTATAGATTTCGATGAGTGAATTTGAGGATGTCAAAATATGCAACATAAATAGCTGTGACTTCTGATTACACTGTCTTAGAAGCTTAACTTTTTACACCGCCAACGGACTCTGGACCTTGGTATGTGACATAAATTTCAACGTAATTAAATTTCAACTCAGTTCATCTAACCGTCCCTGAGAGAAAGTGTTCTTAACAGATGGAGGGACAGCCAGACAACTGGATAACAATTGCCAATTTTTTTCGTGTGACGTTAATAGAAATTAACAACTTTCGGATTTTCCCCTTTACTTGTACTGTGAAACCTTGATTCTTGCCAAATTTCATAATTCTAGGTTAACGGAAATTTCCCTACACGTTTTGTTGAGTGAGTTTGCAAGTATAAAATGGTTTACACAAATAGCCATATCTTTTAGTTGCACTGACTCTGAAGCTTCAGTATTTTACACCGCAAGTGAACGTAGACTTTAGTGTGTGACATAAATTTCAACTTGATATGTGTACTCGTTTCTGAGAAAAAAGAGTTTTTAACAATGGGACAGGCGGGCAGGCAAGGCAGACAGACAGACGGGCAACAAAGTGCTTCTATGTGTTCTGTTTTTACCGACTGATGTACGGAACTCGAAAAATGATCAGGTCAGATTAGATTACATCCATTATTCGTTCTGTACGCCTAGAGTGAGGAGATACTCGATGGAAGATCCTTAGGAGAAAAACAGATAAATATTTAGTAAAGAACTGTTATGCTAATGTCTCTTCCTCAGAGAATGGGATAATGCTCTAAGATATGAAAAAACTAAAAAAAGGTACACTTTTGAGTACATACTAACTCAAAACCATATCCCAAGTGTCTGAATGCGTACTTACTCAAGATATTCCAGTGCTTTGTCAAGAATGTATAAAACGGAGAAAGTTTGCAAGACTTATTACACAAAGCTCATTAGTGCACTGAAACTGTGTGGTATACAGGTGTTACATAGCTCCCAGTTATGGGACGTAGATTTATAATACGTACAGTGTGATCATAAAGTTACTTTACAAATTTAAAAAAAATGTTCGTGGACATATGAAAAGACAGATACGTGAAATTTATTCCAAAATGAGACATTGCATGTTTCAGTGGATAACTGTCTACAAAGGCACCATTAGTTGCACCAAGCACATCAAGACTGCACTCAGTTTTTTGCCATGTTCCCTGTAGTAGACCCTCTTCAGTGGTGGTAATGGTATCAGTAATTCTTTGCTTGTGATCAGAGATGTAACTTACTTTCATTCCATAACGATATCTTTAAGACAATCCCACAGAAAGGAGCGGGGAGCGCTATCTGGTGAACGAGGTGCCCAGGGAAGTGGGTCCCCCTTCCCACCTACGGGTCTGGAAGAAATGTTTAATTTAGGAACTAAAGAATATGCAGAACTTTACGTAAAATGATGCTTGTTGAAGGTCATGTAGATATAATACCATTTATTCCGCCAAGAGGTCCAGGTAATCATTTACAGTTATTTATTACCTCTCTGAAGTTCCCTAGTGACATGTGTGTTTTCTTATCCCTGTATTCCGACACTGTGTGTATAAAGGTTCTCTGAAAGATGAAAGACTGCCTCATTAATGAAAAAGTCTATTGAAGAACGTTTCATTTGCAAATATTTATTCTAAGCATGTTAATGTAAATTATTTTCTTACACCTATAACTGTTGCATTTTGCAAGTGCACAATCACAAACTTTGGTGTAGTTCTGTGTGAACTACTGAACGTGGTAACTGTAACCGTCTGCCGTAGTACGGATAAACTTTCTATGAGAATGATGTAAGGCTTCTCTTACACGATCGATACGTTGCTCAAATGTTTTTAGTTTTCCACTTCTCCCTTTATCGAACACTGTCCCTGACGTCGTACATTTTTGTGCCATGCAGGAATTCATGGACGTGTCGATGGATCCCTTTCATACAACTTCTGAAGTTTCACTACGTCTCAGGTCAGATTTCGTTCAATAAACAATTATTCGCACTGTGCCTTCTCTTAAGTAGTAGCCACTTTGTAAGGAGTTCGTTTCACAGTATCTCATTCGTCAACAGCGTACATGAAAAACACGAATGCAATGTGACTAAAAACTTTGATAACCAGTGAGTGCATAACATAAATCTGGAGAAGATAGCTCATAAAATGTCTACGTAATAATTTCTTGAAATTGTAAAGAAATTTTACGAGCACCTTGGATGTAATGGATAAAAGCCGATTGACTGTCTACATTTCTGTCTTTTATATCCTATATGTATTTCGGAGCGAAAGCTGCATCAGGGTTTCCAAGATTCGTTTGTGGCTTTCTGTGATGTGCTAGCAAAGCAGTTATCCCTGTGGGGAGGTTGTATTGTTAAATAAGCGGAATAATATATATGAGCTCTTGTGAAAGAAAGATTACTTACAGCTCTATAAAATATCTGGTATTTTGGGAATCTGCTTCACTGTTAGTCCATGGTGAAATGCCTTTACGTTGTTTGAATTTCGTTATAAACCTATAGTCACAACGAAGTGATGCATGAAAACATTTGTTTCATGGGCTGTTTAGTACAGCATTAAATGAAAATATTTCTCTTCTATAGACAGACTGGAGAAATAGGATTACCGTTGACAGAATAGAACTGCGTTAACGTATATAATGCCACTGAAGTCATTTGCAAGTACTGGTACTAGTGAAAGACCTTCGCTACACTACTCGTACAAGTAGCTGCAATAAGAGTGTCACCTGGTCTTAAAGTGATCTGTCCTTCTGCATCTCTCGTTCTACCAGCCTCCTCCTTGACGATATTGCACACTGCGTTAATTAAATAATTCTGCTGCAGCAGTAAATGCTGTCAAGTGTCTGAAAGAAATGTTTCTCGAAATGAAAGCTATCGTGATGTGCCACACATTAATGAAAGACGCTTATTAAAAATTAATTCTGGCCGTGTGATGAAATTTGTAGTTTGCAACTGTAGTTTCGGACTGCCATTTCGGCAAAGCGTGACCAGAGACCACGAACTGAAGGAATAAGAAATTACAATAACCGCAAGGAAAATTTTGAATCAGAACCAAATCTATTTCACTTTTTCAAAATAACATCCACAATACTCAGTCCATTTTAGACTTCGACACTGTTTTCCTCAGTGTCCCCTGGAAGTTACCTGCAGGCGCTCTTTAGAAAATTATTGTCCTTCCAGTACAGAATTCACTTTTTGAAACAAATTAAGCTATTCGCATCTTCATCAGGAATGTGAGAAGGAGGACCAAGGATACACAGGTGTTATTGCACTAAACTCATTCGACTGACAGCTTTCACCAATCAACACAGATTTCAGCACTCGCCATGTGGTGAAGAAATCAATCACCGTTTCTCCACAGATGCACCCTCATGTTGAAACATGCTCTGAACTATTAAGACTTGGTTCGAACGTCGCACTAATAATGTCAGATTTCATAACCTGTACTTAGCGACATGCACCGCTTTCATATTATTAGGGATTTCCTTAGACGAGTTCACACCTGCTGGTTACTCAGAAGATCCGGTTTTTCTAAAAAAAGAACCTTGCTCACTTTGATTATCTAACGCAGGATCATGTGAATTACAGACACATAGAGACCAAAGACCGCTCTTCATTATGTGTGTTATTTTTCAGTTAGAAATTTTTTCAGATGCACTCTGAATTGTGTGGCCGAGCGGTTCTAGGCGCTACAGCCTGGAACCGCGTGACCGCTACGGTCGCAGGTTCGAATCCTACCTCGGGCATGGATGTGTGTGATGTCCTTAGGTTAGTTAGGTTTAAGTAGTTCTAAGTTCTAGGGGACTGATGACCTCAGAAGTTAAGTCCCATAGTGCTCAGAGCCATTTGAACCATTTGAACTCTGAATTGTGAGTCTTATCTTGAAGTGCTTAGCACCAGTATTTTATTATTCTTCATACACAGCATTTCTCATTCGTACTACTCTTGTACATATGCAAACTGTTTAGAAGATAGTATTATTAAGACTAAATATTGTTGTCACCTCGAAATGTTCACACCATTTTTAGGAGCAGTTGTACACACATTACTTTTGCTTCAAGTGTATATGACAGCATGATAGTGGGTTTATTGTAGGATTGATAAAGATTTTGCATCTCTCTGGACACAGTATTCGATTAATTGTTGACTATGCAGAGGATCTTATACCTCTTCCAGGGACAGTAAGTCGCGTGTCAATGGAACAACGCCACGCTCTAAAGGCATTCAGGGAAGGCACAGGCCTTACCAGTCTTTAGGAACGTTCGCTGAACAGACGCTCGGAACTACACACTTATCTCATTGACGTCAATTGCTTGTAGAATTACGGAACATACACGGCCCAGTCACGTCAATGTGACTGCCTCCTATGTTTGACGTCAAAGTGCAATAACCACTCACAGACGGCAGGTGGCAGAACTAGCAGTGGAGGGTATATAAAGCGTGTAAGGGAGACGCGGAAAACTCTGCAGTCTTCGTCGTAAAGCGGAATGTTTTATCTGGCGTCCAAAAGGGCGTGGTCATTGGTTTTCGGGCCAACGATGGAAGCATTTCCTAACCGACTAAGTCTGTAAACTGTTCGAGTGTCGCCGTGGTTAAAGGATATTGTGCACGGCAGAAAGGGGCTATCCAAAACCGGCACGGAGGTAACTTGGTGCACTATGGGCCATAGATGAAAGGGGTTGAACAACGGCTGCAGAGATGTGTACGGGCAAACAGACGTGCAACTGTTGGTCAACTGCCCGTCCAGATGAACCAAGCGGCTGCCAACGGCGTCTCCCTGTCCCTCCGTATGGGCCTCCGCAGCGGGCGCCTAGTTCATGCACCCGTGCTGACTGCTGTCCATCGGCGACGAGTACCGGAAATTGTACGCCAGTGCAGCACTGGGCGGCCACTGAATGGCGACAGGTGGCCTTTTCAGATGAGTCATTTTTTATGTTCCATCGGAGTGCTCTGTCGGAATGCAACAACACCCTGCAACAATTATTGGAAGGGTCCAAACCGGAGGAGGGAGCGTTATGGCCTGGAGAATGTTTTCGTGATATTCCCTGGGTGACCTCGTTACTCTAGAGGGCACAGTGGGTCAACAGTGGGACAACACAAGTATGCGTGAGCCGTGTGTGGCTCCTGTTGGTGACGTTGGTAGGCTGGCATCGTGTAATAGGGATAGTGGCGTCTCGTTTTCTTCTTGTGTTTACTGGCGCCACTAAATTTGCTAGCGCTGTCTGTCCGCAAGTGGCAGCAGCAGCGTTTATCTATATCTAGTACCGTGGTACTATCTTTGGAAGGACGTCAAGTGTTTTCCAGGTCGGGTGTGTCAGTAGTTCGGTTGGGACGGAGGAACAGTGAGGTTCGACAGTGCGCGGACATGCTGGGACTGCTGGTGGCACGCAGGCACTGCCAGATCGAGGAGTTGTAGTTGCGGGGGCGACAATCTCACTCTCCACCGGACCCAGGACGTTTGAGTTGAGTGAACATTGACCCAGTAGTGAAACCTCCACTATTTTGTGATCACGCCGTTTGTTTGCGTGTTGCTGCTCACTGGGTAGCTGAGACGAAGAGCTACAAGTGTAGTGTTTTGGAGTTGGCGAAATTAATTAGCCGTCCTCCACCTTTTATTATTAATCATCGAATTCCTTGTGTTTATTGATGAAGTTCAACCAGCGGTATTTTTCTCCCTAGTGGCCGCTAACGTCCCAGTTGCCTCCCCTGGAGGTTAGCGTATTTTCGCGGCAGTTCCTCACTTTGCTGCTGTTGTCCAGTAAGGCGTGTAGCTCGACAGCCTCCTTGACTGTGGTTCGGATATTTGTTTCTTTTGGACTACTTTGGTCATATTGGGTCCTTCTGCTTCTGTATGTTCTAAACACCGGATTCAGAACACGCAGTGCTGTCAGCCGGTTCCGCTTACGCAGGTTATTCCAGCGTTGTGTTGGTTATCAGACGTTAGGTAGATGTTGCAAGAGTGTTGGCCGGCGTTTAAACTGTCACTAGTTCGAGTTTCCATACAACTCTTGGCTGCCTGTCTCATCGTTTACGAAGTTGAGCGACTTTCCCAGATCGATCCTTGTAGCACCGTCTGAGGCCAACTTCTGTCTTGATTTGATCAGATTATCATGATTGTCAGTACGGCCTTCAGCCGTGAATGCAACTTGTCTTAAGAATTTTTAATTAGATATTGTCTCTTAATATGATTGTTCTTTTTTATAACATTTTAGTAAGAATTCGCTATATAGGCCTTCAGCTGTCAAATTTTTATGAGTAATTACTATTGGGGCCTTCAGCCGACAAATAATTTTAATATCTGGTCAATAAGGTCTTCAGCCATGAGTGCAAATTGTTAATAATTTTTTATTAGACATTGTGTCTTAACAGTCAAATTTGATAATTGTTCTTTATTGTCAACCTCTTTTGCAACTGGTTCCAAATAAAGTGTACGTGATTTTTTTAAAAAAATAAATAAATAAAACAAAAAACCGAGCAACCAACGGTAACTGAGGAAGGCCCAGTCCCTACCAAATTCTGCCTTTCCCTAAGTCCAATGCTCCAATGGGTTTATGCTTGGGGTGTATGTTGAGCCCTACTTGTACGAGTAGGTCGTTTTTCCTCTGCGTGATGGCTTCTACCAGCTGGAAAATGCAATGTGTCACACAGCGCGCACTGAATGTGTGTTGTTCGAAGAGAACCAGTATGAGTTTACCGAACTCGCATGGCCACCAAACTGGCAGAATTTAAAACCAATCGAGAATCTGTGGGACCACCTCGATCGGTCTGTTCGCGCTACGGATCCTCAACCGAGAAACCGAGCGCATTTCATCGCCGCAGTGGAGTGGGTGCGATTCCGTATCCCTGTCGGCGCCTTCCAGAACAACACGGACTCTCTTCCTGCATGTCTCTCACCGACCCATGCAGTAAAAGGTGGTTATTCAGGCATTTGTCAGCTGGGGACATTAACGTGAATAGGCAGTGTATATTGTGCGTGTATTTTGTGCCCGTGTGTGATGATTACTTTTTTAACACCGAACAGCTACTCTACAGAAATCAACGCAGAAAATGAATCGTAGAAACGTTTACGTTACGTAACTCAGTACGCTCTGTACGTTCACGACTTTTAGACTTTGTAGACAACAGAATACAAATTGAGGGTGTGTTACTTGATTTCCAGAAAGCCAACAAAACAGTTTCTCCCCGTGACTTAGAAAACAAAAATAGTACCCATGGCACATGAAAGTGAACAGAAGAGTTTTTAGAAAATACAACTCACTATACCGTCCTTGATAGGGAAACATTATCAGAAGCGAGGTAACATCGGGCGTAGTTCAAGTTAGTGAGTTCGGGCTATTAATGTTCAGGACATACAGGGTGACAGTTATTGAACTACATGAAAAAATTTGAATTAATTACAAACTACGGTTAGGTTATGACATGTGTGATATGCCTGCCGTCCTTGGCGCAGACGAATAGCGAAATTCTGCATGACCCGCTGGAGTGTCGGAACATCGATGCTGTCGACGGCTTCCTGGATGGCTTTGTCAGCTCAATAATGGTTTTGGGGTTACTGCTGAACACTTTGTCTTTAATATAGCACCACAAAAAGGAGTCGCATGTGTTCAGAGAATACGGCGGCCAATCGAGGCCCATGCCAGTGGCCTCTGAGTACCCCAGAGCCAGAATGCGGTCCCCAAAGTGCTCCTTCAGGACATCAAACACTCTCCTGCTAAGATGGGATCGAGCTCCGTCTTGCATGAACCACATCTTGTCGAAATTAGAGTCACTTTGGATATTGGAGATCTTCCAAAACCTTCACGTACCATTCGGTAGTCACCGTGCCGTTAAGGAATATCGCACCTATTATTCCGTGACTGGACATTACACACCACACAATCACTCGTTGAGGGTGAACAGACTTGTCGATCGCAAAAAGCGGATTCTCAGCCTCCCAGGTGCGCCAATTTTGCTTATTGACGAACCCATCCCAGTGAAAGTGAGCTTCGTCGTTAAACCAAACCATACTAAGCGTACTAATTCCCATCATGCCCCGCGCCCAAACGTTCAGAAGTTATGACGATTTTATTTCATATAGTTCAATAATTGTCACCCTGCATACAATGCACCAGCGAGATGACGACTGTAGATCAATAAGGTTGCTCACACACGACGCTATTACGTCCGAGGAGGTCGCGATAATAGAAAATTCTTACGGAATTCAGGAAGACTTGAAGATTATCAGCGTTTGTTGTAAAGACCGACAGCTGATCTTCAACTCGTATGAAAACATCCCACATCACTTGATTACAGGATAGGTAATCAGTCTCTGAGATGAGAGGCAACCTTCAAGAATCTAGGAATGTCTCTACGGAGAGATTAAAGCCATAACGATCATATAAATCTAACTGTGGGGGGGGGGGGGGGGGGGCGGCCGTTGTTGGCCGAGCGGTTCTAGGCGCTTCAGTCTGGAACCACGCGACCGTTACGGTCGCAGGTTCGGATCCTGCCTCGGGCATGGATGTGTGTGATGTCCTTAGGTTAGTTAGATTTAAGTAGTTCTAAGTTATAGGGGACTGATGACCTCAGATGTTAAGTCCCATAGTGCTCAGATCCATTTGACCTATTTGTGCTGTGGGGAATTTAGGAAACAGACTGAGCTAAATCGTAAATAACACAGGGAAATGCATTCATGAAAGACGTTGTCCGTTCGCCCAATACTTAAAGTTATTCGTCGGTGTATGACACTGATCACGTTGGATCAACAGTGCAGATAGAGAAGACTCGGAGAAGAACTCTTTCTTCGTTAAGCGAGTGCATGTGATTTGTAGGGATGCCCAACGAAGTGTGGTAGGAGACGCTACAAGAAAATTCGTTGTGCATCGCGAAGATCAATTATGAAACTTCCGTGAGGTCGCTTTCCAGTATGAATGTGATTCTGTCGACATAAATCTTGTAAAAGGACTACAATAGTATGTTTAGACAAGTTTGTGCTTGTACAAGGAGGTACCGACAATCATTCTACCACGACATAAATACTCCACAATCCAGTGTGCTATGCATAGTGGAGCGGACTTTGTACCGTTGCTAGTCTTATTCTTTTCTATTCCAGTGGCAAATGGATGAACTGTATGCTTCTGCACGAGTCCTGATATATCTCATCATCGTTACGAACCTTACTCGAAATGAACACTGAAGGCAAGTAGCACCGTTCTGGAGTCTCTGGCAAATGATGGTCCTCTAAATTTCTTCATCTGCGCTTCTTCTCTCCATTCATTTCTATCTAAGCTAATGAATCATCTCCATAACTGTCTCGTACTGATCGAGCCGACCGGCTCAAATCTAGACTCGTGCCTCCGAATTGCTTCTATGTCTTCCCTTATTCCGACTTGGCGGGGTTCCCAACATTAGAACAGTACTCAAGAGAAGTTCACATTTGCGTTCTGTACGCAATTTCTTTTACATGTGCGCCACATTCTCGCAGAACTCTCGCAGTATATCAGATTGGGCATTCGTCTTCTCTACAGCTGACCTGACGCGTTCTTTCCACTTCATATCATTTCGCAAAGTTACATCCAAATATTAAATTTGTTTGATAAGACTGAGTATAACAGCATACCATTAAGTCTACGATCGAACAATACAAGAGTGTTTCTTATACCCGTCCGCATCAACTTGCTATTCATCAAACCGAACAGATATTCTGTCTCAGCGCAGCAGGATTGGCTACGGTGTTCCAGACTTCACGCGGGCCCTGTATGTGTGCCGCGGCTTGTCTGCCTCGGCTTCAATAAAATGGTTCAAATGGCTCTGAGCACTATGGGACTTAACATCTGAGGTCATCAGTCCCTAGAGCTACTTAAGCCTAATTAACCTAAGGACACCACACACATCCAGGACCGAGGCAGGATTCGAACCTGCGACCGTAGCAGCAGCGCGGTTCCAGACTGAAGCGCCTAGAACCGCTCGGCCACAACGACCGGCGCCTCGGCTTCGCTCGGTCATTCTCAGAAGTACCCGGTAGAGCAAGAAATTTCATATAGCACTTCGGCGCGGAGTTTTTCGATCGGCACAACTTTCTTCAGTACAGCAGGATCGTGGTGTCAGAAATATTTACGTTCGTGGCAAAAAGGAAGTTTCCAGACACAGTGACTGTTGGCAAATAGCGAGGCAGTCTAGCGATCTGTCGTCATAAGCTTTTAAAATGATTGGGAATGGCAGAAGAAAAAGATTAGAAGTCTGAGTATACAGGGTGAGTCACGAACTATTGCTACCTACAATAACTCCGGAAGTATGATAGTAGGTGAAAATTTTGTGGGACACATGTTGCATGGGACAACGGGTGATCGTCTCAGAGATATGCAGATCAACTTTGTTTTCTTAAATGAGATGTTCTAGTTTGGTACTTATTTTCTGATAGCGGCTATCGAGACGAATCTGATGATATGTAAAGTAAGGTTCAAAATGTTCAAATGTGTGTGAAATCTTATGGGACTTAAATGCTAAGGTCATCAGTCCCTAAGGTTACACACTACTTAACCTAAATTATCCTAAGGACAAACACACACACCCATGCCCGAGGGAGGACTCGAACCTCCGCCGGGACCAGCCGCACAGTCCATAACTGCAGCGCCTAAGACCGCTCGGCTAATCCCACGCGGCTAAAGTAAGGTCTTTCAAGGTCAATGTCCATTTAGACAAGGTGTTCGAACTAATGACCATTGGTATCAATGCAGTGCTGCAATCTTCTTATCATGGATTGGCTGGTATTCCTTATCACTTCGGCACTTATCGAAGCATACGCTCTGACAATGCTCTCTCGTATATCGTGCAAATAGTAAATATTCGCCGAATACGGGGTACGTGCCATTGACATGTATACACCATTCGACGGTTTCACATTACAACACTAATAGGAACGGTAAGACTAGTATCGTCGAATCAAGCGAATGTGAATGATGTATTCCTTCGAAGAACAAGTCGATATGCTTCTCATTTACGGAGAATGCCAACGAAATTCAGGGAGAGCTAGAGGCTTATACGCTGAAAGATATCCTCAACGTACTCACCCTACACGTCGTACATTTAAATATGTGTATGATAAATTCAGAACGCATCGGGAACGTATCCGGCAAAGGAAAGTTACTAACGAGGAAACGGAAATTGGTACTCTTGCTACTGTCGTACGAGATCCTTGTGTTAGTTCGCGTCAAATCGCATGGGAATCTGGCATGAGCCAGAGTAGTGATGTTCATGTTCAGCATCGCCATAATTATCATCTTTACCATATCAGTCTCCACCAAGGATTAACTGGTACGGATTGTATGCGCCGCATTGAATTCTGCCGATGGGCTCAACTTCAGATTCAGAGGAATGACACATTTATTAATTTGATTCACGAGCCATGGAAATGTTAATTTGCATGACTTACATTATTGGACAACTGAAAATCCATGTTGGCTGTGGCAAGTTGCACACCAAAAACCGTGATCGGTGAATGTATGGTGTGTGATTCTGGAGGACAGAATTATAGGCCCCTATTTCTTAGAAGGAAATCTTAATGGCAAGAAGTACACCACATTCCTGCAAGAAACATTAGGTCTGTTATTGGAAGAAATATCTTTAGGAACAAGGAACAGAATGTGGTATCAACACGGCGGGTGTCTGGCACATTTTTCGCTGACGGTTAGAAATGAATTGCACAGACAATTCCCAAGTCGTTGTATTGGACACGGAGGAGATATATCGTGGCCGGCTCTTTCGCCAGACTTGACGCCTCTGGATTTTTTCTTGTGGGGATTCGTAAAAGACGTTGTTTATAAAGATGTTCCAACTACACCTGAAGATATGCGAGAGAGAATTGTCAGAGCATGTGCTTCGGTAATACCACTCAATCCATGACAAGAAGATTGCAATACTGCATTGATACCAATGGTCATCAATTCGAACACCTTATGTAAATGGACGTGAGCTTCGTTGACCTTCAAAGACCTCACTGTTACACATCACTGGATACGTCTCGATAGCCGCTATCAGAAAATAAGTACCAAACTATAGCATCCCATTAAAAAAAAAGTTGACCTTCATATCTCTAAAGCAACCCCACCTAGCAACATAAAACCAACGTCATATTGTGGCCCCCGTTGTCCCATGCAACTTTTGTCCCACAAACTTTTCAGCTCTTATCATACTTTCTGAGTTATTCTCGGTGGCAATAGTTAGTGACTCACCCTGTATATTAAAGAGACGCAGAACCGACGGATACCGCAGATTTACTGTGGAACAACGTTACATCACAACGCAGAAAGAGTTTAATGTTTTAGTTGACGATGAAACAGCCAAAAATTACAACAACCGACAGACGGGATTCACTGTTGTGTACATCACGAAGCACTTTGTGCTATATTTGCAGGCGTGGAGCAGGTGATGAAATTGGTGGTACGAATATTAAATTTTCTCAAATCACATGCACTTTTAAAATGTCAGCTGCAACAGTTTTTGGTGAAACCACACGAAGAGTGTGGAGACCTTACATACCACAGCAAAGGACGTTTGTTAAGTTAAGTGGCATGCCTGGAATGGTTTTTCGATTTAAACCCGCTATTGTTGAATTTATAAATGTGTTTAAGTAGACCTGACTGCACACTGCCCACAGTAAGACACTGCAAGGTGACAAATTATTTCTGATTTGATGGATATGCATTTACGAAGAAAATCACCGAGGCAAAAAGCAGTGTCCATTTCGCTAATCTCACTGATGTTAAAGAATACACGAGTTCTGGAGAATTCATTGTGACCTTAAAAGAATTACAAGGATAGTTTCCTAAACGTTTCGAGGACTCTGGCAATTATACATCTGTTTTCGACCTGATTACAAAACCATTTGCCATTTCAATTGAAAGTGCACCTGTGCATGTACAGACAGAACGGATTGATCTGCAGTGTAATTCCTG
Organism: Schistocerca piceifrons; assembly: GCF_021461385.2. Lineage (NCBI taxonomy): Eukaryota > Metazoa > Arthropoda > Insecta > Orthoptera > Acrididae > Schistocerca > Schistocerca piceifrons. Next base: position 745,671,234 of record NC_060138.1, on the reverse strand, counting down.
TTTAAAATACAAATTCTTTTACGTTAAAACTGTGGCGTTGGGGAAGTGTGGGCCGAGCGAGATAGCTGTGGCACTTCTGCTATAGCATGCCTCGTGTGCCGAAATATTGGTCGACCCTTCTCTATAATCACTCAACGACGGCACTTACCTGCGCACAGTAACGTCTTCAGCAAACAGGCTCAAACGCCTGCCCACCCTACCTGAAAGGTTGTTTACGTTCAGGTAGAAGAGGAGCTGTAGCATATCTCTGGGCGCCCCTTATGTTTCTTTTATCTCCGACGAACACTTGTCTGGCAAAATGCACGAAGTTAAGTTCCTGAATAAGGATGGAGCGAGTCGCCAATATTAGAGTCTAAACCACGTGCTCGGACCTCTGTTGACATTCTACAATGTGGTAGAGTGTCGAATAATTACAAAATTCAAGGAATATACAGGGTGGTCAGAAACCGTCTGAAAAGCTTGTAAGGATGTTGGAGGGTAGACTATGTCGAGGATTAACTGTTAAGAAAAGAATACGAAACCTTGCGACCCCCCCCCCCCCCCCGATTTAATAACATTGAAGTTGCTGCTTGTACAATTCAAGCACCTACACGCACTTAATATCAGGTAATTCACAGACACCTGCGCGTCGGTGAATTACCACTTTATCAAATGCTCATTACCAGTTAAAATTTGCTCTTTTCACAAGTGATTAATTTAAGCTAGGTGAACAAAAGCTACAACTGTTCGGTTTGAGAAAACCAAACGAAGAACACGCTTGACGAACTGTCTCTGGCAGGCTGCTTGAATTTAAGCGCACAACGGCCTGATTGGCTAACTTCAATGTTAATTAAATGAGGAACGGCGCAAAGTATCTAGTTTTTTTCTTAACAATTATTTCTCAACACAGCCTACCCTGCTACACCCTTATAAGCTTTTCCGACTGTTCCTGACCACGAGCAGAATCTACCTGCTGACTTGCATGCATGGTTTACTGGAGCTGTGTTTCGCATGAGCGATGATTTCTAAATCCACGCTGGTTTTCGAACATATCATTTCCTGGCCGCGCCTTTGTACTCGTTCCGTTCCATGTTATGTACACTAGAGCCAGCTCCCAAAATACGCGGGACAGGGGCTTTTGATCGACCTGGAAAGGATGGACCAGTATTTTCATATTCCTTTTGAATGGCGTGCGGTCGAAGCTGAGGAGTCTGGCTTATGAGCCAGTGAATTTTCCGTGACGGCTGTTGTTATACAACACGCGTTGGATAGAAACTGCCGAAAGTGTCGCAGGGAGCATCACTTTACGAAGTAATGGTATTAGCGGGAGAAGGAAATGATAGCTGAAATGACTGCATTCGGCTTCTGAAGCTGACAGGCAGAAATGTCGTGGAAATTGTGAAAATGAGAGCCCTCGAGGAGTATATGGAAAGTTACGAGCCGTCCAGCACGGAAGCGAAGTATTTCTGCAGTCAGGAGTGGGTGCTGACCCTTCGTGATCAACCCAGTTCTTTATTGCAGCATGGGAAACCGAGAGAATCCGAAAGTGGTTCCCCGTGCGTGGGAGGAGATTTCTCATTGGGTCATTCCGATTTTCTAGGCGAGTGTTGCCGTCTATTGAGTGTGCAAACGCGCAATAGACAGAGGCCTCAAATTAGGTTGTGGAGCCAAGTAGGTAGCAGGACGCTTGATTTTATGAACGAGGTGAATTTGACGAGGTTTCCAGAATGAGATCTTAATTCTGCAGCGGAGTGTGCGCTGATATGGAACTTCCTGGCAGATTAAAACTATGTGCCGGACCGAGACTCGAACTCGAGACCTTTGCCTTTCGCGGGCAAGTGCTCCATTAACTGAGCTACCCAGGCACGACTCACGCCCCGTCCTCACAGCTTTACTTCCGCCAGAATTTCGTCTCCTACCTTCCAAACTTTACAGAAGCTCTCCTGCGGACCCTGCAGAACTAGCACTCCTGAAAGAAAGGATATTGCGGAGACATGGCTTAGCCACAGCCTGGGGGATGTTTCCAGAATGAGATTTTCACTCTACAGCGGAGTGTGCGCTGATATGAAACTTCCTTTCTTTCAGGTGTGCTAGTTCTGCAGGGTTCGCAGGAGAGCTTCTGTGAAGTTTGGAAGGTAGGAGACAAGATACTGGCAGAAGTAAAGGTGTGAGGACGGGGCGTGAGTCGTGCCTGGGTAGCTCAGTTAATGGAGCACTTGCCCGCGAAAGGCAAAGGTCCCGAGTTCGAGTCTCGGTCCGGCACACAGTTTTAATCTGTCAGAAAGTTTGACGAGGTTTAATTGAACCTAATAAATTGAGTTTGTTTTCATGGAAATTTGAGTTGGATGTTTTTGAATGACTATTTCCTGATTGACTTTGAGTTGTGTTCCTCTTTTCTTGTTGTGAAGTTGGTCGGTGGAAGTCTCTAGGAGACAGTGAGAGGCAGTGTATGAACTGTTGGCAATGTACTTACTCCATTCCAGTGGTTAGATAGTGGATTTCTTCTGAATTTGCCTGGATTGCTACAGATATTGTAACTGTTGACTTCGGTGCAGTGAAAAGTTTAATGCTATCTCATGGGTCAAATCGAGACTGGCTATGCTTTGTGAAACTGACTAGATATTTGTGGCTGTGTAGAGAACTAATCCGAATCAGCCAATACACGTATCCCATTAAATCTTCCGCACACCACTAATGCGTGGATTCTGGCAGTGGCCACGAATGAGACTTTGTATGACGCCACGGAAGCTTCTAGGACGGTCGAGACAAATGTTTCAATTTATGGACAGAAGAATTTCTCTCTATAGAGAGATTATATCGTTCGAGTTTAGAATTTGGCCATGGATCTTGAAGCAGACCGCCGTTAAGAATGTTGGTTTACAGTTCTGCGTATCCTTCCTAGTTTCTTCTTAAGCCTGGTTTACACCGGAGCGAAGACAAGCAAACGGGCGTCAGTGGACGAGAATTCCCTCTCGTGTAAGCGGATGACGAGCACGAACCAACTGCATTCGGTCCTGTTGGGTTTGCAATCGCTAGTGTTCGCTCGTATTTAGCTGTTTATCGGTCTTTTAGCGAACCATAAAACGAAGTTCGCGTCCTCTGCGGTTAGGCGCTAGCAGTACATGAAACTTTCGACTTCTAATAATTTCCGGGTATGCAGCCGGACCCCGTCGGCATTCTGCCACGATATTTCGGCCCAGAGACGTCCGGCCATTAGCAGGTGAGTACACAACTACTGAAGAGCCCAGGTGCAATCGTGGCAGAATGTCGACGGGATCCGGCTGCACGCCCGGAAATTATTAGAAGAAGAAATACGCTGCGAAAATTTCAGAAGTCACAAACTTTCGACTGCCTGTCTTGTCTACTTTTGTCGCTGACATGAGTTTCGTGAGCAATGGAGTGACCTAAAGAGACCGTAATATCGTTGATAGAAGAAGATAGATACAGTAGGTGCTTTTGGAATCCAAGAGATTCACAGCACATATGCCGAAGGAATCAGATACGGTTGGCAGAAAATTGCTGAGGTACTCACTATTTACATCAGGCGGGAACGGTGTCAGTAGGCACGAATTTCGATTTCCTTTTTATTAAAAAGGAGAAGCGCAGTTAATTTCCTTGAAAGTGAACAAGTGTAAATGTGTATCTACACTCCTGGAAATGGAGAAAAGAACACATTGACACCGGTGTGTCAGACCCACCATACTTGCTCCGGACACTGCGAGAGGGCTGTACAAGCAATGATCACACGCACGGCACAGCGGACACACCAGGAACCGCGGTGTTGGCCGTCGAATGGCGCTAGCTGCGCAGCATTTGTGCACCGCCGCCGTCAGTGTCAGCCAGTTTGCCGTGGCATACGGAGCTCCATCGCAGTCTTTAACACTGGTAGCATGCCGCGACAGCGTGGACGTGAACCGTATGTGCAGTTGACGGACTTTGAGCGAGGGCGTATAGTGGGCATGCGGGAGGCCGGGTGGACGTACCGCCGAATTGCTCAACACGTGGGGCGTGAGGTCTCCACAGTACATCGATGTTGTCGCCAGTGGTCGGCGGAAGGTGCACGTGCCCGTCGACCTGGGACCGGACCGCAGCGACGCACGGATGCACGCCAAGACCGTAGGATCCTACGCAGTGCCGTAGGGGACCGCACCGCCACTTCCCAGCAAATTAGGGACACTGTTGCTCCTGGGGTATCGGCGAGGACCATTCGCAACCGTCTCCATGAAGCTGGGCTACGGTCCCGCACACCGTTAGGCCGTCTTCCGCTCACGCCCCAACATCGTGCAGCCCGCCTCCAGTGGTGTCGCGACAGGCGTGAATGGAGGGACGAATGGAGACGTGTCGTCTTCAGCGATGAGAGTCGCTTCTGCCTTGGTGCCAATGATGGTCGTATGCGTGTTTGGCGCCGTGCAGGTGAGGGCTACAATCAGGACTGCATACGACCGAGGCACACAGGGCCAACACCCGGCATCATGGTGTGGGGAGCGATCTCCTACACTGGCCGTACACCACTGGTGATCGTCGAGGGGACACTGAATAGTGCACAGTACATCCAAACCGTCATCGAACCCATCGTTCTACCATTCCTAGACCGGCAAGGGAACTTGCTGTTCCAACAGGACAATGCACGTCCGCATCTATCCCGTGCCACCCAACGTGCTCTAGAAGGTGTAAGTCAACTACCCTGGCCAGCAAGATCTCCGGATCTGTTCCCCATTGAGTATGTTTGGGACTGGATGAAGCGTCGTCTCACGCGGTCTGCACGTCCAACTGAGGCGCCAGGTGGAAATGGCATGGCAAGCCGTTCCACAGGACTACATCCAGCATCTCTACGATCGTCTCCATGGGAGAATAGCAGCCTGCATTGATGCGAAAGGTGGATATACACTGTACTAGTGCCGACATTGTGCATGCTCTGTTGCCTGTGTCTATGTGCCTGTGGTTCTGTCAGTGTGATCATGTGATGTATCTGACCCCAGGAATGTGTCAATAAAGTTTCCCCTTCCTGGGACAATGAATTCACGGTGTTCTTATTTCAATTTCCAGGAGTGTATTATGCCGATTAAAATTAAAAATACAGGAAACTCCTGATCATTCTCCTTGTTCACATTCATACTAGCTGTAATTACAAGTATATGTGTGATATATCACTTTTATATTAGAGATTTTTGATAATAAATAGAAATGGTTTAGATGGGTTCACGCAATATCTGTGTGATAGGTCGTAACTATATTTAAGACTTCCCTAGTAATATTTTATTGACATTGTCTTCGTCACACGAATTTTAATAAAAAAAAACCTTGTAGTGTCTCGCATATGTTACTACAGACATCAGAAACTGTCTGAGGTGTAACAGCTAGTATACTGAAATGCAAGACGATCACTAACTAAATGTCTCCAGTTGCTAATAACTTGAATGTATTGATTTAAGTGTCAGGAAGTCATTTCTGAAAGTATTCGTATGGAGTGTAGCCATGTATGGAAGGGAAACATGGACGATAAATAGTTTGGACAAGAAGAGAATAGAAGCTTTCGAAATGTGGTGCTACAGAAGAATGCTGAAGATTAGATGGGTAGATCACGTAACTAATGAGGAAGTATTGAATAGGATTGGGGAGAAGAGAAGTTTGTGGCACAACTTGACCAGAAGAAGGGATCGGTTGGTAGGACATGTTCTGAGGCATCAAGGGATCACCAATTTAGTATTGGAGGGCAGCGTGGAGGGTAAAAATCGTAGAGGGAGACCAAGAGATGAATACACTAAGCAGATTCAGAAGGATGTAGGTTGCAGTAGGTACTGGGAGATGAAAAAGCTTGCACAGGATAGAGTAGCATGGAGAGCTGCATCAAACCAGTCTTAGGACTGAAGACCACAACAACAACAACAAATTGTAGTCTTTCTTCCGGTGTGTGGTCGTTGGTAATTAGCGTTCTGCTGTATTGAGAAGCCAACTAAAAGCGATAACCGATGTATCTCTAACGTTTTGGAATAATGATAAGGAAAAATGAGTGCACTACCTCCAAGCATTTCACACTTACCTACAAATTCAGACACCTGTCCGTTCCCCACTCAAATTAATCATCTCTGAATATTAAAGTTTTGCATCGTGGCTCTAACTATGCACTGAGGTGAGAAAAGTCATGGGACACCTCCAACAATCGTTTCGGATCTCCTTTCGTCAGGCGTTGTTCAGCAACTCGAAGTGGCATAAACTCAACAAGTCGTTGGAAGTCCCCTGTAGAAATATTGAACCTTACTGCCGCTATAGCCGTCCATAATTGCGAGAGTGCTGCCAGTGCATGGTGTTGTACACGTACTGATCCCTCGATTACGTCCCATAGATGTTCGATGAGGTTCATGTCGAGCAATGTGGGCGGTCCAATCCTTCGCTCGAATTGTGTAGAATGTTCTTCAAATCAATTGCGAAAAATTGTGACATGACATCCTTGTTTGGGAAAATGTAGGCCATGAATGGCTGCAAATGGTCTCCAAAGAGCCGAACGTAACAATTTGCAGTCAATGAACGGTTCAGTCGAACCACAGGACCCCGTCCATTCAGTGTAAACAAAGCCCCATACCATTATGGATCCACCACCAGCTTGCACAGTGCTTTGTTGGCAACGTGAGGTCTGCGCCACAGTTGAACCTTACCATGAACTCCTACAAACTGAAATATGGACACATCTGATCAGGACATGGTTTTCCAGTCGTCTAGGGTCCAACTGATATGGTCACGAGCCCGGGAGAGGCGCTGCAGGTGATGTCATGCTGGTAGCAAAGTCACTCGCATCGATCGTGTGCTATCCGAGGCCAGGAACGCCAAATTTCTCAAATAAAATAGAAAAAAATATGTTCAGTTGTGTGTGAATTCCTAAAGGACCAAACTGCTGAGATCACAGGTAACACACACCCATGCCCGAGGGAGGACTCGAACCTCCGGTAGGAGGGGCTGAGCAATCCTTGACATGGCGCCTCTAACCACGCGGCCAAAATTTCTCCGCACTGTCCTAAAGGATCGTTTGTTGTACGATCCCCATTGATTTCTGCGGCTATTTCACGCAGTGTAACGTGCGTGTTAGCACCGACAACTCTACGCAAGCACTGCGTCGATAACTGAGGAGGTCGGCCACTGCGTTGTCCACATTGAGAGGTATTGCCTGAAATTTGTTTGGTATTCTCGCCACGTTCTTGACACTACGGATCCCGGAATATTGAATTCTCAAACGATTTCCGAAATGAGATGTCCCATACATCTGGCTCCAATTACTACTCCGCCTTCACGGTCTATTAAGTTCTGTTATGCAGCAATAATCTCGTCGGAAACATTTCACATGAATCACCTGTATACGAATGACAGTTGCGCCAGTGCACTGCCCTGTTATACCTTGTGTACGTGACACTACCGCCTTCTTTATATGTGTCTTATCGCTATACCATGACTTCTGTGACCTCAATGTGAAGCATTGTATCTTGTGTGCCGATTATTAGTGTCAAAAAACAGTAACATGGCGATGACAGCCTTCGTTATCTGGTGTTCTCCTTCAAACCCTCTGCAGTAAGAAAGGAAAATTAGGGTTTAACGTCCCATGGACATGTAGGTCATTAGAGACGAAGCACAGAATCTTTTAAGGATGGATAAAAAAATCGGTCGTTTCCTTTCAAAGAAAATGTTCCGGCATTCGTCTCGAGCGATTTAGGGAAATCATGGAACACTTAATTCTGAAAGGCCGGACGCTAAGTGGAACCGTCGTCCTGCCGAGTGCGAGTTCATTGTGTTAACCACTGCTCCACCTGGGTCGGTGTAAATGCTTGTTCTCTGATATAAGCGAATGTTTTTCAAGAATGGCGTATTTTCTGCGATTGTCGTTCGCTACACTTTATACCAGGATTGTCTACGCGAATAATACGCAGTCGCTTGGCAGTAGTCCCTCTGCTAGAGACTGGCCACAAATTCAAGCCAAGAAAGGGACCGATGTAGCAGAGTACTGTCAGTAGCTCTGAACCGGAACTGCACCAGATTATGACGTCTTATTCATACCGTCAAGAGCCAAAGAAACTGGTACACCTGCCTAATAACGTGTAGGGCCCCCGCGAGCAGGCAGAAGTGCTGCAACACGACGTGGTATGGACTCGACTAACGTCTGAAGTAGTGCTGGAGGTAACTGACACCATGAATGTTGCAGGACTGCCCAGAAATCCGTAAGAGTGCGAGGGGACGGAGCTCTCTTCTGAACAGCACGTTGCAAGACTTCCCAGATATGCTCAATAATTTTCGTATCCGTGGTGTTTGGTGGCCAGCGGAAGTGTTTAAACTTAGGAGAGTGTTCCCGGAGCCGCTATGTAACAGTTCTGGACGTGTGGGTTATCGCATTGTCCTGCTGGAACTGCCCAAGTCCGCTGAATACACAATGGCCACGAATGGATGCAGGTGATCAGAGAGGATGCTTACGTACGGATCACCCGTCAGAATCGTACCTAGACGTATCAGGGGTCCCGTATCACTCCAACTGGACACGCCCCACACCATTACAGAGCCTCAACCGGCTTGAACAGTCCCCTCCTGATATGCAGGGTCCATGAAGTTGTCTCCATACCCGTAAACTTCCATCCAGTCCATACAATTTGAAATGAGACTCGTCCGACCAGGCAACATGTTTCCAGTCATTGACAGCCCAATGTCGGTATTAACTGGCCCAGGCGAGGCGTAAGGCTTTGTGTCGTACAATCATCAAGGGTACTCGAGTGAGCCATCGGCTCCGGAAGCCCATATCGATGATTCGTTGAATGGTTCGCACACTGACTCTTGTTGATGACCCATCATTGATATCTGCAGCAATTTTTGGGAAGGGTTGCACTTCTGTCACGTCGAACGATTCTCTTCAGTCGTCGTTGGTCCCATTCTTGCAGGATCTTCTTCCAGCCGCAGGGGTGTCGGAGATTTGATGTTTCACCGGATTCCTGATATTAACGGTTGTTGTTGTGGTCTTCAGCCCAGAGACTGGTTTGATGCATCTCTCCATGCTACTCTATCCTGTGCAAGCCTCTTCATCTCCCAGTACCTTCTCAATCTGTTTAGTGTATTCATCTCTTGGTCTCCCTCTACGATTTTTACCCTCCACGCTGCCCTCCAATACTAAATTGGTGATCCCTTGATGTCTCAGAATATGTCCTACCAACCGATCCCTTCTTCTAGTCAAGTTGTGCCACAAATTTCTGTTCTCTCCAATTCTGTTCAATACCTCCTCATTAGTTATGTGATCTACCCATATAACCATCAGCATTCTTCTGTAGCACCACATTTCGAAAGCTTCTCTTTTTGTCTAAACTATTTACGTCCATGTTTCACTTCCATACATGGCTACACTCCATACAAATACTTTCAGAAACGACTTCCTGACACTTAAATCTATACTCGACTTTAACAAATTTATCTTCTTCAGAAAAGCTTTCCTTGCCATTGCCAGTCCACATTTTATATCTTCTCTACTTCGACCATCATCAGTTATTTTGCTCCCCAAATAGCAAAACTCATTTACTACTTTAAATGTCTCATTTCCTAATCTAATTCCCTCAGCATCACCTGATTTAATTCGACTACATTCCATTACCCTCGTTTTGCTTTTGTTGATGTTCGCCTTATATCCTCCTTTCAAGACACTGTCCATTCCATTCAACAGCTCTTCCAGGTCCTTTGCTGTCTTTGACAGAATTACAATGTCATCGGCAAACCTCAAAGTTTTAATTTCTTCTCCATGGATTTTAATTCCTACTCCGAACTTTTCTTTTGTTTCCTTTACTTCTTGCTCGATATACAGATTGAATAACATCGGGGAGAGGCTACAACCCTGTCTCACTCCCTTCCCAACCACTGCTTCCCTTTCATGCCCCTGGACTCTTATAACTACCATCCGGTTTCTGTACAAATTGTAAATAGCCTTTCGCTCCCTGTATTTTACCTCTGCCACCTTCAGTGAAATGACTGTACTGGAGAATCTCCACTTCACCGCTACATCGGAGATGCTGTGTCCTGTCGCTCGTGCGCTTTGTCCTCACGCTCAAACTGACTTAAATCTTGATAACCTGTCATTGTAGCAGGTGTAACCGACCTAACAACTGCGACGGACACTTGTTGCCTTATATAAGCGTTGCCGACCGTAGCGCCGCATTCTGCCTGTTTACATTATTTCAATACGCATGCCTATACCAGTTTCTTTGGCGCTTCAGTGTGTTTTTACACTGGTTCATTTGTTTTTCATCTTCTTCCATATATCACCTGCATCATCATCATCGTTGAAGACTGATTATACCTTCCAGCGTTCAGTCTGGAGCACAGTACCCCTTATAAAATTCCTCCATGATCCCCTATTCAGTGCTAACATTGGTGCCTCTTCTGATGTTAAGCGTATTACTTCAAAAACATTCTTAATCGAATCCAGGTACCTTCTCCTTGATCTACCCCGACTCCTCCTACCCTCTACTGCTTAACACACGAGTCTCGTAGTTAACCTTGCTTCTCCCATGCGTGTAACATGACCCCACCATCTAAACCTGTTCGCCCTGACTGCTACATCTATAGAGTTCATTCCCAGTTTTCCTTTGATTTCCTCATTGTGGTGACCCTCCTGCCATTGTTCCCATCTACTATTACCTGCAATCATCCTAGCTACTTTCATATCCGTAACTTCAACCTTGTTGATAAGGTAACCTGAATCCACCCAGCTTTCGCTCCCATACAACAAAGTTTTTCGAAAGATTGAACGGTGCACAGATAACTTAGTTTTGGTACTGACTTCCTTCTTGCAGAAGAGAGCAGATCGTAGCTGAGCGCTCACTGCGTTAGCTTTGCTACACCTCACTTCCAGTGCTTGAAACCGTCCATCTATTCTAACTTTGTTCCTCCTATTTGCCACTCAGTCCGTTTATATCTCTTTCCCACTGCCATTACTTTCGTTTTGGAGATGATAATCTTCATACCATAGTCCTTACATTTCTGATCTAGCTCTGAAATATTACTTTGCAAACCTTCCATCGAATCTGCCATCACAACTAAGTCATCCGCACATGCGAGACTGCTTATTTTGTATTCACATATCTTAATCTCACCCAGCCAGTTTATTGTTTTCAACATATGATCCATAAATAGTATGAACAACAGTGGAGACAGGTTGCAGCCTTGTCTTACCCCTGAAACTACTCTGAACCATGAACTCAATTTACCGTCAACTCTACCTGCTGCCTGACTGTCTGTGTAAAGACCTTTAATTGCTTGCAAAAGTTTGCGTCCTATTCCATAATCTTGTAGAACAGACAATAACTTCCTCCTAGGAAACCGGTCATATGCCTTTTCTAGATCTATAAAGCATAGATACAATTCCCTGTTCCACTCGTAACACTTCTCCATTATTTGCCGTAAACTAAAGATCTGGTCCTGACAACCTCTAAGAGGCCTAAACCCACACTGATTTTCATCCAATTTGTCCTCAACTAATACTCGCACTTTCCTTTCAACAATATCTGAGAAGATTTTACCCACAACGCTGATTAAAGAGATACCTCTGTAGTTGTTACAATCTTTTCTGTTTCCATGTTTAAAGGTTGGTGTGATTACTGCTTTCGTCCAGTCTGATGGAACCTGTCCCGACTCCCACGCCATTTCAATTATCCTGTGTAGCCATCTGCAGTACAAAAGAAAAGTAAGGGGGCGAAATGATTGTCTTAGACAACGCACCGCTTGCCACACATGGTTTTACGGTGCGGCAGAGTGGCTACGGACGAAACAAAAGTGCCGTTTGTCGCTAGGTGTTTCTCGTCCCCCCAGGCAGCAGCTCGACCCGCCGGCGCGGAGTGCGTGTCAGCCGGCGGAGGGTCCGGCCGCCGCCGCCGCCCACCCCAGCACTCGGCGCGTCCCCGCGGGCCACGGCGCTGCGCCGGCCGGCCTCTGTTAATTTAGCGGTTGACAGGTCGCCGCCCCTGCCAGCGCCGCCATTACAGGGTCAGCCGGCATCGCCAGGGGAGCGACGGCGGCGGCGCCCCGCGGGACCGTGCGTCGCGGCGCCGTCAGCCGTAATGCACCGCGCAATACCGCGGGGGGTGCGTCCCGATCGCGTCGCAACAGCGCAGCAGCCTTCGCAGCCGGTTCGAACCTGAGAAAGGAGGTAATTCTAGCCACCAGAAGTGGAGTCGCGAGGGAAAGAAAAAACGTCGAGGCATTTACACTACTGGCTATTAAAATTGCTACACCACGAAGATGACGTGCTACAGATGCGAAATTTAGCCGACAGGAAGAAGATGCTGTGATATGGAAATGATTAGCTTTTCAGACCATTCACACAAGGTTGGCGCCGGTGGCGACACCTACAACGTGCTGACATGAGGAAAGTTTCCAACCCATTTCTCATACACAAACAGCAGTTGACCGGCGATGCCTGGTGAAAAGTTGTTGTGATGCCTTGTGTAAGGAGGAGAATGCGTACCATCACGTTTCCGACTTTGATAAAAATCGGATTGTAGCCTATCGCGATTGCGGTTTATCATATCGCCACATTGCTGCTCGCGTTGGTCCAGATCCAATGACTGTTAGCAGAATATGGAATCGGTTGTTTAAGGAGGGTAATACGGAACGCCGTGCTGGATCCCAACGGCCTCGTATCACTAGCAGTCGAGATGACAGGCATCTTATCCGCATGGCTGTAACGGACCGTGCAGCCACGTCTCGATCCCTGAGCCAGCAGATGGGGACGTTTGCAAGACAACAACCATCTGCACGAACGGTTCGACGACGTTTGCAGCAGCATGGACTATCAGCTCGGAGACCATGGCTGAGGTTACCCTTGACGCTGCATCACAGACAGGGGCGCCTGCGACGCTGTACTCAACGGCGAACCTGGGTGCACGAATGGCAAAACGTCATTTTTTCGGATAAATCCAGGTTCTGTTTACAGCATCATGATGGTCGCATCCGTGTTTGGCGACATCGCGTTGAACGCACATCGGAAGCGTGTATCCCTCATCGCCATATTGGCGTATCACCCGGCGTGATGGTATGGGGCGCCATTGGTTACACGTCTCGGCCACCTCTTGTTCGCATTGACGGCACTTTGAACAGTGGACGTTACATTTCAGTTGTGTTACGACCCATGGCTCTACCATTCATTCGATCCCTGTGAATCCCTACATTTCAGCAGGATAATGCAGGACGCAATGTTGCAGTTCCTGTACGGGCCTTTAAGGATACAGCACAAATCCCATAATACTGTTATAAACACCACTGAAATTGAATTCTATGACGAAGAACATAAATAAAACGCGGAGAGACAACTCGGCACCAGAAATATTAAGGAGTTAGTACCAACCACTAAAAATGCTATAGATGTCACCAAGTTAGACAACAGTACTAAAATTACTGTAGCAGAAAAAGTTGAAAACCTGCCTGAGAAAGAAATCACGAGAGATACACAACGATCATTAATGAAAACAGAATAGTCCACACTCTAAATACGAAACTGAAAGACCATAAAGCAATTGCCACGAAGGCAGAAAAAGGAAACTTTTAAGTTATTCTATATGAAAATGCATATGTCTAGAAAACTCTAATGTTTTTTGACGAAAATATCATACAGTCACAAGAAGGAACTTAGCAGCAAGTTCTAAGCTTAACTTAAGGTGCTCCTCAAAAATATTAACTTTCTCCTTACCGAAAAAGAAAATCAGCAGTCTATATCCATGAAACCAAGAGCTCCTCAACTACGATCTCAATTAAAAGTTCACAAAAAAGATGACTCCATAACACCAATCTCAAACTCAATAAATTACCCTCCATATAAAATTCTACAGAATCTCACAGAGATCCAACAGGATAACTTCACGTTAAAAAATAACTGTTCAATAAAAATAGCCTCTCATTTGCCAATGACCTGAAATACAAACACAATAGTAGTAAATGCCAAATAATCTCTCTTGATGTAACGGATCTGTGTATTAACATATCCATTCATGAAGCTATTGCTGTTATTAAACAGAACGTATAAAGTACAAGAAACTCTCCCCTGCAGAAATCACATAAGTCATTAACCAAGTGGAACTGGTATTGAAATATAATTACCCCTCTTTCAATGTCAAAATCTACAAACGAACAAATTCGCTAGCTATGGGTACAAGGATGTCAGGAACTGTAGCTGAATTATTCCTCAGCCAAAATAGATCAAACAGCCACAGCTTCCACATCACATTCAAAGAACACATCAACGCATTCTGATACAACACTCCACAAATCTGCGTTAGCCTCCCCATATGAAAGATACAGGGCATCTATTCGGCAGTGTACAAAACAACTTTAAGGTACTACACATACCGAGTAAAGTGTACAAGATGCTTCTGGAAGAAGAACTAGAAACCCACATCCACATAAATAAACTTGATGAAAATCAACTCAATGACAATAATGAAAGAGACTCGATCAACTTTTTCCTAAGCTTTATCGAAGAACTTAAAGTATTTCCATAATTTACCATTTCAGTGCACAGGAATTTACTTGAGCTCTTCCATTCATTTCCCAAAGTTCATAGTACATTTATATACAAGCAGTTAAATACAATATTTGAAAGCTGCACCTGTTCATGTTCTGTTGCAGCCCATCATTATTTGTAAAATACAAGAAGAAGAAGTTATTTATGTATACATAACTCTCTAATATTATAATTAAATTGTGCACAAGTCCATATTCTGTTGCAACACGTTCATATTTTTTAAATTAAATGATAAACATATTTATATATGTATCCATTTAATACAATAATTGAATTATGATGTATGATAACGAACAGTCAAGTCCCAGCAGTTTCACTTTTCAATTATCTTAGTACTCAATGTAAGCAAGAATCTGATACGTGTAACACCTTTGAAGCGAGTGCGTAAACATAATTTACACATTGTTGTAGTTTACATACTGCTCTAGTTCCCTTGCAAGTACACTTTGCTCTCACAAATTCATATTTTTTTAATTTTAACCATGTATTTTCTGAAAACACAGTTTTATCACCAGCAAAAGACGCAGCATACTTACAAAAAAATGGTTCAAATGGCTCTGAGCACTATGGGACTTAACATCTGAGGTCATCAGTCCCCTAGAACTTAGAACTACTTAAACCTAACTAACCTAAGGACATCACACACATCCATGCCCGAGGCAGGATTCGAACCTGCGACCGTAGCAGTTGCGCGGCTCCGGACTGAGCGCCTAGAACCGCGAGACCACCGCGGCCGGCAGCATACTTACACTTCGTCTGTTGCTGTGGGAAGGTGTCTGTCTCTTGACTAACACCACCTATGTAACCAAACGATTGTCCACCATCGAAAATCATAGTGGCAAAAGAAATATGCGACTGACGGAGAAAATTGTTTTATTTACAAAATATCAACAGTCGTAGCCTTCACGATGCCATCCTTAATAACGAAATGTTAATACTACTGCCTTTATTCAAACTTTCATTTACGGTTTTACTCCACAGTGTGTGTTACAGGATGCGCAGTACAACATATTCATCAGCCTCTAATCTTTTGTGTTCGATTCACCGATGATGGCCGAGAAGAAACTTTTGCTGTATATAGGATGCATCATCTACCTACAACATCCGCAAAAGCACTGTTAATTCTGATGTGACAGGAAAGTAATTCAGACAAAAGTTACTTAGTTACAAAAGTTCTGTCTGATGATGCTGGCAGAAATCCTTTGAATGACATATTCTAAGACATACTATGCTCGCTAAAAGGTTTTATTTAATCTGGCTGTATGATATTTTTTGCATCAGAATAGCAGACCTGTTTGAGAAAAATTCAGTAATGTAATCATTTTGTATGTGTCACAAGAAATAATGGAGTAAAAAATGCGATATCGGGATTTTTGCGGTATTGTGACAAAAAATAAAAACATCTACAGGCGTCCTTATGATTTTATTTTATTTTGTCGCTACCAGTTTCGACGCTTCATTGCGTCATCTTCAGGCTGTTTTGATGCGGTACAGGTTGATACGATCCCCATGCAACCCGTACCGCATCAAAACAGCCTGAAGATGACGCAGTGAATCGTCGAAACTAGTAGCGACAAAATAAAATCATAGGGACGGCTGTAGGTGTTTTTATTTGTTGTCGCGATAGTAAACGGCCGTCGTCCCAGAGACGTCCTGCTAAAAGGATGGACATACAAAAGTTTTGCGGTATTATTGGAGCTGTTTAACTGGCACGCTGGCCGGAATTTTCCGCCACTCTCGACTGAAGCTAGCGGCGTCAGGGCAAGCGATACAAGGTGTTTCGCAACACTCGACGAAAAGTGGAGTAAATTTCAGGAAGATGCGTCATTCAAACGCCACGAAAATAGCACTAACAACCCCACATCCAATGTACTTTTACTTATCAGATCTACAAAATAGTTATATCACTAAATTCGTCTCACAGTATCTGCTTTTCTGGGAAAATAAGATCGTATGCAGAAAATGCAAGTGAACGTTGTATTTTGGGACAAATTATTCAATAGACTGTTTGGTAGCGTAAGCAAGTATGGCTTTTGGAACCAAAGAACGTTAGTCTGACCCATTTTATTGGCAGATCAAATTTAATGTAGATGTTGCAGATGCCAGAAATTCAGCGCAAGCTTAACAACCAATGAAATTCAGTTTAAGAGAAGCCTAAAGGATTTGTTGGAGGCCAACTCCTTCTACTCCATTGATGAATTTCTCAGTAGAGCCAACTGATTTGTTTGTATAACTTCTGCACAATTTCAGTGCAGTAATGTGTTCATTGTAAATAAGTATTATAGTAGTTGCATTACACGTTTATTACCTTATACATAAAATAAAAAAACTTTTTTATTTTAAATTCAGTGCATTAGTATTTGTAAAATGATTCTTTCATATAGTGTTCATTAAAAAAAATGACGATCATTCCACTTGGGACCTGTGGAATGGTACATTAGCTTATTTGTTTGAGTTGTAAATGTTTGTCATGTATTATTGTGTTTCTGACATGTTCTACAACCTGGAGGATCTCCTACTACGGATCAATTGGAATAAAATAAATCTAATCTAATCTAATCTAATCCAGAGTTTGGTGGGGCACGCTGTAAATTCCACACACCTTTTCGAGGAGACCACACGACAATAGGATTTTTGTATTTATGGTACGATAATTCGAAACTCAAACAGCGTTAATCAGTATATATTTGATGAATTTTCTATTTGAACGACATATGTATTATAAATGAACGAAAAAAGACCAGAACGAGGTTCGTAGAAGCATTTACCACTCCAGCTCGCTGCCGGTTTATTTTTCATCTCTACTTATTTTACGCTTCACGGAAATACTCGTAGAATGTTCATCTTTGGTTACAAATTTGCATCAGCGAAGAGTCGAACGCATGCTGCCCACGTGGTAGCCAAGCATTCTCCCACGGTCATGCAGCCCATCGAAAGATGGGAACTTTGAGTGAAACAAGAACGCCAGAAAAATTTAGATGTTTTTCTCGAGAAGTTTTGAGAGTTGCAATGAGATGCTTCGGATGATTGATACCCGCTTACATACATGCGAAAAACTGCAAAAATCCGATTGTTGTGTGGTCTTCTTGTCAGGCTAAACGAGCATATATTTGGTGGTCGCGGTTAGCTAGTTATTTTCTGGTTCACACAAAACTGTCTGTCGTGGACACTGTGATCTAAAGAGCCATTCTAGCTTGTGCAGGAGAGAACTTGGAGTGATGACAGAACGCTCTGTTTCTCCGCCTCCGCAGAGAACTTGATCTTGTCATACATGTAGCTGAAGAGTTGGAGAAAGTACGCTAGTGTCTCTAGAACACGCCGACATGAGATAACAAAGTGGACGTATGGACGGACCGCCTCGCTGTGCGTTCCCCCGGAGCTCGTGTTTCGCGCCCTGTGCGGACTCCCGGCTGCGGGCAGCAGAAGGCTGCGGCCGCCGCAAAAACCCGCCGTACTAACCACAGCCGGCGGAGCCCCAGTTGCCACCTCATTGAGCAGCTGTCCTCTCATCTTGAATTATAAGTAACAACCAGTATCGTTTGCCCGTGCCAAGAGCCATTCTAGGGCTGCGACCGACGAGTGGACTTCACTTTCACTGAGTGCGCGGACTTGAGCTGTCAGCCGTTTTTATAACACTGTAGTGCACACCACAGTTTGCTAAGGATGTGTGTACCCTTTTCCGCAATTTTGCCATTGAAATATACGAGGGTAGGTCAAACGAAAACCTTAAATTTCTAATAACAAATCGAAATTTCGTGGCGTTATCCTGTAAGTTGGTAAGCGTGCTACAAACAGCGTGCAGAATGGCCTATAGGTGGCAGCATAGTGCAGATGCACACATACCGTCGCAGTATCAATATAAAGATGGCCGACCCACTTGCGACTTGCACCAGGGAAGAACAGCGTTCTGTTACTCGGTTTTTGCGTACTGAAGGTGTGAAAACTACTGAAATTCATCAACGAATGAAGGTTCGGTACGGTGATGCATGTTTGTCACAACAGCAAGTCTACGAATGGAGTAGGAAGTTCGCAAATGGTGTGAATGTAGGAAAGTCATCGAAAAGGAAGAAAGTTTTGTTGTTAGGCAGTTCTCATGCCAGAGGTGTAGGCCAACTTCTGCGGGAGGAATTAGGACCAGAATACCAGATCACAAATTTTTTCAAACCAAGTGCTAGTCTGGATCAGGTGACAGAGGATTTAGGTTCACTCTGTAAAGGATTTACCAGGGAAGACACCTTGGTTATTGTGGGAGGGCCAGGGAACAGCATTGACAGAGATCCTGGGTACAGTATAGAGTGTGACCTGGTAAAGATTGCGTCGGCATCGAGACACACCAATGTTGAATTTGTATCTGTCCTGAGACGCCATGACCGGCCTCATTTGAACTCTTCTGTTGGGTGAGTTAATTTGGAGTTGGAACGGCTGCTTGGGTCGGGTGCGGGGGCTCATATTGGTGTGGTTCCTGTTGATTATCTCAGTAGATGGGACTATACCAGGCACGGCCTGCATCTCAACAGGAAAGGGAAGGGGAAACTGGCTGGGGTAACAGCAGGAAATTTAAGGGGGGGAGGCACTGCCATGAATGGTAAAATACCAGTGATTACAGGTGTTGGAGCAGCACCTTTTTTAGGATAGGTAAGACAGAAAGATGTCAAGTTCTACGAGAGGTCAGGACTGAAACAAATCTTCAGTTTAGGAAAGAAATTAAACAGCACAATTCTAGCACATTTGATCACCAATCACAGCTGTCAATTATAAATTTTCACCAATCACCAGAAATTTTATCTCCACCAAGTTGTATCTCAGTCCTAGGTAATTGCATTGATGAATTAAAGTCACCCAACCCAGTTGACATAATCTGCCTCTCTGAACACCATGTGACCACTGGTATAGGAACTAGGCCTAAGCACAATGAGAAACTCAGACAGGAGAGTACTGCAAATGTTAGAATAAGGAAAGGTTCTCATAAAAGTATAATTAAAAATATTGTAAGTATATTTCATCAAAATATTGGGAGTTTAAAGAATAAAGTAGATGAGCTTCTGGTTTGTTTAGAAGATTTAGAAGCTGAGAATGAAATAGATATACTATGCCTGTCTGAGCATCACATTACATTGTTACTGATATGGATAAGGTAAATGTAAGTGGATATAAGCTCTCTGCACATGTAATGAGAGAAAATATGGAGAAAGGAGGAGTTGCCATATATGTCAAAAGTTATCATTGTGCAAAAAGTATAGAAACAAAAAAGTTTTGTGTAGAGAAACATATAGAAGCATGTGCCTGTGAGCTTAAATTAAATAAAGGCACATTTATAATTGTAACTGTATAAGAGTCCCCATCAGGAAATTTTCATCTATTTCTGAAAAATTTGGACTCCTTGTTGTGCTATCTGTCAGACAGGGGGAAGCAAATTATTATTTGTGGGGACTTCAATGTAGATTCTCTGAAAGAGGGTAATAGGAAAAATGACCTTGAAGTATTACTCGATTCTTTCAATTTGACACCCGTTATTGATTTTCCTACTCGGGTGGTAAAGGATAGCAGCTCACTGATAGATAATTTCTTTATAGACCAAGATAAGTTTAACCAGATAAATGCTCAGCCTGTTGAGAATGGTCTTTCTGATCATGGTGCACAGCTAGTTACAATATATGACATAGCTCCATTCAGCAAAACTAAACAGTCCTCCAAAGTAGTACGTTCAGTCAACGATTTAACAATTGCAAATTTCAGGGAAAGCCTACAGCAGTTAGACTGGGATGAGGTGTACCGTGAACCTGATGCCAATTTAAAATATAATTTATTTCATGACATTTTTGTAAATGCATTTGAAAACTGCTTCCCCAAGAAAATAGTTAAATATACTCGTAAGAAACCTTGTAACAAACCATGGCTTACTAAGGGTATAAAAATATCTTGTAACCAGAAAAGGGAAATGTATCTGACAGCAAGAAAGAGTAGTGACCCAGAAACTATCAAAAATTATAAAAACTACTGTGTTATATTAAGAAAAGTTATTAAAAAATCCAGGAGTATGTGTATCATGTCTGAAATCAGCAATTCTGATAATAAAATTAAAACAATTTGGAATATTATTAAAAGAGAAACAGGTCAACCAAGAGCAGAGGAAGACAGTATTACCATCAAATTGAATGAAAACTTTACAAACAAAAAGTCAGAAGTTGAAAATATTTTTAATATCATTTTCTAAATGTTGTGGATATAGTAGGATCCAGGTGTTCATTAGAAGATGCTAGGCTGTTAATGGAAGAGGCCATACCTATGCAATTTGATACAATTGAAATCTCACCCACTTCTCCCTCTGAAATTAGGAAAATAATAAACTTGCTTAAAAGCAAAAACTCACATGGAATTGATGGCATTTCCAGCAAAATACTAAAAGCTTGTTCTCAACAGATAAGTAAGATTCTCAGCCACCTGTGTAATAGCTCTCTGGAACAGGGCATTTTCCCTGATAGACTGAAATATGCTATTGTTATACCTTTGCATAAAAAGGGGGATAGATCTGATGTCAACAATTACCGTCCAATCTCCCTTCTAACAGCTTTATCCAAAATTTTTGAGAAAGTAATGTATTCAAGAGTAGCTTCACATATCTGTAAAAATGAAGTACTAACAAAATGTCAGTTTGGTTTCCAGAAAGGTTTTTCAACAGAAAATGCCATATATGCTTTCACCAGTCAAATTTTGAATGATCTGAATAACCGAACACCACCCATTGGCATTTTTTGTGATCTCTCGAAGGCTTTTGATTTGTGTAAATCATGAAATTCTGCTAGACAAGCTCAAGTATTGTGGCATGAGTGGGACAGTGCACAAATGGTTTAATTCGTACCTAACTGGAAGAGTACAGAAAGTTGAAATAAGTACTTCTCGTAACATGCAAAGATCAGCACATTCCTCAATCTGGGGAACTATCAAGAATGGGGTTCCACAAGGGTCAGTCTTGGGTCCTTTGTTGTTCTTATTATATATTAATGACGTGCCATTCTGTATTCATGAAGAGGCAAAGTTAGTTCTCTTTGCTGATGATACAAGTATAGTAATCACACCTGACAAACAAGAATTAATTGATGAAATTGTCAATACTGTCTTTCAGAAAATTACTAAGTGGTTCCTTGTAAACGGACTCTCACTGAATTTTGATAAGACACAGTACATACAGTTCCATACAGGGAATGGTATGACGCCATTAATAAATATAGACCTTAATCAGAAGCATATAGCTAAGGTAGAATATTCCAAATTTTTAGGTGTGTCCATTGATGAGAGATTAAATTGGAAGAAACACATTGATGATCTGCTGAAACGTTTGAGTTCAGCTACCTATGCAATAAGGGTCATTGCAAATTTTGGTGATAAACATCTTAGTAAATTAGCTTACTACGCCTATTTTCACTCATTGCTTTCACATGGCATCATATTTTGGGGGAATTCATCACTGAGGAATAAAGTATTTATTACAGAAAAGCGTGTAATCAGAATAATAGCTGGAGTCCACCCAAGATCATCCTGCAGACATTTATTTAAGGATCTAGTGATATTCACAGTAGCTTCTCAGTATATATACTCTCTTATGAAATTTGTTATTAACAACCAAACCCAATTCAAAAGTAATAGCAGTGTGCATAACTACAATACTAGGAGAAAGGATGATCTTCACTATTCAAGATTAAATCTAACTTTGGCACAGAAAGGGGTGAATTATACTGGCACTAAAGTCTTTGGTCACTTACCAAATAGTATCAAAAGTCTGACAGATAACCAACAAGTATTTAAGAAGAAATTAAAAGAATTTCTGAATTTTAGATATAAATTAAGAAAAAAAAGAAAAAAAAAACATTTAAAAAATAAAAAAATAAAAATAAAGAAAAACAAAAAACACAAAAAAATAAAGTTGTTATATTAACTTAAGTATGTTGTTAAATTAATCTAGTTATGTCATGTATTAGAAAATTCGACTCGTTCCACATCATTACGAAATATCGTATTCATGATCCATGGAACTAGTATTAATCTAATCTAATCTAATCTAATCTGACTTCAGTGGAAGATGCTCCTCGTCCACATCAGGCACAACGAGTTGTGACTCCATAGAACACTGCAGCACTTGAAGCCATAGTGAAGGAAAACCGCCGAGTGACACTGAATGACATTGCAGCACGTTTACAGAATAGTCATGGGTCAGCACACCACACTGCACATGATGCGCTCCAGTTTCGCAAAGTGTCCGCAAGATGGGTGCCACGGCAGCTGACTCCTGAAAGAAGAGAACGACGTGTTGATGCTTGTGAAGAACTTCTTCAGCCCTTTGAACGAGAAGGTGATGGCTTCCTTGCAAGAATCGTTACTGGACGAAACCTGGGTTCACTCCCACCAACCGGAAACGAAGAGAGAGAGAGCAAGGAATGGCGCCATTCCTCATCACCTAAAACAAAGAAGTTTCGAACAGAACCATCAGTAGGTAAGGTTATGCTGACTCTCTTTTGGGACGAAAAAGGCGTCATTTTGGAGCATTACATGCGTAGAGGGACCACTGTCACCAGTGCATCATACACAGATTTCCTAAAAAATCATCTGCGGCCTGCAATCAAATCAAAGCGACGTGGATTGCTGTCAGCAGGTGTCCATTTGCAACATGACAATGCAAGGACCCACACTGCCCGTACAACAGTTTCAACAATCACAGACCTGCATTTTGAGTGTCTTTCTCATCCACCATACTCACCAGACCTTGCCCCAATGATTTCCATATGTTTGGACCACTGAAAGACGCAATGGGAGGAAAGAAGTTCCATTCTGATGAAGAGGTACGCCACACGGTGCATGAGTGGTTGCGCGGACTACCAAAAGAATTTTTTTCTAAAGCAGTTTATACACTTTGTAAGCGCTAGAGGAGTTGCATTGAGCGTGGAGGAGATCATGTTGAAAAGTGATGCAGCTTTGTATCACTTCTGCACAATAAATTATATTTAAAAAATATTTAAGGTTTTAATTTGACTTACCCTCATACCTTTTCGAAAGCAGATATAATTACTAAATATGCAGATTTTAGAGTAATTCGAATTATTCTGTTTTAATTCCTTAACAGAGACAACTACAAGGACTGAGATTTGTACAACACTATTGCACCCCATCGTTCTTTGAATAACTAACAACTAATTTTGTTTGATATTCACTTTCTTGTTGTCAAAAGATGTAATGGAGATATATGGAACGCTTTTAATATGTGTAGCCACCGAACTGCATTAAAAATAAAAATAAGACTGTTACATGAATTTTATTGTGGCGAGACATATCTTTAACGTCTTTTATGGTCTGGAATCCACGTTAAACTGTAACCTGACCACCACGCTCCTCCCATTGCGGGCCGAGAGAGTCAATTCAAATGTCGGAGAAAGTCAAGCACATGCACTGTATGCTAGAAACATTCCTGGTAATGGACTACATTGTTCAAACTAACCTACAGCTTGAAAGCAGCTTTACATTTTTTTACCTCTGTTACTTATGCCAGTAACAGTGCAATAAGCAAACTTTAGTCCCGAAATTGACACGGAGAATGCGATCCACTTTTCACAACACTTTCCTATCGATAGGGCCCAGAAACTCACTTACAATATCACGAGGCAAATGAAAAAACACCAGGAAGTGCGCTCTTACGCTGTGACACGTTTCATCAGAATCGATCAACACAGTAGTTTACTTCCGACCTTTTGCTACGCCTCACTGGAAAGCGAAAACAGCAGAGCTTCTTCGCAGCCTCGCGGGAAACGATATACAGAAATAATTTGCGCTGTGGAAACGCCGATTAAGCACGTGATGTTTCCATATTTTTGTGCGCCTTACATATTTCCGAAAAGAAACGAAGTACAAAAATCCAATTGATCAGGGATACAACCATGTCAGGGGCTCTCACAATGGGCAGGGACGCATAATCCGTAAAGATCAACGAACGCCAATGTCAACACAAAGGTAGTTTTTTCTTAATAGCACATGTATGTTTTTTCTACAGAAGTGAACAGTGGAGGTACAATAGTGATGGTAGAATTGGCTTCGCTGTTCTACTCATACATTCTGAAATATGATGGCAACGGTGCCTCGGTTTCTGCCGTAAAACGCAGGGCAAGTGTTGCTTGCACTGTCCTGCAGCTTCCTGTAAACGGACCACTGTCAGCAAGCACTGTCCACTTTACCAACGTCTCCAGGTCAGGCCTGCTGAGTTTTGGCTGAAAAGAGTCGAGATTTTCAACTGAACCCCCCCTCCCTCCCAACCCCTTGCTCACATGAGTAGGGAATTAAAAGTGAAAAGAAAGTTTTTAGATTTAATAACAAATAATCAATGTTTGTTACTCGTTGCTAATGACGGAAACTTATCACTTTACGCCAAGATGACATGTTTTTTTTCAGGAAATAAAGATAATCTTCAAAACAAAATGTATCCTCAGAACAATATTTGCAAGTACTGTGATTCAAAAGCATCCGGAAAGATAATATAAGCTAAGCTACTGTTGCAAACTACCCTAAAAGGACAAATAAATTTTACAGATGGTGAAATAATAGAACAAGTTAATTATTTTACAAATTTACGCTGTGACTGCACTGACATAATGGAAGTGAGCTGAGTTGTTTCAGATATGAAATGAGGAGAGCAATTAGAATGCATTATGTCCACTCAATTTGCACAAATTTAAGTACATTTGCTTCCACACGCTATTATCTAAATTCTGTGTGCCCGAATTTCTGTGTTCAGAAAAATTCTGTGTTTATAAAAGACTTATCTCAATCGTTGCACAAATTGATCAACAAATATTATGTCTTATAAAGTTTCGAAGATAAACAGCAGTCACAGTTTGAAAATACCTGCGAATGTATAATCAATTATATAAGACACAAAACATATAAACAGTTGAAAATGAAACGGTAGCAATAAAGCAGAGACAGTTTCAGGTGAAGAGTTAGTTATTTTGTTGTTTATTCATCCACAGATCATTATATCTCATCTTAACTGAAAAACGCAACTTCTTCAAAATTAATTAATTCATGCATATAGAGACACTGTGTTATATCATATCATTGGACATCATATTGTAGTAAAATAAACAGCATGTGCACACACACACACACACACACACACACACACACACACACACACACGCTTTTGGCTGGCAGTAAGTTCTTGACGTAACTGCTGTCTTTCTAGTCAAGTCTTCATGTGGCCTCCTAGGCCATTCTGAAAAAGTGCATCACGATAGTGAACGAAATGTTGAGCTCAGGAGACTGGAAAGAGATTATAATTTTCCGTCACATTTCAAGGGCATTTGGTTTTACAGTAAGGAGCATTAAAATATGGCGTTTAATGCAGAATGAAAGTTGTTACTTATTAAATAACATAATTTTTTTTACCATTTCCTTCTCTGTGCTCTCGAAATAATCTGTGACTTTGTAATATGAATTATTTAAGAGGTATGTCTTAAGTGACTATAAATATTTGGATTTTATTGGTGTCATTAATCTCACTGGTAAATTTATTATGTAACTAGTGTTTTCTCCACAGCTTTGTATGCATATGCATTCGGCACTCTCCTCCTCCTCTTCCCATATCTGCCCATCTCTTCCTCACCTCCCCTATGTCTATCTCCTCTCCATCCCCCTCTCTGCCCACTTCCTCCTCCTTCCCCCTCTCGCTCGACTGTCCCTTCCTCCCCATTTCACTGCCTGTCTCTCATCTCTCTTCTCTCTGTCCACCTTCTCCTCCCGCTATCTTATTCCATTTCCTCTTCCCTCCTTTTTCTGTCGATTTACTCCTCCTGCCCCCTCTCTCTGTCCATCTCCCATTCCACATCTCTGTCCATCTCCTCCTTCCCCTCTCTTTGTCCATCTTCTCCTCTCCATTCTTCTGCCTATCTCCTCTTTCCCCCTCTCTCTATACCCATCTCCTCCTCCCCCACCCCTCTGTCTATCTCCTCCTGCCCCCATCTCCCCCTCCATCTCCTCCTGCAGCCCCCTACTATCCATCTCCCCCTTCCCACCTCTCTCTGTTCATCTTCTCTTCCCCACTTCCACCTAAGCATCTCTTCCTGCACTCTAATCTCTCTCTGTTCATCTTCTCCTGCTCGCTTCTCCCTGTCCCTTCCCTCCTTAACCCATTTCTCCCTATCCATCTTCTCCTACCCTGCAGTCTGTCCAGCTCACCCACACTTATGGCCCTTACAAAACAGGTCGGTGAAGCATGGTGATACTACTCCCACAGCACACAAGTCTTTCAAACCTGTCTACACATAAGGGGCTGAAAAGCTGTTTTTTGTCTCTAATGGGTATGCTCAGAAGCAAATCTGGTTGATAAAACTAACCGAAACTACATACCTGTCGTGCAGGGTAGCTTACTCGTTGGGGGCTGGAAAACCATTTCTTGTCCCTTGCGAACACGTAGCCCTTCCAAGTAAGTGAATAAAGCAGGTCGATACTACTCCCACACAGCGCACCCGTCCTGCAGAGCTATCTACAAGCCATGGGCTAAAAACCGCTTGTTTGCCCTGTCTCTGC
The DNA here is from genome assembly GCF_021461385.2 of Schistocerca piceifrons. Lineage (NCBI taxonomy): Eukaryota > Metazoa > Arthropoda > Insecta > Orthoptera > Acrididae > Schistocerca > Schistocerca piceifrons. Next base: position 745,644,161 of record NC_060138.1, on the reverse strand, counting down.
TCCTATGGGAGCTCGTAGGGTTTTTTTAACCTGTAAGTATATCATATTTTAGTTGATCCAGTTGCCAACAGAGAGGTGATGGACATACATAAACACATGCTGTTTCAAGGAGTGTATACATTATTTTGGGACCCCACACACACACATACATATATATATATATATATATATATATATATATATATATATATATATATATATATATATTCCTTAAAACTAAATATCTCTTTAATTAAAGGACACAGAAGTGCAGCACAATGTTTGTGGTGTACTTTAAGGTCCAAGAAATGTAGTAAATATTCAAAATGGACTCCTTCCGCCGCAATACACCGTCGACAAAAACTTACAACAGAGCGACATGCCAACTGTTTGGTTCTTAGTGTAATAGCATCACAGGCTTGCTCAATTTGCTCTTTAAGATCACCCAGTGTCCGTGGTCTTGCAGTGTAAACTGTTTTCTTGAGAGTATTCCATAGATAGAAGCCTAGAGGACTTAAATCAGGAGATTCAGCTGGAAACTTCACACTCCCTCTCCGTCCTATCTGTTTGGCAGGGAACGTACGACTGAGAAGTGCCATCACATCAGTTTGAAAGTGGGGTGGCTCCCCATCCTGTTGAAGGTAATAATTTTCAGTTTCTAAAACGTCTTTAAGGTCAGGTATTATCATATGCAACAATTCTATGTAAGAGCCACCTGTGACAACGTCTTCAATAAATATGGACCGATTAACCCTCTATAAGACTGACCACCCCAGACTGATACTCCTGTTACATTAACATGCCCATACTCGGTTATGCGTGGATTCTTACTGACACAGTACACGCACTTATGGCGTTTAACTGTTCCGTTAAGTTTAAAGGTCGATTCATTACACCAAAGAATTATATCTTGGAAACGTTGCTCTCCTTCACATCTGTTAAAGATCCACTCACAAAATTTACTTGACTATCGGGATCATCCTCGTTATGAGCTTGGAAAAATCTTGAACTTAAGACTTAAATTTCTGATCCTGCACAGTTCTATGAAGAATGATTTCGCAGATCCCAGTCCCACTAGAGCATTACCTCACAGATTTCTTCGAGGATTGTGTGTACGCCTGGTTCACTGCATTGTCCCTTACACTCTTTCTTCCGCAATGTCCCTTCTTCATATCCTGCACAGTTCCTTCGACGTCAAACTTATCTCAGGTTCTTGTAACTGTTACCCTTGTTGGTGGTGATGTTCCAAATTCAACCCTCAAACGACGTCGTACCTCAATCAAAAAAATGGCTCTGAGCACTATGGGACTTAACTTCTGAGGTCATCAGAACTTAGAACTATTTAAACCTAACTAACCTTAGGACATCACACACACCCATGCGCCAGGCAGGATTCGAACCTGCGACCGTAGCACTCGCGCGGTTCCAGACTGTAGCGCCTAGAACCGCTCGGTCACACCGTCCGGCGTACCTCAATCATATTGTCTGCTTTCCAGTGACAGTTTACCACCCATTTCCGTTACTCCAACGACTGTGGCATTTTTGTTTACAGTCCTGAAACAAAAGAAAGCTTTGTTATGATTTTCGCCGCCTTCTCAATTATTACCCGCAAAAATTATATTTCTGTCACCTTCAGTTAAACACCCTATATATATATATATATATATATATATATATATATATATACTCACTGCCCATCACCTTCTCACCACCCGATTTGTCAGTGTCCTCCTCCCCACTCCTGAATACCGCAGCTGTGTTTGTGTGATAGTACTCCACCCCAGCCATCCTTGTGTCCCAAACTCCACCAACTATTGTCAGAAATCAATATAGATATGAAATGCAAACACAACAGATGGTATGTAAGGACATATTAATTCATGATAGTACTCTTATATATAATATTAAGTGTACTGTTCCCAGATGCCATGATGTACAAATTGCTGGATGAGCTCACTCTGCTACATGGCATGTGCAGCAGGCCATGCACAAAAAAGGATGTCGTAAGGTTGATGCCACATACCTCCATGGTTTGCCACTGTGCTTTATTTATTGCGATGGCAAACGCCAATTGTATGGGGATCTACAGTCTATGAAATGGTTCCTGGATTTGCAATGGAATTAGGGGTTGCGAGTTACATGTAGCGATTCACTGACATCCCTACCTGTTATGATGGTTGCTTCTGTCACATTAGGCAACGGATTCATGAAACACAGTTGTATTCCGTTGCATAGGTTTGTGCACAGGGGCACACTTGGCCTATTGGTGTGTACTTTCAGCTTGGCAAGTTGCACCTGCGACAGTCATGTGTGTTGCAGTGGAGAAGTTACGAAGGATGTTCAGATCCAATGTCAGGACGTGGCAACGCCATTCAGCCACGTCGCACAGATACTATGTTGTTGTTGCGAAACAAACAATGAATGTAGCATTTGTATGTAATGGGGTGCAAACACGTAGGTATTTCACTTTGGATGAGTACAGTGATACATACCTGCGCTAACTGGCGCACATCTGGCGAACTAACGACATGTGTCACAATGCAGTTGTGTAATTGCAATACATGTAGTGTGCTTGCTGAGATGTACCGATGGTCATCACCTTGGAAATTACAGATTGTTTGTGGAAGTATGGGCATGTGCCGGGGGGAGGGGGGCAGACGATACAGCCATGTATGGTAGGTTGCGTACACGATTGCACATAAGAAGCCTAATGTCTTGGCTACCCTGCAGTCGAGTCGATAGCGAAGGTCAATACTATTCTCGCACATCACACCTGTCGTGCGAGCACAGCCTATACATCAGGGACTTAACGATGTCACATGTCTGTATCTCGGTAAATATTAGAGCTAGAGCATTATTAACCAATGGCCCTCCACCATGTGGGTCCTCCCGTGGCAAGGAGTTTGTGTGCCAAATTGGTCCATTTTGGTCCACGGGCATGAGAGGAGTGGGAAACGCCGTTGTTTACTCTTGGTAAATGTAAGCTTATTCTGGCTATCGTTCCATGACATGAATGTTGCTGTTTGTGATATAATTGATGATGTTCATCTGAGACACGAAACCGTTTGTGTATGAAAGTAATTTATGTTGATCGACAAGAGAGACGAACTCAAAGGCAGCGATACCGGTACACTGATCATGGAAAGCCGTAAATGTAAAAGTTAAGACTAGAGGAGTAATGGGAATGAGAGCCGTACAAGAAGGTCTAGTGAATGACTACCTATATATATATATATATATATATATATATATAAAAACAACTCTACGACCTAAGAGGGCAGAGATAGAGGTACTCGAGGTACCCTCCGCCACACACCGTCAGGTGGCTTGCGGAGTATGGATGTAGATGTAGAGTCGTAAGCCGACCCATGCGAGGTCCTCTTCTTCTGTGCACGTCGTATGCCCACAGTGCTGTCTCAACTGCCTTCGTCTCTTGCCGGTAACTGTACGGAGTGCAGGGGCCGCTGACTCATCCGGTCAATCGCCGTTATTAATCGGGAGAGACCGCAAGCGGCGCTGCGTGATGGGACCGACAGCCGGAAAAAAGCGCGCCGGCCACGCCGGGGTTCGACGCCCTGACCACCACCCGGCGTGTCGGCTAATGGCCCGGCAAGCCGCCGCCGCTGCGCCTCTCGGGTCGCTCGCTATTGTCTCTCGCGGAGCGCTCACCGTGACGCCAGATTCACGACGTCGTAGCCTTTTGTCCCAACATAACTGTAACCATAACCGAGTTTACGTAAGCCAATATACGTCGGCGAGAGGATGAGTTGTAACCTGGCGAGGAAATAGCGCTGATATTAAGGTGGTTCAGATTCTTTCCATTTTGAGGTCACTTCCTTCTCATCTGCTGTCTGTTCTCCCCCCCCCCCCCCCCCCAAGTATGATGTATAATTTTCTCTTCTCTTTTTTCTCTTGTCAGACCACTTAACACCGATTTTTGTATGATCATCCCTCTGACAGGAGGTCTCTGGGACGACGGCTGTTTACTATTGTGAAAAATGGTTCAAATGGCTCTGAACACTATGGGACTTAACATCTGAGGTCATCAGTCCCCTAGAACTTAGAACTACTTAAACCTAACTAACCTAAGGACATCACGCACATCCATGCCCGAGGCAGGATTCGAACCTGCGACCGTAGCGGTCGTGCGGTTCCAGACTGAAGCGCCTAGAACCGCTCGGCCACTCCGGCCGGCTTAAACTACTGTGAGAAAATAAAAACGCCTACTGCCTTCCTTATGATTTTATTGACTTTGTTGCAACCAGTTTCGGCGCTTCATTGCGCCATCTCCAGGCCTGTATGCATAAAACAGTAAAGATAGCGTTATCAACTTATCAGTCAACTTGCCATTATTTTGATAGGTCATGTTCCTTCTCTTTACTTGTTTATGAGGTACTGTTTCCTTTATACATTTATCACCTTCTACAGTTATTTCGTCTTTCTGTAGGTTATTTCAGCTTTGTGCAGATAACATATGTCCGACAGGCCAATAAAAATCACAGAATAGTTATTTAAAGGAGTTATTAGTAAATAATATAATTGTACAATATACTGAGTGGAAATTCGTTATGGTATACTTTAGGTATGCGACAGCAGCCGTATCTGTTCATTCTATCAAATGCTTGCTGTAAATTGTCCTAGTTATTCATTCTGTTTTTAATCTGTTTTTGTGTTGCTTGATTGATAAGTTGATAATGATATCGCTACTGTTTTATGCATACAGGCCTGAAGATGGCCCGTGAAGCGTCGAAACTGGTTGCAACAAAATAAATAAAATGATAAGGACGGCTGTGGGCGTTTTTATTTTCTCATAACTTAACACCTGTTCTCTCGCTGTTACTGTTTTGGAATACTTCTAAATCGAACACTTTATTTCCGAAAATATCTCTTTCTACTTCCATGTAGTCTGTTTCTAAATATTTTGTAACTCTTCGGATTCGTCTCCTAGTCAGTTTCTTTTCGATAGATACTAGAAAGTATGTTTTGTTAGCCTATTGTTATTCATCATGTATAAAAACCCTAAAATATGAGTCGTTTTATCCTACTGTTTCTGCTATTGTTTCCATATTTTGACATATTTATTTCTGCATCTTAATGGTCAAGTTTTTGCGCTTTTTATTGGATGTAAAAGTTTTTCTTTTGATTCTTCTCTCCAACACTTCTTATTTCTGTAATTTATAATTTAATGCTAGGCATTCACTCGCATAGAGGCATTCTGGTTTCACTTCGTGTTGTAATAGTTTATTTTTGCAGTTCTTGAGATGCATTTTTATTGTAAATATGTTTTGTTTTTTCCATTTTACCGTTCCATATTGTGTTCTCCGACAGTCCATAGTGTTTCGTGAGGGGATTAGTAAACGAGAAAAGTGGAGATGGAAGTTTTAATGCTTGTGATGTTCTACATAGTCCTCCCCCACTTGAATACAGCACACAGAGCGCCTATACAGCCATGTGGAACAGTCAGAATAGTTCTTCTTTGGGATATTGTTCAACTCGCGCTTCACATTGGCTTGAATGAAGTAATATCGTCATAGCGTTGACTCTTCATGTGACTTTCAGAATTTTGTCGTTTTGTGATAGGTTCGTACTGATAACACCATGTTTCGTCATCCGTGATGATTTTTTCCAGAAAAGAACTGTCCACGTTTGCTTTTCAGTCAGGTCACTGCAGGCGTCGTTTGGCAGTCATGGTGTGCGGAACAAACTTTGCATATTCATTTATCTTCTTCACAGCATGATGGAGAATGTCTTGAACATTTTATTCAGAGGTGTTGCTCCACTGCGACTTGTGACATGACAGGTTGACACTACGGCCGCACTTCCACTACCTAAAACTGGCTGCTACCAACTGGCTGCTCGAATGCATATCTGTTATTTACATTTGTTAGTTCAAGCGGCGACCGTTGTTACCACGACCATTTGGACCTTTCGTTTATGGCAGATTTTTCTAACCCATTTCCTTGAATTATGTTTCCTAGATGAACTTTTCGAACTTTTCTGTTTGACCAACGTCAGGCTACAAAAAAGTTGGTACATTGCTTACGTTAGTAATAATCTTTGCAAAATTCTTAAACCTGCTCTACTAGCTCTCTGTTCCAAGAGACTATCTTGTATTTCTACATCTGCTAGAAATTCAGATAGTACAGCAAAATCATCTGCAAATGCTAGGCATTTTACTTAACACACTGTTTCTTCCTTCTCAGTTTTATTTCTTATACTTTTTTTATTACTGCGATGGTTATATATAGTGTGAAACCGTAAGTCAACTGTCAACATCACATACTGGATAGTTTAGTTTATATGGCTATTTGAAGTAGTCGTTGCCTATGTTTCGTTTAAACAGATAAGTTGAAGTATCGTACTGTTATAAAATTCATCGTTTTCGGCCGTTTGTTACCAATGGTAACCTATTCCAGTAAAATACTGTGAAGGCTTACGAATGTCTTACTCCTTCATGTCTAACAGTTAGTAAATGGGCGCTTAAATTCGAACATACTCGTACTGTGGTTGAAATTGATCCATGCGGAAGATTACTTCTCAAGCCACTGTAAGATGTGCGGCGGAGTGTACGTACTGCAGCGTTAGCCCTCTCTGCACCCCCTCTTCCCCCGGACACACACACACACACACACACACACACACACACACACACACACATCTTCCCTTCTGTCCTGTTAATTCGTGTCTGGAAAGCGGGTGTAGAATCAGCACCTACAGTAGTAGTATAGTTTTGTGTACACTTTAGTTACTGAGACAAAATATTGTTTCGTATTAAATTTTATGTAAGATCGGCAGTGTTATCACCTAGGACGGTGGTAAACCGTGCCCTCTTCCAAGTGGGCTGGAACAGACATCTGCCCTTTTCTTAGGGGTCGCCAAGTGCCGAGAATTGTAATATCCGTTTAGAAACATCAAATGTGTAAAAACAATTCACTCCAGCCAACAAGTACAATTTACCTAGTGATTCGAAGAGTAGTTTGGCTGTTCATAGTTTCTAGATAACTGAACTTTTTGTAGTAGAAGAAGTGTTAAAAGTTCGCGCTAGACCGAATTTCACTGATTTTGACGTCGCGGTCATTTTGCGAGCTACATATTGGAGGAACTGGTACAGATTTGACTCATTTTCAAACGTGGGCTATTAGAATTTTTGAGTAAAGCTTTCTGCGTCTTTGTAGTGAATTCCATAGTAAATTTGTTGCGCTCTTATTTAAATCCTTTATACGTCTTCCATAAATCCGCCTTGTTAAGGATCCGAGACCGACGAAAATACTGTAGATTTTGATGAACAAGGACTCTTGTGAGCGACCACGTTTGTGCGTGCGTTACACTTGCTTAGGACTCTTCCAGCAGTCTAGGACTGGCATTTGCCTTTCCCGCTGTTAAATTTAATTAGCACTCGCTCCGGACAGAAACTCGCAGGTAGTTGGAGGCTTGTGACTGACAACAGTGGCTTACCATCGATAGAGAAGTCAGACGATGTTGGGTCCTTTCGTCTATATACGCAACTTACATTACATATATTTATGTTGAGGACCAGCTGTCAGTCTTTACCCCAAGCACTGATCATTTGCAAGTATCTCCGCATTTCGTACACTCTAAACGGAACTACAAAGGAAACGCACGAGACGGTACTCGACAGCCGACTTTTAACGACATTAGAAGTAGCTGGCATTATAGGCATATGCGAAGCAAGAATATGGTTCATTTGACACGAAGAATTGACTATGATGACATTTTTGTTGTAATTGATGCCGCATTTGTCGAATAGTGACATTAGGTTGATCAGAAAGATGATTTCCTACCAACGTTTGGACTGTTTTAAAAATTATACAACTTAAGTCCACACGCCAAAGTTGGGAGTCCAATGAAAAGGCTTTGGAGACCGATGTAGTCACTTGGAAGACGTTGGGAAAAAATTTATTGGACTAAAAGGGATGAAATTAGAAAAAGTAGTACATTTTTTAAACTAAAAATCCATGATTTTTCACTGGCAGGCAGAGAACTTCTCACTCTGCAGTCGTGCTGTGTGGTCCCTGAATGCATCCGAATATTTTCAGTTAATATTGTTTAGGGAAACCTTTAAGTACGATGTAAATGGTGAACCTCGCCGCGAATAAGCTAGAAACCGGAGGAAGAGAATCAACTTTATAGTTTCAAACTATTATCTTTAAATACTCATTTTAAAGTAAAGATATTTTGTCGGAGTGGTGAGGTATCGGTTCGAATATATTATTACAAAGCTTCCTGGCGCTAATGAGTTTATCAAGGGTTCAGAGAAAAAAACAAAATTTTTAGTGTAATTAATGTGCTTAAAATATTTTATAATATTGCAATGAGAATAAAATACCTCTTCACACTTTCAATTTCAGTTCAACGTCATTTTTCATTAGTGAAAATGGAGAAGTTCATCATATTTAAATTAGAAATTGCAGTCGTGTTCAGTGTTTTCGATTTACTGTAGTATATATCCAAAATGATTTCCGCCCTGTCGTGTGCACACTAACTGTTCTTTCTCTTGTACTTTGTGTACACCGAAGTGCGTCTCTCGAATTCGGTCCGTCATTTCTTTTCTCGATGCAAGCCATATTTGACATACTGTTCCTAGATATGTCCATACTTTCTTAAAAAAAAGGTAAGTCATAAGATAGTGGTGGCAAAGCCACTGGTTATCCTCTTCCCTGTCATTGACAATAGCACTCACATTCGTACTTACACATACAAACACACGCACATACACAAATTTTTAATCTTTGTGTGAGACAGCTGACAACATTCTCCCAGAAACAAAATTATCTCCGGTCCCTCTACTACGACAAAAGGTTTTTGGGGCGATCTCTCTTGGTTACAAGGCGAATGGCGGATTTGGCTCATAAATGTTCCGAATTGGGGGTGTGAGTAAGAAATGAATAAAATGAAAAACAGGGAGAGTGTGGCTTTGATGAAATAACTTGATCAATCGCGTTGTTATTGGAATATCTTCGAGCACTTTGTCAGAAAGTTTGCACAAATTCTGTGTAGCACTTGCGAAAGTTTCCTCCTAACTACAACATTAAAAATGAATTTTTAAGCACAACCGCTGCCCAGCTTTTTTCCTTTCTAAAGCCTTGTTGAACTGCTGAGAGCCAAGGAGGAATTCAGATAATATCCTCGAATTAGCGCAATATACCGGATAGCAGACAAAAACTATTCAGCTACAGAACCTCTATTACACGGTACTAGTTAGAAATTTTGAAGATTTTTCATTCCTCTTTATACGCCAGCAGACTCCAGGCAAATTGCTGTTCATTATTTACTTCCTCCTTACAGGTTTACTTAAAAGGCATTTTACCAGAAAAAGCTGGCACATACCATTTTGGAGGAAAAGGGGATCGCGTTATAGGTCTGAAAGAAACTCTACTGACTCACTGACACTTTTATTCGAATCTTTTAATGGTTACTTTGTTGTCACATCGTGGATTATTTTGTGCTCCGCATCTTGAAGGACGTTAATGGCAAGCAGATGCCGCAGTATTCAGTTTCTAGTTAAGTATGAAAAATTTATGAGACGTCTAATTCAGTATACGATCTACGGACTTGTTTGATGATGATGATGATGATTTTTGGTTTGTGGGGCGCTCAACTGCGCGGTCATCAGCGCCCGTACAAAGTCCCAATTTTTTACGCAGTCCAATTTTTACACAGTACAATCTAGCCACTGTCACGAATAATGATGATGAGGATGAAATGATTAGGACAACACAAACACCCAGTCCCCAGGAAGCGAAAATCCCCAACCTGGCCGGGAATCGAACCCGGGACCCCGTAATTCAGATGCAGCAACGCTACCCACTAGACCACGAGCTGCGGAGTACGGAGTTGTTTAACTTTGGCGACAATGTAATTTAATATACAGATCGTACCTTCTGCTTCCATTCTGCTATGTCATTTATTGTAGTACTCTGCGATTGTAAATGCCATAACAGTGTCATAAATTAAATAGAAAATTTATAAGAACCTGGATGGAATCTGCGTGTAAAATTGATAACTGTTGGACTGGTACGGCAGAAATCCTAGTACGTAAGCGCGTGTACTTCTACTTTTGCAACAGTCGAAGGATGCGAAATGCCTAGGACCCTCGTCAGAACGCAGCAGAAAGCGAAATGGTGCATAACTGCCAATCATTAGAATTGTAAATAAAAAGCCCTTTTTCCACTAGTGTATGTTTTCTTCTTCTTTCTTCGTTATGCCCACTTCAAAAGAGCGTTTGAACTTATCAGTATGTTATGACACCTTCTTTTTCTCCTCCTCTTCGCAAAAATCTCTTGATGAATTGGCTATGTTGCTTCATGCGTTCCTCTGTCCGCTGTTCCTTTTTTTCTTTTTCTTTTTCTTTTTTTTTTTCTCTGCGCATGTGTGTTTTGGAACTAGGATACCAAAGACTTTGTGTTCTCTGATGGTGTCTCCTGTGGCATTCGTATCTCGCAAGTCCCGCTGAACTTCTTCCATCCAAGTAATTTTCCTTTCTTTAATTTATTATATAAAGTAATTTTTTCATTATTCTAGTGTTGTTCAGCCTGTAGATGTGACCATAGAACTCCAAGCGTCTTCTAGTATTTAACCAGTGAACTTGTCTAATGGTATGTGTAGGTCGCAGTTTTTATTTTAATCCATATGCCATTTTTATTAGTGGGACATACATTTTTCTTAGAATTTTTCGCTCTTCCTTTGCAGTTTCATCAATTTTTGAATGGCCTCCTAAAAGATGTAGTTTCTGAGGCATATAGTGCTTCAGGCAAGACAACTATCTTTTAATGCAGAAGTTTTGCATTACGGGATATCCCTTGGTTATTGCAGTGGTTCCATATTTTACTGTATGCTTCCTGGAGTTTGGTGGCGCTTTCTAAATTGGGTTTACTGTGAAGTCCGGATGATAGTATGATTTCTCTGAGATATCTAAAAGACGACATATGAAATTATCCCATAATTCGTTTGTAGTGGGGATCTTCTAACATTTTCATGTAAATTTTCCGTTAAATGAGTCTTCTCTTTTGATATTTCAAGGCCTGTCTTTGATGCTGTCTCGTATAATACCTCTAAGACGTACTTAGTTTTCTCACTAATCGTAGTGAAGATAGCTAGATTGTCAGCGAAAGCTAGGCGCTTTACTTTGATTCTATGTCGCACGGTCCCGATGTTTATACCCTAGATTCTTCCCCCATTCTTTGATGATTTTGTCGAACACGACGTTGAACAGCAGCGGGGAGAGACTATCTCTTTGTCGCTCTTCTGTATGTACTCCAAAAGCATCAGAAATTTTCCCCCAGCCGACCGTTGTGGCAGAGCGGTTTTAGGCGCTTCAGTCTGGAGCCGTACGACCACTACGGTCGCAGGTTCGAATCCTGCCTCGAGCATGGATGTGTATGATGTCCTTAGGTTAGTTAGGTTTAAGTAGTTCTACGTTCTAGGGGACTGATGACCTCAGAGGCATTTGAACCATTTGAGCATTTTCCCCAGAAATTTAACTTGAGATGTTGTGGCGGTGAGAGCCTGGCATATTTCCTTTCTAGTCTTCCTGTCTACCGTGAGCTCGTCTAAAAAGTCCAAAACAGTTTTTCTGTCAACAGAGTCATACGCCTTCTTGTTATCCACGATGGTACCATACATGTTGGTACTTCGATGCATCCCTAATCATTTCTTCAAACATCAAATCTGCTCAGCACACGACCTATCTTCCTAAAGCCTGTTTGATGTTCACCAATTAAATAACCTACTTGCTGTTTAAGAAAGCTTTGGATAAAACTTTGTATATAACTGGGAGAAGAGGTGGGCGTCTCATGTACTATGTTTAACATTTCTGCAGTTATGCCGTCCTCTCCCTGCGCTTTGTTATTTCTGAGTGATTGAATTGTCTCTCTTGTTCCTGGAATTGTTAAGGAATGACAGTCCGGCTTTGGTGCAGGTTCTTCAAAATATAATATTTCCGCTGGAGGATCATGAAGGCAATCAGCAAGGCTCATGCCGTTTCCTTTATTCTTCGTCTCTACCATTCACATTAATTTGCGAAAACAAAATATTCGTAGTTTGTACCTAGTCCTCACGAAATGTATTGTAGAAATGTCGGATGTTATTTTTCTGAAAATCCTGATCTACTTCTACGAGCCTGCTTTTGTAGTAGGAGTCTGCTTTTGTAATAGGCACATTTTTCGCGGCGAATTGTTTCTGAGGTTGCTTTTCCTCTCTTTAGGAAGGACTCCCATCTCTCAACTATTTTGATGTCCGTTGCAGTAGTTCTCTCTTTTGATTCACTCATCGACGGCTTCATAGCAGATCTTGTTCCTCCATCTGTATTTACATTTCCTGAGTGATTGCTCCAATTTATGGCTGATGTTTCTAATGTGTTGCGGAGGTCTGGGCTCTCCTTGGACTCTTACAACTGGACGTAAGTCCGGGGCCTAAAGCAGATGCGTTTGTTCCATCCTGGCAATTTTACAAGCTGAAAGTATAAGTGGAGGTGATTTTAGGATGAGATCACAAAATTACAACCCGACTGTTAAGATCGAGAACGGCTTCTAGACGTTATCTGTCTACGTCGTGTTTGGTCCGGTCCGTCGGCAAGCCTGTGAGGACACTCCTATCCGCCACCTAGGATGCGCCACGTCGGAGTATCACTTCTCCCCCTGCAACGACACCGTAACAGGTCCGTGGGTATGTTTTCTTCAAATTTTTACTTCTTTTTCATTTACATGTGAGATTAAGCGCTCCTGGTGTCCAGATTATTACTCTTCTGTTCCGTTCATTTGTTTTAGCTTTAATTATATCTAAAATGTGAACCTACATTTAACCATTTGCTAAATTCCGTGTTACTAAAGCGGATCTGTTTTGTTATCTTGAGTGGGCGGCCTTATTTCTCTTGGTTGGACACCTAACAAAAGAAATAATTTAGTAGTTATTGCACGGCTGTAAATAATAACTTACGAGTTTTGCCAATCTTCAGAAGAACTAGAAACGACAGTTTTCCGAACAAACTTTTATAAATGATAAAAGTAGGACGGAATAGCAAATATTGTTACGTGACAGAGTGTACCGTTAGGAGAGGTACTGCTGATCGTTTCCCCGCTAACCATTTTGTGTGATTTAGGTGACAAGAATAGTGCAGACATTTTTAACATTTTCTTCTAGCTCTGAGATTAGTTTGCCTGTTCACGATCGCACAAAGCAAGACGTTTCTTTACTTCTGAAATAGATTGTTCATATTCTGCTTTAACAAATTTATTTGTATATAATTGAGAACTGGTATGCTTCATTGTTACCATTAACAACACACGATTGTTACAATAATATTCAGTATTTTCTGTAGGACAATTTTCTTGCTTTCCTGGATTCCATTTCGTACAATACTTAACAGTACGTAGATGAGATTTTTCAAAAGGTTTCCACACCCTGCTTTTTATAATGACCCGATAAATGACATGCCGAAGACATTCCACATACGGGTTAACGTGTGTAGGCCATGTAAAGATACTTGGCGAATTAAATTTATGAGAACAGTGGATACGTAAGGTGAGAAATGGGAATCAATTTAGAAGCAAAAGTAACAGAACTCTTATTATAGATTGCACCAACATACTAACATTAGCGTTTTCGTTACAGAAAACAGCATAATAGATATTATATATCAGTAATTCATCAACTTCAACAATTCGTATGGTTTTACATTAGAATTTTATTCTTGAAAATCGCTGGGCAACGTACGGCAACCATTGACCGTTATTCCGTGTGAAAACTCCGCAGCGAAACTTCGGGCTATGAGTGATCCACGTTAAGGTCTTGATTACCTCAAAAGATAACAAATATTTGTTCATGAGACGCAATTACGGCTTCGCTGAGCACACGTATCGTAACGCAAGTAATCGAATTTATTGCTTTCTAGTGTTCAAAATTCTTAACGAAACTGACCAAACTAAATTATTTTAAAAATGAAATTATTAAATAAACAAACAGAATTATTTGTTAGTTTTTTAAACGAAAAAGGGTGAAAATTGTTTGCATCTTTTGGACAGAACGATGAAATTATTAATTTTATTCCGTGCGTGTAGAGATTTATGCCGCTTATGTTTACAAATAACTATATGTATTGCTTGTGGCATTAACAAACAATGATGCCATAAAATTAACATTGAAAACTAAATGTGTAACGAGAAACACAAGAATTTATAAAATTAAAAGTGCACCAATGAACCTCGCAACCACATTCAGCGATACTGTGAATATCTGTGCCCTCTTTCTATAGTATTTCGTACTGTTAATTCCATTTCTTAAGTTGTGTATCACGTTTGGTACTCACCTTCCCAACACAATTTGTGGTAGTTTTTTATTGCAGCTACAAAGTATATTCGCACGTGCGCCATTGTCTTTTCATGTTCTGTTATAGACACTTATTAAAGATATTTCTAAGCGGAGACTGTATTTTTTATGGGCTTTGTATCTCAATTTTTGGTTCTTTCTTACACTAAGGCAGCAATATAGCATCAATAGGGACTCAGGTCATTTCAATAATGATGATATAGCCGTTACTTGTAAGCTAATACCGCGTAAACAAAAATATACTGCTGCGTAGTCACTTACCGTTGCAGTACCGATGTAAGCTGTTGGGTTCAGATACCGGAAAGCCACGATTAACGGTACCTCGCACTGAGAGCCGATATACCATGCGTGGGTCATTGTATAAATAGAAACGTACAAGCTTGTCATTTGCGGACAACGCAATCAGAGGATACTAAAAGCTCTGCCTTCCTCACATTAGGTTTCAGAAAGTAGTTGATATTTCAGATGTGATACATGATACACTTCCTAAAGAACTTCGTACAGAACATATAACCAATACAGTTATGCACTTCGAACGACTTTATTCGTTTGTAAAACACGACCATTTTCAAATGATTCATGTACCTAGTAGCAGATGTGAAATAAACATTAGAAAGCTCACTGTCGAGTTACCAAAGTCTTCATTATAGGCGACGCAGTCGCTCTGAATGAAAACATAAGTCTAACAACAGTAAGAAAAACCAGTGTCATATGTAACAACTACCACGATAGAAGTTATTTGCATGTCTAGTAAATAAACGGCAAATAAAACCTTAAATCACAGATAAACTATTTTTTAATTAATGCGTCGTTAAGGAACTCGTGATTTAATTTTTCGAGCGCGAATTACAATTCTTTATTCTTGTTGGCGACAACAAACAAAACAACCTTTTGCTCCGTTGGTTATAATGAAGCCTTTTTTAACTGAAATTATTTACTTAAATTTTATGTCCTGGTCATAATTTTTAAAGTACCAAGCTATGTCTTCTGGCTGTTATGAACCAATAGTTCACCTGAAAACACAAAATACAGGGCTTTGAAAATTAGTTGGAGTACAAGCTGGAAAATATTAAATCGAAACGCTTTATTGTGCTGTAGTCCAAGAACTACTCAGAGATTGTATTTGCCGGCTATTAAAAATCTACAGAAGAGTGGTTCAGGGCATGTTCTTCAGCATTATTGTGGCCACGATAGATATGAAGACCACGCCTACTACAATAGTACAAGTTTATATGCCAACTAGCTCTGCAGATGACGAAGAAATTGAAGAAATGTATGATGAAATAAAAGAAATTATTCAGATTGTGAAGGGAGGCGAAAATTTATTAGTCATGGGTGACTGGAATTCGGCAGTAGGAAAAGGGAGAGAAGGAAACGTAGTAGGTGAATATGGATTGGTGGTAAGAAATGAAAGAGGAAACCGCCTGGTAGAATTTTGCACAGAGCACAAATTAATCATAGCTAACACTTGGTTCAAGAACCATAAAAGAAGGTTGTATACATGGAAGAAGCCTGGAGATACTAAAAGGTATCAGATAGATTATATAACGCTAAGACAGAGATTTAGGAAACAGGTTTTAAATTGTAAGACATTTCCAGGGGCAGATGTGGATTCTGACCACAATCTATTGGTTATGACCTGTAGATTAAAACTGAAGAAACTGCAAAAAGGTGGAAATTTAAGGAGATGGGACCTGGATAAACTGACTAAACCAGGGGTTGTACAGAGTTTCAGGGAGAGCATAAGGGAACAATTGACAGGAATGAGGGAAAGAAATACAGTTGAAGAAGAATGGGTAGCTTTGAGGGATGAAGTAGTGAAGGCAGCAGTGGATCAAGTAGCTAAAAAGACGAGGGCTAGTAGAAATCCTTGAGTGACAGAAGAAATATTGAATTTAACTGATGAAAGGAGATAATATAAAAATGCAGTAAATGAAGCAGGCAAAAAGGAATACAAACGTCTCAAAAATGAGATCGACAGGAAGTGCAAAATAGCTAAGCAGGGATGGCTAGAGGACAAATGTAAGGATGTAGAGGCCTATCTCACTAGGGGTAAGATAGATACCGCCTACAGGAAAATTAAAGAGACCTTTGGAGATAAGAGAACGACTTGTATGAATATCAAGAGCTCAGATGGAAATCCAGTTCTAAGCAAAGAAGGGAAAGCAGAAAGGTGGAAGGAGTATATAGAGGGTCTATACAAGGGCGATGTACTTGAGGACAATATTATGGAAATGGAAGAGGATGTAGATGAAGATGAAATGGGAGATATGATACTGCGTGAAGAGTTTGACAGAGCACTGAAAGACCTTAGTCGAAACAAGGCCCCCGGAGTAGACAACATTCCATTGGAACATTCCTTGGGAGAGCCAGTCCTGACAAAACTCTACCATCTGGTGAGCAAGATGTATGAAACAGGCGAAATACCCTCAGACTTCAAGAAGAATATAATAATTCCAATCCCAAAGAAAGCAGGTGTTGACAGATGTGAAAATTACCGGACTATCAGTTTGATAAGTCACGGCTGCAAAATACTAACACGAATTCTTTACAGACGAATGGAGAAACTAGTAGAAGCCAACCTCGGGGAAGATCAGTTTGGATTCCGTAGAAACACTGGAGCACGTGAGGCAATACTGACCTTACGACTTATCTTAGAAGAAAGATTAAGGAAAGGCAAACCTACGTTTCTAGCATTTGTAGACTTAGAGAAAGCTTTTGACAATGTTGACTGGAATACTCTCTTTCAAATTCTGAAGGTGGCAGGGGTAAAATACAGGGAGCGAAAGGCTATTTACAATTTGTACAGAAACCAGATGGCAGTTATAAGAGCCGAGGGACATGAAAGGGAAGCAGTGGTTGGGAAGGGAGACAGGGTTGTAGCCTTTCCCCGATGTTATTCAATCTGTATATTGAGCAAGCAGTAAAGGAAACGAAAGAAAAATTCGGAGTAGGTATTAAAATCCATGGAGAAGAAATAAAAACTTTGAGGTTCGCCGATGACATTGTAATTCTGTCAGAGACAGCAAAGGACTTGGAAGAGCAGTTGAATGGAATGGATAGTGTCTTGAAAGGAGGGTATAAGATGAACATCAACAAAAGCAAAACGTGGATAATGGAATGTAGTCGAATTAAGTCGGGTGATGCTGAGGGAATTAGATTAGGAAATGAGACACTTAAAGTAGTAAAGGAATTTTGCTATTTGGGGAGCAAAATAACTGATGATGGTCGAAGTAGAGAGGATATAAAATGTAGACTGGCAATGGCAAGGAAAGCGTTTCTGAAGAAGAAAAATTTATTAATATCGAGTATTGATTTAAGTGTCAGGAAGTCATTTCTGAAAGTATTTGTATGGAGTGTAGCCATGTATGGAAGTGAAACATGGACAATAAATAGTTTAGGCAAGAAGAGAATAGAAGCTTAGGAAATGTGGTGCTACAGAAAAATGCTGAAGATTAGATGGGTAGATCACATAACTAATGAGGAGGTATTGAATAGGATTGGGGAGAAGAGAAGTTTGTGGCACAACTTGACTAGAAGAAGGGATCGGTTGGTAAGACATGTGTTGAGGCATCAAGGGATCACCAATTTAGTATTGGAGGGCAGCGTGGAGGGTAAAAATCGTAGAGGGAGACCAAGAGATGAATACACTAAGCAGATTCAGAAGGATGTAGGTTGCAGTAGGTACTGGGAGATGAAGAAGCTGGCACAGGATAGAGTAGCATGGAGAGCTGCATCAAACCAGTGTCGGGACTGAAGACCACAACAACAACAAGAATTTAATCGTAGTTATACACGCAGAGAATTAACCGAATTGTTTAACAAGAACTCAAAATGTTATGCTGACTAGTTACAACTAGATTGTTTGTACAATATAGGCAGCTGATGAGGAATATCCGGTACTGAGATGATATCTGAATGAGACACACTGAAGGACATAATAACTGGTTGACCCACAGCTGTTTAACAATTAGAGAACTGGATTTTTACCCTCAGGATTTTCACTGATTATTCTGAACGTAGCCAGAGTTTCAGATCTGTATGCAAACCATTTAATAATTTTCTTTAAACATAAAAATTCATGTTAAGTAATGTGCATTTCAGTGCAGAACTCCATGGAATCTTTTCTTCAAACGAACAGTAAAACAGATATTCTGCCACGCGTTATGTGGCACATCAGGGGGAAAGATTTCAAAGAAGGCGCCGGGGTAAAAGACAGCTCTGAATGTGACGTTCGGTTGTAATAAGATGCAAATATCACAAGCACTAAAACTTCGGATCGATTCTTGTGGCTGCTTGGTTCTTCTAATTAGTAAGCCGACTGCACATATAAGCAGAAGGTCGAGATTCCAGTATTTGTGAGACACAAATTTAAAATTTTCGATAGTTCCCACAAGATGTAATAATCGACTAGTTTGCAACTCGCGCCACTGCATGATCGTTGATGTCCGTAGTAACGATCAAGAATGATATACGATCAATTCATTTCACTTACTGTGGTAATAATGAGCGGTCTATCTTCAGTTTTGAGCGCAAATGATGACAACAATTCTTGGCTGGCGCATTATATGTGGCCTTTGTTTGCCACCGACGGCTGACGAGCGTCAAGGTTGTTGAGAACTCAAAGGTATTTGTATGCTATAACAGTTACTCCACTAGCAATGATGAATCTGGGAATTCCTTTGCCCTGTTCCGCTAATGGCACTGTGGTGTTTACTGAGCGAAACGAGTGTGTTTCACTGGCAAGGTATTTGCACTTTCTCGTCTGCTTCTGATCGTTCTGGAGGTTATGCAAGGAAGCAGTCTGGATGATGTAGAAGTACTGGGGAATACAATACAGATGGGCACCATTGTAGATTCTGCCCTTTCTGTTTTCCAGTTATAACCGCGTGGAATGACGAGGATGTGTCACAGGCTGTATGCTACATTCTCCGAATGACAATTTCTCTCACAAAAGAGCGTAATTAGGAAACAAGAAAGAATGCAGAGTGACTCATGACGAAAGGTAGATGCTTTGACGGGTGACAGTATTAGTGATTCTGAATAAAAACTTTCTTATGGATATATGCTCCATTCCGAAAGGTTTCACTTTTTTACGTTTTTCTTGTGTGACTCGAAAACCTCACCCTCTAGCGAAAACGAGTCGCAGTATAAAATTAAACTACATTACATTTCATATGAAAAAGGTCCTATTAATTTTTTTCTCAAGGAATAACATTACGCGCGAAGAGAGCTCGAAAACATTGAAAATCTCGCGCAACGCGCATATGCTAGAACTTAGGTAACTTTTTAGGCCAATTTGAGGAAGTTTTCCCACTTGACAGACCACAAGTGTCCTGTATCAAATACTTCGTTTCAGCTTTTTCTACACTGCTGTGTTACATTTTAAACAATCACAATGTTTTAATAATACAGAAAATAGCAATGTGTATTGTTTCCTATTTCATAAACCATTCGGAATATGGCATGTGTCCATACGACGTTTCTTCTTCAGAACTTTTAATATTATCACCCCTCAACTATGTACCTTTCCTTCCGACTCACCCTGTTTAGTGAATATTACCATTTTTCACTTGCACGTAAACCGCAGCTAAGTTATAAATAATTATGTTTTGAAAGTATTCAGCCGTGAAAGAACACAATACTCTTGTTTGCTCAACCATGCCTGTTTCAGTTAAGTTTCAAGATTGTCAGATGAGTAATGCAGCTAGTCTCCCAAATTTAATAGTTTCATTACTCTACTTAACCGTTCTTTTGCTAGGAAGAAACGTTCTTATCCACTTCTTAATGTAGTCACGGCACGGACAATCCATTTCAAATTACTCAGACGGCATTCAGGATATTGTAAAACAGTTATGTATTTTGAAAGATATTTGTTTTCCGGCACATTCGCAACATTTTCAAAACGAAATTAATAGTTTCGGCCGCCACTGTCTATCTTCATTTTATAAGACAAATACCGTGGTTCACTCAAACCACTGAGGAAACAATATTGGCGGTCAGGTTTCCTCAGTGATTTGAATGTATCACGAGATCTGTCTTACGATCTGAAGATAGCCATCGACGGCCAAAATCAACAATTTCTGTATTTTGATTGTGCCAGAAGATACATTATTTTCGAAAGCCCCATCTAGGTTTGTTCGGCCGCTTGGTGCAAGTCTTTCTATTTGACACCACTTCGCCGACTAGCGCGATCTTGTCATGAAGATGAGATGAAATGATTATCAGAACGTAAACACCTAGACCTTACAGACCATAGAAAGTGTAAATGTGTCAGTTTCAAATGTGCTGACAATAGACCTTTAATTTTACTTTGAGATATTAGGGGCGAACCAACGGTTTGCGTTTGAGGGTGTTGCTGCAGCGTATGTGGAACATCACGCGACTTCGATACGGGTATATATGCACCGACATGGAGGCAAGGGACTAGTGTAGGATTCGTGTCACTCCAATGTGCATGAGGCACAGTAAAAGTGGAAACGTGAACTGTGGAGACGATATAACCAAATGCGTCCAAACAGGACCAATGTGCTGTTTTCCTTATCTTGGCTGCCGAAGGAGAAACACCGCTGGGCTTTCATCGGAGAATGAAGAACGTGTTTGGAACAGGATGCTTGTCGAAAGCGACTGGTGTGGAATGGTGTGCGAAGGGGTGTTGCTTCTTCATGACAACACGCGTCCCCAAATCGCAAATGCCGTAACACAGAAGCTACGCGCATTCAAGTGAGAGACACTAGAGCATCCGCTCTTTAGCCCTGGTCTCTCGGCATGCGATTATCACGTCTTCAATCCCTTAAAAAGTGCCTTGAAGGTTCGACGATTCCTGTCGGACGTGGATGTGCAGCAGACAGTTACGGAGTTCATAGAATGAAATTTTCGCTCTACAGCGGAATGTGCGCTGATATGAAACTTCGAAACTTCCTGGCAGATTAAAACTGTGTGCCGGACCGAGACTTGAACTCGGGACCTTTGCCTTTCGCGTGCAAGTGCTCTACCAACTTTTTCTTTTTTTTCTTTTTTTAATCTCATTTTGTTCGTTGTATCTGCTCAGTTCGTCGTTGATCCATTAACTCAATTTTTTATTATTATTATTATTACAGAGGGTGGCTAACCCTCTGACCCAACACACTGAGTTACCGTGCCGGCGACAACTGAGCTACCCAAGCACGACTCACTACCCGTCCTAACAGCTTTAATTCAACGAGTACCTCGTCTCCTACCTTCCAAACTTCACAGAAGCTCTCCTGCGAAGATACTGGCGGAATTAAAGCTGTGAGGAGGGGGCGTGAGTCGTGCTTGGGTAGCTCAGTTGGTAGTGCACTTGCCCGCGAAAGGCAAAGGTCCCGAGTTCGAGTCTCGGTCCGGCACACAGTTTTAATCTGCCAGGAAGTTTCAGTCACGGAATTCTTCGGACAGCGGGACACGGTGTTTTACCAAAGAATCGTTTTGATCGTCCCTTATAATTAGTTTGTCTGTCGCGTTGAATGCGATATTGGTGACGTCTTTCTTACTGCGTAAATCAGACATTCGGCAGCTGCATTAGCCCAGGGCTTCTAAAACTCTGCAGTAGGCGTTCGTATATTTGTTTCGAAGTTGTTTCTCAGCGTACATAGAAAAATGTGTATATATTCGTATGATGGTAAATCAGTTGATGCCGTTCCATGATTCTATACGAAATATGTCGCTAACTAACAGGAGAATACTAAAATAAAATAATGATTCTGAGTTCTATCTGTTATGCCACTGGGTTTTCATCATAGCTTAGAATGAGCCCAGTCGTAATCGGAATTTCTTTCTCAGAGCGCTACTTCTACATATGGCTCAAAACGTAGTTGTTGTAATATTGGATTTGGTGACGAGTATATTGTCGCAGCTTTTTGCAATCCTAGTAAGGTGTCTAATTAGCAAATCGTGCAATTGAAACTAAACTGGTCTTCTTAATAACGACGAATTAACTTGTGAGAAGAGTCAGATAATGTAAAGTTTTAAAAGCTTTGTTCAAGCATCTATAAATAACTGTTGCCATAAATTTGAAGTTGTGAGAGTTGTTCCCACTCAGGGCTTCGCCGTCCTTTTTTGCATAGGAAATCCTTCAACTGTAAAAACCTTATCTGGAATTGTGAAAATCAGTCTCAAGCGTGAAGTCTAGTGACCCGTTTTATTTATGTATTTATTTTTTTAAATACGTAACGCTGTGCTGTCTGTGATAATAATATTTATTCTGCTACCGGTTTCGGTCTTAAACCATCTTCAACGGCCCGAAATTTATCGTAGGTTTATCACATGTCATGAATGCTTTGACATACGCTTCTACTGAAAACCATAATTGCCAATCAAACTGAAAAATGTAGCAGGATTACAATACGATGGTTCAGTATCACAGGCTGCGACAGACTGACATGGTAGATTTAGAGACATACGCGCAAACCACTTACTGCTCCGTAAAACAATGAGTTTTGTAAGCATAAAGGAATTACACCTATCGTGCGACTTAAACGGCTTCTGAGGCTGTCATTATTCCGGTATCGTAATATCTCAGTTTGAAACACGTGTTTGGAGAGATTAAGTGCCGTTTGGTTTTACAACACGTGGAGAGCTAATTTAATAAAAGAAACTGCAAGTGGGGATCAGAACGACGGGAAACGGTACACTCCTTCTGTGGGGACACTAACGGTAATCACGCTAGTAAAAAGTGCGGCAAAGAAACGGTAAGGTAAAAACTGCCTCTCTTAGGTACAAAGGAATTTCTGTACTCCAACGAAGCGTATAAATCGATCTTTTTATTCTATAGTTAAAGTTCTTTCATACGAGCTGCTCCGTCGTGTTCGTGGCTAATAAACATACGGCTGAACTTCTTATCTGGAACTGGCTGTGGTCACGAGAGCCGGGACATGCAAGTTACCTCCTTTCATGGATAACAGAACTCAAGTTGGTCGCTGTCTAATATACACTATCAAAACCAATTTTTAGTGCCAACTTCAGCAGTTTTTTTATCGGAAGAGACGTCATGGGAGCACGACGTGACTGGTGCACAGGTAAACTTAGTTTCTTCGCTTTCATTTTTGGTTACGAGTAACAAAGCGCAGTTTCTTCCTATAAGAGCACTAATAAGTTTTTGTAAGCTTGAAACCCTTGTATTCATTTAAGAAATTTTAGACGATGAAACGTATTATCAAACAAGTACACCAAGTTGACACTTTTGCATCAAAATCTAAGAGAATGATTGCACTTATAGTAGAGTAAGAAAATGGAATAGAACAGTTGCAACACGGCCGACTTCATAAGGCTATAAAAGCCAAACGTAACATGTAGCAACACATGTTTTCGCGTACTAATAAACGATTTTATCACAAATCAGAGTGAATTTACATCACACACTATTCTCTTGTGAGTACTCTAACAGATTACCGTAGCAATTAAATAGAAACGTACAGGCATTGTTCTATTTCACGGGAACAGTACAGAAGAGGTGAAGACGGCCAAACGGGCTGCGAGATTCTAGCACGGTGGGAACGTCGATCTGCAATAAACCCAAGCTTTAGACAAGGGAAACGTACTTTGGAAACAGAAAGTGATGTTCTCAGCGCATTCTGGCACGTGGATGTGTAGAAATAAAATTAAAAAAGAAAACCTTCCTACTTATCGTCTCAGAAATTTCACTTTGAACTGCGTGTCGCGAATAACCATTAAAGAGAGCATTGGGCACGTAGTTATGCTTATCTGTATTTTCACTTCTCTGTTATTAAAGTTAACAAACAGGCATAGCGCTCAACAAAACCATTGTTATTATGCTTATCTGTATTTTCACTTCTCTGTTATTAAAGTTAAGAAACAGGCATAGCGCGCAACAAAACCATTGTTATAGGTCGAAAAATAACTGTAGTTTCTTGATAAAGAAAACCACAGTTTTTCACTGCCACATCTAGGAATGTTTTACTTTTGTTATTATACTGTAACTGAAACCATCTCATAATAAGACTGTGAAAGAATGAGGAGCTTGTCTTGACATAAGGAATGATATAAAGATTTGTGTAATTTCTTTGACCAGTGTACTACTAAGAGTAAACTTTCTGTCTCGCTGTCCGCCTGCTTATCTGGGTGGTAACGTGATCGCCTACCATGGAAGCGGGCACAGGTTCGATTACCGGCCGCGTTGGAGATTTTCTCCGCTCAGGAACTGGGTGTTGTTTTGTCCTCATCATCATTTCATCCTCATCAACGGCGTGCTGTTCCCCCAATGTGTCGTTGAATGAAATAAGACTTGCACTTGGCAGCCGAACATACCCGAATAGGCGCCTCCCGGTCAATGATACCATACGCTCATTTCCATTTCTTTTTACTGTCTCGCTAGACAATGTATCGTTTTAAAATACTTTTTCATAGACAGACTGTTGATAACCTCTCAGAAACATAGCTCCCTCACGTGTCGATTGATAATTCCTGCCATGCCAGGACTGCCTGTCCCACACCTGAAAATAAAGGGGTAGAAACAACCTTTCAGTTTCTGTGCGACAAGTGTCGTTTCCAACCTTCATCGCTGAATAAAATCTTTTGGCTAAGTCGCGCGTTCCGTTCAAGGATCTTCAGTATAATTAAAATCGAAACTTCCTTTGGAATGCATTTACATTTGACTTTCTCTCGCCAATGTATCGTTGGCTCTTCATCAAAGTGTCAGTAAGGAGCAATTACCTCAGGACGTTTGTCTCCCTCTCCGATCAGTTGTGGTACTTGTATCATATAAACAGCTGCTAAAACTGGCTTTTTTTCATGTTGAGAGATGGGGAATTCATGGTGCCTATTTGATGCACTCTGCGCAGTCATATCAGTCACGCAGATAGTCTGGGAAATGTATCTTACAAACAATCCAACACATGTTATTACACTGTAACTGAAAGAATCTCATAATAAGACTGTGAAAGAATGAGAAGCTTGTCTTGACATAAGGAATGATATAAGATTTGTGTAATTTCTTTGACAAGTTCATAAAATAAAATAAATTTCTACAATATATACGGCTGTTGATAAATTATTGCATCAAGAAATTCAACACATGTGTTAGAAGCTTTTAGTGTAACTGATACCTGATTACAGAACATTTCCGCCTGTTGCTTCAGTATGTTGTGACCAGAGAATATTTTAGTTAAATGTCAGAGTGTAAGTGGAATAGCTTTCTACAAAACTTCTCTGCAGGCGTGCATTTGTGTACATGAGGAGCCAACCAGGCGGTCAGGATGTCTGCTACAAATAACGCTCTGGACACAGCTGGAAGCGAGTTCTCATTTGAAGATAGGCCAAGACACCAGCACGTGGCTGTCACTTGTCAAAATACCAATAAGGCAAGGGTAGAGACCATGCTCTTGACAGGAAAGACCCAACTACTATTCTCGGCTGTTAGATGGAAATTACGGTGATCACGTACAGTGTGAATATTCCAGACAGACAATGAAGCAGGTCGTGTGCAACCAGATCTGAATGGAAAAGAGCCCTTAATAAGAGTATATAAGGTATCAGATCAGTAGTAGAGTACTTAGTAGAGAAGAGCAATAAGGCAGCAGAATGGCAAAGTACCGAAGAAGTGTCCAGGAGGAGCCAGCAATATAGGTTGACAGCAACTGCTACTGACGGAGCAATAGGACTACATCCACAAGAAGACAGTATTACTCACGCCGCACAAGTACAACTGATGGAAAATTAGCAATTTTACAGATGGGTTATGTATATTTCACTGACCCGTGGTGAACAGAAACAGCCTATCTTGGTCTCAATTAGCAGTGTAGCGGATTTCATTCGCTATTAGGAACAAGTAGCTGTATAGTACGCGCTCCTGTGCATTAGGCAAAGCATCCATTGATTAACATTTAGGCCAAGTGACCATTCTTTCTGTAGATGGCAGAACAAGTTGCAACGATTGCACTTGTCTCTGAGCGAGGCATCTCAGGCAGAGCATTTAGTAGTGACCAGAACAAGAAGTCAGGTGGCTCTTGTCTCTTGACAGTGGGGAGCCCTTGTGTAATAACTGAAAGAGGTTTTGAGAGTAAAAATTTGATTTCAAGTGTGACTTATGTATATATGTTAAAGGATTGTTGGTCAGACACATCACATATAAATAGTCTAATGGTGGATGAAACTGTTAAAAAGTTCATATTATTTTGCTACTTAGGCAGATCACGGTCTCTATCAAAGA
The DNA here is from genome assembly GCF_021461385.2 of Schistocerca piceifrons. NCBI lineage: Eukaryota > Metazoa > Arthropoda > Insecta > Orthoptera > Acrididae > Schistocerca > Schistocerca piceifrons. The sequence goes on along the minus strand of NC_060138.1, from coordinate 745,617,655 downwards.
TCCTTCTCTGTTACCAATACCAACCCTAAACAACCAACCAACTCTCTCCCTCGACTGTTATAAAGGTTAGTTATGGGGAACACAACGGAACATTATTGTCGTTAACTCCTGGTCGCGCCATGCATGCCACACCATCTCTATGTTACTAGCTTGGACCAGGGCTGGGGCGCGACGTAAAGTATTGATGTGCACTGTGTGTGTGTGTGTGTGTGTGTGTGTGTGTGTGTGTGTGTCAAAATAGTTGACGGAAACATAAGGGAAAATCTACCACTTGTGTTGCTGGGCAGTACTGCCAGAAGAAGAAGAAGCCCATACGAGTAGCAGCATCCAAAAACCGGAAGACTGGAAGAGTTCACCAGATTGAGACCCATAAAAGTAGCAGTGTCCAAGAAATGGACAACTGGAAAAGCCAAGCAGATTGAAGAAGCCAGACGGCGTCAAGATATAAGAACAGCCAAGGCAGCTCGTCGAATTATGAGAGTATAATGTCTCTTGTGATTGTGTAAAATGACGTCCGTCAGCAGTGATAAGAGTAGTATGCGTTAAGGAACCGCTAGTATTACTTTGGTGAACATTTGAGGGCAACAGAAGGAAACTGCAGGGGTTTATTGAGATTGTGAAAGTCGCCTTTGAGATAATTTCTGCGAGGGCAAAAAATTATTGTTTCCATATGCAAAATCAAAAATTACGAGAGATGCAAGAGCCAATTTGATAGTCACAGATAACAGGAGTCAGATAGTCAGAGATAATACTTCGTACATCCAACTGATATACGATGTAAAAAATGTATTCCGATAAATAGACGATTGACTTATGCAGAATGTTCAAACCAGACATCACTCAGGATAATCACTAGCGTGATAGGATGTGCATATTTCATTCAGAGACTGGGGAATGATAGAATACAGGCCATCGCGTGCAATACAGGCCAGAACATTAGTTAAAGTTAAAGCTCCTTATCTCTTCCTACCACCAGATCTAAATAAGCAAAGGGGCCCCACTCCCTCTCAACTCCTTTATAAGGATTATTAATTAGAGGAAACACAACTGAACAATATTGTCGTTAACGTCCTGACTGCGTCAAACAATCTCTACAGAGGTGCAAGTCATTTGGGTTAAATACCATCTTTTGCGACTATAATGAAAGTATTATTAAGACCAAACGCGTTTCGCATCTTCAGTGGTCAGTGTAACAATATGTTTTTTCTTACACTTTTGTTCGCTAGAACCATGAATAGTTCTCATGCTTTTCTTTTTTACTACAAACAGTATTCATTATTTTCGTTATTGACTTCTTCGTCGCTGTCATTATTCTTCCTGTTCTTCTACACATATGAGGTAGATTTTAGCAAATAGCGCTTTCAGTAACACCAAATATATTCATGTTTTTGTGTTGTGAAGAAGCACTGTCATCTCGCCGTTTACTGTACTTCGTTTTGCTATTGCAGGATGCGTTCGACTTTTGTTTGTTTTGGTAGTAACGGGTGCGTCTGCTATTGTTCTGTGTGTGTGTGTGTGTGTGTGTGTGTGTGTGTGTGTGTTGATATATTTCGACAAGTGCAACAGAAGACTCGCCGCTGCTACCAAAATAAACGAAAGAAGAACGCATCCCACAATAGCAAGACACAGTACACGAAATGGGGAGGAGACAGTGGCTCTCCACAACACAAAAACGTGAATATATTTAGTGTTTACAGGAAGTGCTGTGTGCTAAAACCTACGCCATACGTGTAGAAGAACAGGCAGGATGATGTGAGCAACAAAAAGCCATGAGTAACGATAATGATTAATACCGTTTATAGTAGTAAGTAAAAGCAAGAGAACTCTTCATGATCCTAGCAAACAGAATTGTAAGGAAAAAAACCGTATTGTTACAGTGACCATTGAAGATACTTTAAAATAATGCGAAACGCGTTTGGTCTCAATAATACTTTCATTACAGTGGAAAAATACGCTTTAACCTACATAACTCGCATAACTGCGACTGCAGAAAAAAAGAGACCGTAAAACAAAGAAGACAAGATTTCTATATAGCTATCTTGCACCTGTACCGGGACGCGACAACTATCTTCTTTCGCATTTTGTTCGCGGATATTCCATTCATTTATCTCCAGTAAAATTTCCTCAAGAGCGTATAGAGGACTTTTTAACACTAAACATGGTACTCCAGAAATGATGCGGCAAACTTCGTATGGTTGTGTAGGGTGTCTTCAGGAACAAATCGAGGACACGAACCCACGCACGGAAACGTGATCCATCGTTTCTACAGGGCGTTGAAGCTATATTCCGGAGCCTGCCAGGAAGCCACCCCTGCGCCTGCAAACGTGATTTTGTGCCCTGACGGATCATAGGCGGAATGTCTCACCGTGTTGTTTGCTATTCAGTGATCGCTATTGATTGCCACGATCGCCATTGGAGAAGATGGAACTTGCAGCTGCGTAGAAAGGCCTTGTCTCCTACGAATGCGATGCTCTGTTGCCTAGGTGGGCGACTGAGTCAGACACGGATTTCCATCCGAACTTTATTTTTCTCTCGTCTACCGAAAAACATTATATGTTTTGGAGGGCTACAGGGGAAAATTAATGGCTGGTGGAGACCCCCGTTATAGGCTGAGGTAACAGCATCGCATTCATAGGAGACAAGGACTTTCCAAGCAGCTGCAAGCTCCATCTTCTCCAATGGCGATCGTAGCAATCAGCTGTGATCACTCAACACTGTGAGGCGTCCCGTCTAGGGGCCGTTATCATACAAAGTCACTTTCGCTACTGAAGGCGCAGGTTCCTGTGCGTACAACTTCGAAGCTCTGTAGCGTCAATGGATGACTTTTCCGAGCACAGGTTCCTATTCTGAATTTGTTCCTTAAGACACTCTACACAGCCCCTCAAAGTCTGTCGCAACATTTCTGGGACACCCTTTACATCTCAGCTGTACACATTGCGGAAAGAACAGCATCTTTCTCGCTTATCAATCTAACAATGTTACCACTACATTGTCAGTTGTCTTGTAATTTTTTGTGAGTAAAACCTTCTAGATCGCTTAGTAAAACTTCTTTATAATTACGTCGTTTCGGCTACTGCCATCGTCAGAGGTCTGCAGTTAAGATTAAAGGAAAGTACACATAGAGACAGCCGTATTTTAACAACGATAAGCTAACAAAAGGTAATAAATTGAAAGGTGAAACATTATTTTAAAGACGCACTCACACAAAAGCTTAGAATTTATAAAAGAAGGTTCTGTCACTACTACAAAGTGTGGCTAATCGGGGGTCAGCTAGCAGCTTGGTTCAAAAAATTTACGAAGTTGTTAAGTTTTACTCGACAGGAGATGCTAACGTTAGAAGTGATGGCTTCAAATTTGTATTTAATTTTGTTAAGATTTTTTTCTCGTTTCGTACCGGTTTTTTCACGTTTTTCCCGTTGGAGACTGGGTGTTTGTGTTGTCCTCATCATTTCATCATCATCCAGGAAAGTGGCGAAATTGGACTGAGCAAATATTGGATAATTGTACGGGCGCTGATAACCACGCAGTTGAGCGCCCCACAAACCAAACATCATCATCATCATCTTTCCCGTTGGTGCGCGCCGAACGGCCTGCCTCGGGGAGGTAGTTGCTGTTGCTTCCGCAAAATGGAACTGCCTTCCAAAATATTTTAATTTAATAATTACGTTGTTTTATTCTCTATAATATATTTTCTAACTTTACAAATTTTAATGTATTGTTTGACTACGTTCTAATTCGCAGGTTGCAGATATTTGTTTATCAGAAAGGTGTAATTATAACTACCACTTTTATAATCGTTGCATAATGTTTATGAAAAAAGTATATTAATACAAAAGTTCACCTTGCTTCTATATAGCTATTAGCATATAGCAGATTTAATGAATGCTTGTTGTTAGTCTGGAGAACTTCACACGGGCTAATTGGCGCCACCTGAATAGCTAATTTGGCAACTATGGAAGTATACACCTTTCAGTCGTGTTTTATAATTTGACTTGGAATGTGTATGTATTTAAAAGGCGACCTGTCTTTTAATTATTAGAAAGAGACAAAAAATATGTAAATCATAAAATCAAAAGGCAACATCCTCCATACTAGCACCACCTGTGAACTGAAACTTACACCTTTGTAAAATATTTAAACCAAGCTGTTAGATGACGCCCCGATTAGGCATAGTTTTTAATACTGATGCAGAACCTTCGTTTACAAGTTCTAATCTTTTTGGTGGGTGTACTCTTAAAATATTTTTAACCTTATAATTAATTATTCTTCGTTAGTTTGTTGTTTTATAACAAATGCCTGTCACTATGTCTTTTCCTCATATCTTACCTTCAGACATCTGATGACGGCACTAGCCGAAACGTCGTGATAACTAAATATGGCATTTCATAAGCGATCTAGGCTTTTTTCACAAAATATTCACAATGATCCCGTAAACATACAGAAAATTCCTTTCTTCTTCTTTTTAATTAGCGTTTCTCCCTCCTAGCAGTAGGATCCGGTGAGCGGATTCTTGTCTCCATTTTGTTTGATCGTGCACTATGTCTGGAGAAGATTTACAGCCTTCAGGTCGTTGTGCAGAGATTGCAGAATCGACATACTTAAATTTTGTGACTATTGGTAGATCCTCTCCGTCAATGCCGATGGTCCCAACTTCTCACGGATCTGATGTCATGTACGCAGTTTTCTTTTTGTTGAGCCGCAGGCCATATCGAGTGAGTCGGTCATTCCACTCTCGTGTTTAGTGCTGGAGATCAAACTTGTTCTCCGCTGCAAACTTGACATCTTCAGCATACAGATGCGTCCATGGTAGTGGTTTGTACAAATGATAGTGACCATCACAAGAATAAACAGCAGCAGTGATAAGGCCGAGCCTTGGTGGACTCCTACTGTGATGTGAAAGTCATTTGACGCTCCTGCAGCCGCTTGGACACCGCTGCTCTGTTCTACATACAGAAGCCGCACCCAATCGACAAGGTATTCCAGAATGCTGTGGTCTCGAAGCGCTGACCAGTTTAGATCGTGTGGTATACGACCGAAAGCCAGTTCCAGATCTAGAAAAGCAAGGTGCAGTGGCTTCTTCTTTTCCCCGTATTTTTCAACCAGCAGCCGCGGAGCATGGAATGCGTCAGTTGAGCCACAATTTTTCACAAATTCTGCTTGGTTCCTAGTGATGTGAGCTATTTCGAATATTCTTTTGTCGAGAATACTTTCAAGGATTTTTATCGTGTGACTAGTAATCTGATCGGGCGGTAATTAGAACACTCAACTGGGCTTCCTTTCTTTTTGAAGACTGGTAAAATGATGCTCCGCTGCCAATGTGTTGGTATTCTACCATCTTTGATGACCTGGTTCTAAAGATCCGTTAGCCTACCTGCCTCATTCCATTGTTGAGAAGACAGTAACTCTGCTGGTAGGTCATCGGGACGAGTGGCTTTCTCTCTCTTCATCTCCTTCAGAGCAGCCTGCACTTCAACAATGTTCATTTTCTTGACTGATCCTTCAACAGCTGACATGGTTGGTGTTGGTGGATGGGGAAATTCCTCGGTAGAAATCCTCTCAAAGTTGTTCCTCCAGCGATCTCATGCTTTCTTTCTGTCGACGAGCAGTTCACCCGTTTCGTCGTTGACGCTGTGTTTTTCGTTTTCCGATTTTTTGACTTGACTAGTCGAGAAATGTCAAGTTCTCAAAATGGTTCAAATGGCTCTGAACACTATGGAACTTAACATCTGAGGTCATCAGTCCCCTAGAACTTAGAATTACTGAAACCTAACGAACCTAAGGACTTCACACACACCCATGACCGAGGAAAGATTCGAACCTGCGACCGTAGCAGTCGCGCGGTTAAGGACTGAAGCGCCTAGAACCGCTCGGTCACAGCGGCCGGCGTCAAGTTCTCCTTGGCGTGTATCTAGTTTCTTGTAGAGATCAGAATACTTGTCTGCATTTGTGACTGTAATGACAATAGGAAATTCTTTTCCTGTATCAATAAGTCTTGTGATAGGATAAGAGGATCAAACGTTGAATAAATAAATAAATTAATAATTGTAGAAACCACTTACATGATCTGCTTCCGTTAATGATGAAGTCCTTACAGACGGAACGCAAGCTAAAGCTGTGGAAGGATATCGACCGTAGCTCTCAGAGGAACCAACCCAGCATCATTTGCCTTGAAAGACTATGAAAAACTAAATCAAGATCGCTGGATGGATTTTAGAGCCGCCCTGCTACAAAATACGAGTTTAGTGTTTTAGCACTGCGCCGTCTCGCGGGACTGATCGTTTGGGCAAAAATATTATTATAATAGTTGTTTGTGCGACCAAAGACTGTTCTTGGGTAAAAAAGGTGGCTGACTTGAAGATTTAGATACTAAAGTCGTAAATATTCTGAGTTAATTTTCCTTGCCAGCCAGTTTGTTTATCCATGGGTGGTTGAGACTTCTGTCCATGATTTGTATTTTGCTCCTGCATAGTGGCGATAAACTCACATATCCAAAAAAATATTTAGTTAGTAACTAAAATATATTTATACCGAGATTGAGAAAGATCACAAGCTATTGCTTGTGAATATCAATGACCCTCCCCCCTCCTCCGGGATCCCACAGTACCCAAACCTTCTTGTATCCTACTAACGTGGGTTATGGTAAGTATGTATTCATAGCTAATTTCCCACATCTACGACGCCGTTACCTAACGGTGTTCTTTTAAATGGATTCGCTCTGTTCAAGTACTCCTATGTGTGCGACAGTCCTCTAATCGCCACACTCTTTCTTTTCCACTTAACTGTTCGATCCGTTTGCACATCCTGTGTAGTTCGTGGGGCCTTCTTGCGTTGCCATTCCACGATGGATTTCAGCAGATCTCTGAGACCACCCTTATCGCACTAAAGCTCTTTGTACATCAATAGCATGATCTGTATTCGGGGCGCCGTGTTCACTGTGTTATGGCTACATCGCTAGAAAGGCTGAGGTTTTGTCTGATTACATTTAAGCTCTCCATTAGTTTCAGAGTGTAGATGTTGCTTAGCACGCATGGAAGTTATGTATCTCTTACTACAATCTATTGAGCACGTTGGAAATGTTCTCTCGCTGGGTGAGAAAATATGTAAGAAATTTTCATGCTCTCCTCTGATCCATCTCTGTGCCTTCAGTACTCCGATACAATACAAGAGTATAAACAGGTGGGAAATACAAAAAAAATTGCTTTAAAACGGTTTCTGTTAGCGATGTATTATATAGATAAGTAAAGCGTGCATTCCAAGATATTTGGTAGTACAAAGGTTAGCAACAAGCCACTTCATCGAGTGATACTTTTCCGTAACACTTTTGGGATTTTACAACAATGATCTCAGCGCACTACTCCTCTACGTAGGGTGTCGCAGGAGGAATGATCAATATTCCAGTTTGTGGCAGGAACGATCATTTGAAGGAAAAAACGTCATGTGGAGATTTGTCCTATTTCGAATCGTTTCCGAGATAGAACACATTTAATGTCCTTTGTTATTTACGCTACGCTGTACCATTTCAACAATGAATTACATGGTCAGAAGAAAAATGGGAACGGGGAAGAATACCTGAGTCACCTACTGTGGTGCAAACACTGGTAAACACTCTAAAATCAGGAATTCGACTAGTCGGGGAATGCAGACGGTATTGTCGAGAGCAGAAGCCGTTAACATACACGAAATCTGGATATTCTTCACTTTAGCATTTTAGACAGCGCGCGTACAACAAAAACAGTTACCCATTGCTTCTCTCTGATAGACTCTCAATCTGTCGCACTGCTTCACTCACAACATACCAGGGACAACTGCGCGTTCAACGGGGTAGTTTAATGGGAGAAGGACATCCCAAAAGGAGGTTGAGAGCAACGAGGTAGGTCGTTCAACAATGAAACATCAAAGAAGTTTAGTGGATAACTTACACACGTGCGCGCCGCTAGGGAAAAAAAAGTGAATCAAATGTGTTCTACCCTTCAATTTTAGTTTTGTCATCTTCGTACTTAGTGTTCAGTTAAATTATTATACTTTCGTTTTTGAAGTAGTATTTGAATAAACAATGCTTTTGTTTTTGTTTGTCACATGCGAACCAGTTCTTAATATTCAGGGTAATTTTTTCCACCGTGTACAAACTCTATGGATTGATCGATGAGAGGATGCGGAACAAAAAAGATCTAAAGAACTTATGTCCGGAAATGCGTATTTTCCAGGCTAGAGACCATTTATTAAATCATAAATTGTTACAGAGACTTCAACCTAATTCGCGCTGTACAATGCATCCACAGTTACAGTATGTACTGAAAATGGTTTCCAATTGCCACAGCGCTTGCCTCCACTTGCCGCAGCATGTTCTGTCTCCCACGTTCACATCGGCCAGGTTGCATCCAAACGGTGTCAAAGACTGCATGATTACGCTGCTCCATTTTCTCTACATCTGGAATGGACTCTGCATACAGATACTTTTGAGATGCCCCATAACCAGAAATCGCAAGGATGGAGATCCGGTGAACGACCAGGCCATGCAACTGGACGCCCTCGTCCGATCCATGGACAGGGGTTGAGATGCGTCCGGACGTTAACGGCGAAGTCGGCTGGAGCACCATCATGTAGCAGCCACATAACCCTTTGAATCATCAATGGAACTTCTTCCAGCAAGAAACGCCGATAGTTCTGGACTGTTACGCGAACTGGAGGAAGGCTGGTCCCAAAATACGGTCGCCAATTATCCTGGCCCACATAATCTGGCATTCCGTCTGCACCTATGCTGATGATTCGCTGTCACCATACCATGGGGGTTCTGTATACTATCCCACGGATGACAGTTGTGAAAGTTGAAAATACCACTTCATGTAACGGTGTCCTCATCTGTGAATAGGATGGATGACACAAATCATGGTTGCTTGCTGAAGAAATTAGGGACAAAACTGCTCCCGATGTGGGACGTTTGTCGCTAGTAGGCCCTGCTGACGGTGTAAGTGACAAGGATATTAAAAGTTATCATGGAGAATGTTCCACACGGTGACAAGGGTAGTAACAATTATCATGGAGAATGTACCACACGGTCGTCTGACTTACCCTGTACTAGAAGGCTAACTGTCTGGTATTGACGCGGTCGCCTTTCACAGTGTTAATCTCGTTTTCCTCCAAGTCTGGTGTCCGAAAATTTCGAGTACATCCTTCATGATTTCCTGCTTCCTGAAACACTGTTGCAAACGTTGAATACCGCGTTTGTTGTCGGTTGGGATAGGTCTGATACAACCTTGCTGCCCGCTGCCCGTTGCCATTTGCCTTTCCGTTAGTAAACACTGTCGGCAAGCTCTCGATTGGAATATGGAACAACTGTGTACAACGCTGTATCACATCCACTACAATGTGAGCCAGCAAGAGAAGTGAATCGGGCACAACATTACCAATTACTGTGGCAGTGGGGTAGGGGGGGGGGGGCGTTAGTACATATGAGAAACAGTACCAACCTCTAGGAGGAAACCATGCATACCGTAATTGTGGATGCGTGGTTGCGTCGTGCAGCGCGTATTAGCCTGCAGTCTCTGTAACAATTAAAGATTGAATAAATGATCTCTAGCATGGAAACCATGCATTTCCGGACTTAAGTTCATTAGACCTTTATTGTTCCGTATCCTCTCATCAGTCAATCCTTAGTGTTTGTACAGGGTGAAAAAATAACCCTGTATTTATTTTTTGTCGCAATATAAAATTATAATGTTCCATGCAACAAGCTCTTTTTCATTTACATACACTTGAACACAAATATAATAAAAACCTATAAATTTATAATAAACTGCTTAGAGATTAACATATGTAGCACTCGATGTACATAATCTTTGACATAACTGAACACATATTGACGGCCGGCCACGGTGGTCTCGCGGTTCTAGGCGCGCAGTCCGGAACCGTGCGACTGCTACGGTCGCAGGTTCGAATCTTGCCTCGGGCATGGATGTGTGTGATGTCCTTAGGGTAGTTAGGTTTAAGTAGTTCGAAGTTCTAGGGGACTGATGACCACAGCAGTTGAGTCCCATAGTGCTCAGAGCCATTTGAACCATTTTGAACACATATTGACAGACGTCAACAACTGTGAACATCTGTACCATATTTTAGCGGAATTCCTTATCATTAAAATGACACTCTTGTATGGAGCCGTGTTAGTGTAGCTGTGAAATGTTTCGAACTGTAGTTTGCCTGGTGAATAAATAACTGTGTAAAATAACCAGAATCACCAGATTCAGTTGCAATACACATAAATTGAAATGACATCGGGACAAAAATGGAATGTCTAGAATAGGCGTTCGTAGAGATCAATGATCCTAAAGAGAAAAAATGCACGTATTTTCACGCCCTGTTCTCAAAATACAGTATCTTTCACAACAACGCAACACACCTATTATTTTGGTGTAAAATGAATTTAGAAATAAACGTTGAATCTATAGTCGACAACAGTAGGAGATGGCGTTACACCTGCTCTTCTTGAGTAAGGTCGAGGAGGCCACCTAATTTGACACGTCCATCCCACGGGCAGATGGCTTTGAACAATAACCAGTGTCCCCTCTCCACAATAATGTGGTTGATTGGATGGAAGGGGGGAGGGGAGATTGGATGAGGGAAGTCGTCTGATACATCCCACCACCCTTCCTACGCTTTCTCTTGCATGTTTTTTTGTCTTTCTTTACCTATGTTCGTGGCACACATTGGGTTAATCCATAAGCATAAGAAGCAGTGTTCCTCCACACCTCGCAAATGATTCAGAAGTGACGCCTTCAAATCGTTTTAAACTGGTATATCAATATTTATTTATTATTTACAACTAGTTTCAATCACAGATCATCGTCAGGTCGACTAAGTAGCAACAGCATGGCACGGATGGGCAGTTTGCTGACATCAGACATACAACTGAGATTTAAGAGAGCATGTGTTGACCTCAATGCCTCCAAAATCACTTCAATTCTTTGATATAGGATTCACCAACAAGATTAGTATTACAGGCAATCCGATGGCCACCCAAAACTATTTCTTACATCAACGGGCTGTAGTATTTTGTGAGTCATGGAGTTCAGTAGGGGCGGGGGGGGGGGGGGGGGGGGGGCTCTTCCATCTCGATTGTATGTCTGATGCCAACGCTGCCTCTCTGCTACATTATAATGCAGTGTCGACCAGGTAATGATCTACGATTAAAACTAGTCATAAAAAATCTGGTGTAGCAACTTTTGATGGTTTGAAGATGTAATTTCCGAATCGCAGAAATAGTAATCACATTTTGTATATATCAAGATAAAAGATGGGAAAACGTTTATATCTCAGTAAACTAATCACTTAATTGTGACAAACAGAGTAAGTAACACAGAGGTGATAAACGGTTACATCTCAAAATTCATGTAGAAATTGTTATGAATACACTTTAAAAGAAGAATACAAAATTTGTAGAGTGACATGCATACGATTTAAATAACCCATTGGGAATAAAATAGAACTCCGACTTGTATAAAAAATTATGATGTTGCCTTTTTATTTCCATATATAGGACGTATTTTCACAGAGTTAGTCCAACGTTCGAACGCGATAATGACACTGCTTCTAGCCAGTCCAACATCTAGCTGCGTAGAGATATGTGGGCATAGAGATCAGTCCGACATGTTTGTTGTTGTCTTCCATTCTTTCAAGATGTGCCAGTTATTGACGTTGTCCTTGGATCTTCTGATGCCTGTTTGCAACCCGCTGAGCGGTGCTCATGGGGAAGTCTCTCTCCAAAGTATACACGTTGTAGATGGTAGTGAAGCTGTAGCCCTGTAGTTCGCCCTTGTCTTTTGTTACATCTGCGTTATGGGGCGCTGTATAGTGTAAAAAATTGTGAATTCTAATCGATGTGGCGAATGATAAAGTCAACGTAGGCTGAGTGCTATCAGTTTGTGTGGTTGGTGGTGTAACGGGACAGCCTCCTCTAGCATTACCTTTCTTCAACAGTAGTTGTCGATACCAGTATTGGCCGAGCGGTTCTAGGCGCTACAGTCTGGAGCCGTGCGACCGCTACGGTGGCAGGTTCGAATCCTGCCTCGGGCGTGGATGTGGGTGATGTCCTTAGGTTAGTTAGGGTTAAGTAGTTCTAAGTTCTAGGGGACTGATGACCTCAGAAGTTAAGTCCCATAGTGCTCAGAGCCATTTGAACGATTTTTGATACCAGTATTGTTTATCAAATTTTGGACAGGTCAGTACTATCTCAGTTGTTTTTCTGAAAACTTTCATATAATTTTATACACAGTATGTTATATTTCAAGCTAAAATTTATGAAAAAGAATAACTTTATATATTTCTTTAGTTTCGATGTTATAAATGATAAGTACTTGTTCTGAATGTATAGTTTTTTTTTTAATTTACGAATTTGAAATTACGAATTATTGGTATACTTAAGATTTGTATTATTACTTACGAAATCCCGAGTTGTTTACTACGTTTATTTTTTGATTCATTTCTGTAATAATAATCGAAATTGAAGCTAGTAAAAATTCATTTGTTAAGAAAAATTGTAAACTCTTTGGAATATGGTTATTTCCGCAGAGTATGGGAGTCGTAAGCATTCCTCTGATATGATCGGACGTAATTTTCTATTTTTGTGGGAACAATGTTGTGAGAAAATATACTGACGTAAACAAATTCTGCAACAACAATCTTAAAATGAATTTAGTGCAGTCCAACCGCGCAAACCTTGTGCAGAAGCGGGGACTAATTTTAATTTAACTCTGCGACAATATGAAGCCCTAGTATGTGTGTAGTTGTTTTTACTTTTAGGTGTGCAAAGTACAGTCGATGACTTGCTCAACATATGTAGTGTATCTACGTCATTTCCGTGGCTATGTAGGTGTCTGTCAGGTATCATACAGTAGCTGATAAAAAAGTAAAACACGCAGAAGTCATGATAGAGTATCAATGTTACCTAGTACACCTACACACCATGATCGAGTACATGAATAGTTAAGAGTGCCAAACCCCACGCGTATGTGAGTGAAGTTAGCTGTATCAAAACTCAACGTGATGCAGACACACCCTTAAGATTCATTCTAGAATAAATGTACTCAAGGGAGTTATTAGCGCTAAGGAGGGTCGCGGCGGTAGCAGTGAATCTTAAGATGCGGTATACGCTTTGAAAAATGTTACATATGACCAGGGGTAAACTACCTACTCGAATCAAAGACATGATTTCTCTTTAGTTTATTATAAAAAGTAATGAGAATGTACAAGCATTCATTGTAATGAATACACGAAAACAGCAGTAGATAGAATATTAACTATAAAAGGTAGGTAAGTGAATTATCGGTTGGCGACCTGTAATACGTCACAGCTGTTTTGCCATGTTTTTTTGGACTTTTGGACAGCCGAGAGATGTTTATTAACTGAATCTATTTTCCTTATCATCGTCCGGACGTCCATCTCCTGCGAGGCAGAATTAAACTGCACAACAGGCGGATGGCAGAATAACGCTAGCCGAGGTGACTTTCCCCATGACAAATTGATGGTAGCTTCTACCTGCCGATCCCCCAGCTACCAGCTGTGCGAAGGACACGCTTCCTTGGGCATCGACGGGAAAGAGGTGGCTGTTTCGGCTTCCCACTCTTGCGACTCACCTGTGCCGTATTCTCAGCGCATCACAGTACTAAAGCTCACCCAGAAAAGCAATCGAAGTGGGCACATCCAACTTAAATTAAAGAATGTTAAAAAGGGGGCCATTAAATTAGGTGCATAAAACCACTGCAGTCGCATTAATCCAAATCAAAATTTGTGCTATCAGATCGGGTCTAGCTCAGCTCACATACTGTCGAATTATTTATCAAACATCAATGGAAATGGAAAATGAGCGTGTGGCGACATTGACCGGTAGGCCCCTTACGGGGCAGGTCTTATTACATTCGACGCCACATTGGGGGACCTGCGCTCCGGATGGGAATGAAATGATGACGAAGACAAACACAACACCCAGCCCCTGAGCGGAGAAAATCCCCGACCCAGCCGGGAATCGAACCCGGGCCCCTGAGGATGGCAGTCCGTCACGCTGACCATTCAGGCCGGCCGTTATGGCCGAGCGTTTCTAGCCGCTTCAGCCGGAACCGCGCGAGTGCTACGGTCGCAGGTTCGAATCCTGCCTCGGGCATGGATGTGTATGATGTCCTTAGGTTAGTTAGGTTTAAGTAGTTCTAAGTTCTAGGGGACTGATGACCTGAGATGTTAAGTCCCATAGTGCTCAGAGCCATTTGAACCATTTTTGACCATTCAGTTATCGGGGCGGACATCAAACATCAATGAAAAGAGACGAACCGAACGGGTTGCCACGTCTCAAGAGTTGCAATTGTCTTTGACAGGTAGAACGGCCACAAGAGTGCATTACAGCTGCTCATGCTTAGTGTTGTTACCAGGCCTGGTAGGGCATATAAGGGGCATGAACAGCTTTAGAAGTTATCACTTTAAAGGAGACGAAAATGCTGTGTTCGCGTGTGAGACCACACTATCAGCACCTGACACAGGTGAAAGGGGCTTCATTGTGTGTCTCCATTTGGCCAGCTGGTCTCATCGTACAACATCGAAATTTGTGGGCCATTCGAATGCGACAGTGGCCAGATGTTGGACAACATGGGAACCTGAGGGCAAGCACAAACTTCGTTAGGGTTCCAGTAGACGAGGCATCAACACCACAAGGGAAGATGGCCGTTCTGTGCACCAGGCACACCTTAACTCCTTCAAATCTGCACCTGCCATCCAAGAACAAGTAGTGAATTCCCTGCAACATCCTGTGTCATCCCGCAGACTAGCAGCAAGTGAAGTAGGGAAATACCGTCCCACGCATAGGCAGGCTACCGGTAACACCACAACACAGACGACTGCGTTTGGCGTGGTGCCAGGACCGGGAGGCATGGACTCCTGATGAATGGCGTCCCATCGTGTACAGCGATGAATCGCTGTCCTGCACTATGCAGGGTGACTCGTTGGCGAGTATAGTGGGGACCTAGGGGAAATGTCCCATCTATTCTTCTAATATTTCGGGGAAGCACTGAAATGTTACCTGTGGCATCATGGTGTGGGGAGTCATTGGGTGCGACTTCAGGTGACTAGTGGTAGTGAGTGAGGGAGCTCTGAAGGCACGAAGGTGTTTCAAAAACATCCTGAGTCCTCATGTGTTACTTCTCATCCGACAGTTTCGTGGTGTCATTTTTCAAAAGGCACGTGTCTCTATGATCTGTCTCCGTGATGTTCAGCTACTCCTGTGGCCAGCAAGATCCCCAGATCTGCCTCTGATAGAACGTGTGTGGTAGCAGCTCAGATATTAACTCCATCCCAATACCAGGATCAATTTCAACAGTACTGGGTCAGCATGCCTAAGGAGATGACGCAATGGCTTTATGACACCATTCGCAACATCAGCGCATACATTCAGAGAAAAAGGGGTGCAACGTCATCCTACACGTGAGCTCACACTGCCAAGTTCTTAATAAATTAGACTCGGTTTTGTAATCACTCAAATACCGTGACGCATACTCTCAGTTCGTGAAGTTTCATTTCGATTCCTCCTTACCTATCGGGTTCTTGACTTCTTTGGCAGACAGTGTACATCGTGTTGGAAATTTGATTGTTGGAGTCAATTTACTCTCTGGTCGCAGCAGGCATCTGTGTGATTTTTTCTAATATTTCGAAATTAGTTGCTTTCCCGACGATGACAATGTTCGATATTGTCGAAAGCTCGAGTTTTTCACGAAAAATTAACAAATGGTTCAAATAGCTCTGAGCAGTATGGGACTTAACATCTGAGGTCATCAGTCCCCTAGACTTACAGCTACTTAAACCTAACAAATCCGACATCACACACATCCATGCTCGAGGCAGGATTCGAACCTGCAACCGTTGCAGCAGCGCGGTTCCAGACTGAACAGCTTAGAACCGCTCGGCCACAGCGGCTGTCAAAAATTAACAAGGGGACCGAGAATATTTAATAGAACAAAACCGTCGCGAAAGACCGGTTCTCAGCAGTACGAATAAGTGACGAAGAAGAAAGCGAGGAGAGGAAAGGAAAGGAAGAACAAAATGAAGTTGTGTAACGGTTCGCTCCATGTCTGAATAATCGGATATGCCCCTTCTGTGTATTACACTGTCCACGCCAAGCGGAAGTTGTCCATAAAAGAGCCGGCACGCTTTTCCGAGTCGGCAGGAGCCAACGGGGAGGAAGTGATCTCCCTGCTGCGGGCACGCACTCGAGAGCGTCGAACCCTGAAGACGCGCGGTCCGGCTCGGTGCGGTCCGTGGGAAATGACATTTGTTTGGACGTGCGCGTGCAGATAGCGGCCATTATATTTTCATCGCGGCAGCCGATACGCATCGCGGGCCCAGAGCCCAGCTCGGGGCCGGGCCGCTAATGAAGATGGCAGCCGGCGCGGTCCTAATGAGGCGCCATAAATACGCAAATGGCGGGCCGAGTTTCTCCGTTTTACGGTCAAACTGCGCATTGTATGCAGATGAGGGGGTCGCCCGCGTACCTGTTGCGGCGCGCTTCCTCCGCAGCCCGCCAGCCCCAGTCAGCGGGCTCGATAAATTTGGACACCAGCCTCGACAGCGGCGGCACTTTGTCATTGGCGGCCCGTCCGCTCGCTCTCGCAGAATTCCCTACTTTGTTTTGGGTCTCGCGCCCCCGTCGGCAGCAGTTGTGACGCGGCAAAGTGGTTTCATACGTATTCCTGAGGGACAGGTTTGTATCCTTAATTTTAAACGCCGCAGGAAGGAGTCTCAAATAAGTGACTGTCTCGAAGGCTTTTCGAGTAATAGAATTTAGTAAGCAGACCTGAATGACGAGTGCTCATCACTGGCAAACGTAACTTGAGGAGTACCCCAAGGTAGTGAGTGCTGTACGAGGGGCGTTCAATAAGCAGGGGCAGGAAAAAATGGTCAAAATCGGTGTTATTTTTGGCCATTTACACTAAGTATTTTTTGCCCATTTCGATGTTATATTTTCCTTTCCCTTTTTATTTCTTCCGATTTTTCTGTAATTATTTTTCAATTTCAGTGAATTTCTTCTATTTTGGTGTTAATTTTTTCCCGTTTCGCTGTTATTTTTTTCCATTTCGTTGTTATTTTCTTCGCATTTTGGTGTAATTACTTTCCAATTTCGCTGTTATGTTTTCCCCATTTGGGTTTCACTTTTTTCCAATTTCGGTGTTATTTTATTTCCAATCTTGGTGCTATCTTTTTACCAAATTCGATGCTACTTTTTTTCCAAATTTGGTGCTGGTTTTTTACCAAAGTCACACACACACTCACTGGTCATTCCGGACTCGAGTGTCCATTACCGCAGCAACGTATTTTCACCATCTGTCCCTGTCTTGGGTTATTTCCTTCCATTTACCTTCAATACCTAGGCTCCTCAAATCAGCATTCACATTGTCCTCCCATGTACGCCTCGGTCTCCCCACAGGACGTTTTCCCTCAAAGTGCCCTACCAGTACTCTGCGCGCTGCCCTGCCCTCATCCATTCGAGCTACGTGACCCGCCCAACGCAGCCTACGTGATTTAATAATACTGATTATGCCAGGGCTTGAATAGAGTTCGTTACGCAGTTTTCGCCACTCTCCGCTAATGCCATCCCTTTTTGCTCCGAAAATTTTCCTCAAAATTTTGTTTTCAAATACGCGAAACGGCTTTTCATTTTGCACAGTGAGAGACCAAGTCTCACACCCATACAGCATAACTGGTAGAATAATAGTTCTGTATATTCTAATCTTTAAATTCCTAGACAATATCCGTGATGAAAGTGATCTATTCAGTGAGAAGTAGCACACATTTCCCGCCCGTAATCTCTTCTTCATTTCGGATTCAATCTCATTTCTAAAAGTGATGTCCATGCCTAGATACTTAAATGTGTTCACTTTTTCAAACTGCAGGTCTCCAACTCTCAACATTTCGTGATCTACTGCTGTTGGCATTCTAGTAGTAACCAGGTATTTAGTTTTGTCTTGACTTATCCTTAGACCTACATCTTCACTAGCCTTGATTAACGCATTCGCATTTGCTGTTACAGATTCTTTCCTATCGCTAATGATGTTTAGATCATCTGCATACCCTAATATCTTAATATTTCCATTTAACTCCACACCCTCTGAATTATCTGCTGCCATTCGTATAATATATTCTAGGACTAAATGAAAAAGTAGCGGAGACAGGGCATCTCCCTGCTTAAGTCCGTTCTCTATTACAAATCCTTCTGACTCCACTTTCCCACGCATACTCTACCTTTTGTGTTTTTCAAACTCGCTTCTATAAGTCTAACATACTTTATCAAAATCAGTATTTTTTTTGCCAAATTCGGTATTAGTTTTTCGCCAATTTCGATTATTTTTGGCAATTTTGGTTTTATGTTTTGCTAATTTCGGTGTTATTCTTTGCCAACTTCGCTGTTACTTTTCTGCCACATTCGGTGTATCTTTTGCCAGATTGAGTGTTTTTTGCTAATGCCGCTGTATTTTGCCTAATTAGATGTTTTCTGCCAATTTCTGTGCTGTTTTAGACTCACATCATAGTTCGTTACGCGGGAAATGAACTGTCACTTTAATATTGTACATGAACCTCAGTCTCGAGGAAAAAGAGAAGGCCTAATGGAATTTCAGCATTCAGTAACTGCCATTTAAGGATATTGGTACATTATCGTCCTGGTATTTATAACATTTTTCCTACGGTAAACGACAAATTTCACGATATTTCCTCAAAATTGTCATTTTCACTTTATTTTGTTAAAAACTGCCAATTTCACGCTATTTTTCGCATCGAAGGGGACATGCATACTCCGGAAGCCACCTGACGGTGTGTGGCGAAGGGTACCTAGAGTACCTCTATCGGTTCTCCCTTCTATTCCAATCCCGTGTTGTTCGTGGAAAGAAAGATTGTCGGTATGTCTCTGTATGGGCTATATTCTCTCTGATTTTATCCTCATGGTCTCTTCGCGAGATATACGAAGGAGGCAGCAATATACTGCTTGACTCCTCGGTGAAGGTATGTTCTCGAAACTTCAGCAAAAGCCCGTAGCGAGCTACTGAGCGACTCTTTTGTACAGTCTTCCATTGGAGTTTATCTATCATCTCCGTAACGCTTTCGCAATTACTAAATGATCCTGTAACGAAGCGCGCTGCTCTCCGTTGGATCTTCTCTATCTCTTCTATCAACCCTATTTGGTTCGGGTCTCATACCGGTGAGCAGTATTCAAGCAGTGGGCGAACAAGTGTACTGTAACCTACTTCCTTTGTTTTCGGACTGCATTTCCTTAGGATTATTCCAGTGAATCTCAGTCTGGCATCTGCTTTACCGACGATTGATTTTATATGGTCATTCCATTTGAAATCACTCCTATTGCTTACTGCCAGATAATTTATGGAATTAACTGCTTCCAGTTGCTGACCTGCTATATTGTAGCTAAATGATAAAGGATCTTTCTTTCTATGTATTCACAGCACATTACACTTGTCTACATTGGTTACGCGAAATTCTCGTGTCCCTGTCAATAAATAATGTCACTTTTTTTCTGAAAGCAGGTTGATTTTATTTAGGATTCCAATATACAATATTATTCCTAACTTTTCGGGCTAAAAAAACGGATTTTTCAATGTTATGACTCTACCACATCTTACTGGGATGACCCGTACACATGCACAGTACCACTCCACTGGTCGAAGTCGGAGCCAATGTCTTGCTAGTTCCGTAACCTCCCCATCAGCCACGTACTGCTTCGCGCGCAGTGCATCCTTCACTCGGCCAAACATATGGAAGCTCTTTATGATCTTCTGTTAAGCGGCAAGGTACCAACCGGCTATGCACCTTTGAATACCCCTACTGGTGTACACGTGTGTCAGCACTGCCAGCAGAGACGTCCAGTGGAGCAGCGAGGTGTCTCATTGTGATCCGTCGATCACCTCGAATGAAAGTGTCCGCGAGTTTCAACATTGCAGTACTCACAGCTGTGTCCGTCCGACCGACACGCGGAAGATCAGACAGGTTTCCGTGATCTTGTTGCGATGACGACAGGCACCTTGTTCAAAGATTCACCGTGCTTTTGTTCACTGCCAGGTCTCTGTAGACATTCTGCTAGCGCCTATGAATACCTGCGATGCTGTGATTATCCGCCAAAAGAAATTCAATGTCAGCTCTGTGCTTGGAACGTACCTCCGTTACAAACGCCATTTTGAAAGCTACGTATAGCGCCACCACCTTTCGGAATTTCATGAAACTGTAGCAGGTGAAGCGGAAATATTCTGCTATGTCCCACAACAAACTGAGCAGGTTTTCAACCGAAATTGGCCGGGAAAAAATGCGTTGCGTTACTTGTTTAACACCCCTCATAGGACACTTTCTCCATGTACACAAACCGTCTGTCGGATAGTTTGGATGGCAATATGAGACTATTTGCTGATGATGCTGTTGTGTTTGGAGATGTGTTGCCGTTGAGTAACTTCAGGGAATTTGGGATTAGCAAAATTTCCGCACCATTGACGACAACTGGCTTTAACTGTGGATAACTGTAAGTTGAAATATGTAGCTCGTTATCTCAGTGTTGGAGTGCCAGACTACAGATCCACAGATTTGTGGTTTGATCCCCGGTCAGCCACAGGATTTTAACGAGTCACTTATTACTTCTTTCATCTATGACAGTGTTTGTTGATGTGAAAAATGACGAGTTTCACCGTGGTTCAGGCTCCAAGCTATACCGCAAGTCCCCTTATAAATAGCTGCGTAAGTCAGTTCAGAGAGCGGGAAAGGACAGAAGGACTATGATGCTTTATTAATTTATTTACTACCAGAGTACCCGGCGTTGCCTGGATATGTATTTATTCCAGTTTTCTAGTAGTCCGTCTGTTCTTTCAGTCCCTCTCTCTCTCTCCATCTCCTCCTCTCACCCTATCTCCTCCACCCCCCCCCCCCCTCTCTCTCTGTCAGTCCATCTCCTCTTCTCCCAATCAATTCTTTTCCAAATGATAACTAACCAAATTTGTATGAAATCGTTCCATGGACTTAGGATGAACTTTTTACCAGTGGTTTTGCCCACGTACGTGCATGTGAAATATATTTCGCATATACGACACAAATTTTTCATATATTTCACACGTATTTGTAGACATATATCATCTATATCTGTAGTGAATTTCGCCCTGCATTTTCATTTTAAGCCAGCTCAATGTTTATGGCTCCCGGATTATTTGTTGTACAATGATATATTTTTTGAGGTGTATTAAGCGCCATGTGCGGATACTGTGCGGGAACTGTCTTGCTAATAGATTAAGGGGCACAAAAGTAATAAATTTAAATGTCATGCATGGTGTGGAAGTTTTTCAGTCATCTCAGTCTTTATTAGGCTATAGCTCCTGAGCTATGTATCTTACAATGATTTAATTTTGGTGCTACATTCTGTGGTGTTTGTGAATCCTGTCTGCAAAATGTGTCGCGAATACAGTTAGTAGCAAAGAAGTAATAAATTAAAACGTCACGCTTCAAGAGTCAGTTTTAGCGCAGAACAGCAAAATGCAGTAAGCGATAAGCTTTCTTCCTTCAATTATTTTGTGATGGTTGTCAGCGATGAAGAGTTTTGTAAAGGTTTGAAATTATGTTTAAGGTTTGTTGTAAGCCACTAAGTGCTTTCTTTCTCAAATACTGAATGAATTAAAGTATGGGTATTCGCGAGTCGGTGTGGTGCACTTTTTCTTCACACCATCCCTTTGATAAGTAGGTGTTTCTTACCCCCCAAAGCTATTCTTTCCAGATAATAAGTGATTTGTCTACCGAGTTTGGTTGCAATCGGTCCACTGCTGTAGGAAGAGATCTGGAATATTCATACATACATACATGCATATATTTTTGTAATATGTATGGATTTACTTAATCGTGTGAGAGACATACATTATACAGGGTATCAGAAATACTAACAAAGCTAACGCAAACATAGAAAGCATTATCATTTGTACTAACAGTTAATGTCATCGACTAATTGTATGCTACACAAATACATATTAAATATGGTGTAACCGGTATGCAACTAATTCACATGCTTCCCTGGTGGCGTGAATCATGTTCTGGGGAGACTTGCAGACAAGCAGATGCTTCATTGCCTGTTCGTCAGAACATTCACATAATGTAGAGTCGCAGGTAATTCCTTGTTTTCTCATGTAGGTCTTCCTTCAACCAGCTCTAGAGCACAGTATGTCAGTGTCTTCCATACTGACCAACTTTGCTTATGAACTTAAAGAGAGACTTTCAGAAGGCATCATCCATCTTGCAAGGAGGCCATGAATTTATTCTAAAGTGCGAAGATGGTTCATTGAGGGTTTCTGTCATATGAAAGAAGCTCTTTCTTGATTCGAGCCTTTGGGTTTCCAGTTGATGACAATATAAAGTATGAGGCCTCAAACTCAGTGCCTTTGATTTCTCCAGTTTGGATGTGCACACGCGGCGAATATCTGGAAGTGGAATACCTGCTACACAGTAAACTTTTAGTGCGAAGTTCAAATCAGCCTTCGGGTTAATTACAACATTACCTTTTTTAAATGTGAGTAAAGATGATGACAGGAGAAATATTCTTGTAATATTCGAGTACAGTATTAAGGATTCTCTGATTCACTCAAATATCTATGTATAACATTGTAAAACGATATAGACTTCAAAGAGCACTTAACGTCAGTTGTGGCGAAGACGAATAGTCGACTAATACTTACTGGAAGAGTCCTTGGAAAGTGCAGCGCACCTATAAAGCGATCAATTCTTGAGAACTGTTCACGTGTATGGGATTACCAACATGTTGGATTAAAGGAAGACCTCGAAGAGGAGTGCTACTAGATTCGTTACTAGATCCGTGAGCTTACATGAGAATCTTTAGGGGAAGATGACGATAATTTTGCTAATTTCTGTTGAGAAATTTCAGTGAACCAACACTTGAGACAGACTGTAGAAGCGTTTTAATGAGTGTAATGTTCATATCGTGTAAGGAAAGTAAGATCAAAATAAGTGAGATTAAGGCTCATGCAATCATGTAGTTTTTTCCTCGCCCCGTTTGAGGGTGGAACAAGAAAGGGAATGCCCAGCAATGGTACAAAGTACGCTTCGTCATGCATGACACCGTAGTCTGCAGAGAGTGTATACAGTTGTCGAGTCAAAGATGCCGTCATAAAGAGAAATACGCCGTCGGTGAAAACGGCTCTACACTGACTCCTACGGATATCTGCCCTTCATTCGATTTTCGTTGATAAACCAGCTGGACATTACTTGTGAATAATCATAGCTTACAAAATTCTTATCGGCTGATGAATGACAGTAGACCAATCCAAGTGCAGACGCACCTGAAGCAGATCGCGTACATACAAAACTCAAAATTAATTTAGGGGAGATATAGCTGAAAATATAACGATACAGTCTCGTAACAGTTCGCTATCCATGCTATCAACTGGTTTTCTTGAAGAAACGTAAGACACTCGCTAGTCGTCGATCAGTTGCAAAGTGTAAGCAGACCAGGGGTCGCTGAGCGGAGGGTGGAAAGCCGTCTTTGACAGATAGCAGTCGGGACAATAAAACTCGTCTGATATCAGATTATTAATTTCGAACTTGCTCGTTACTGCGACACGGAAATGTTTCAGACGACCTCATGTTAGGGTTGGAAAGTTCGTGCAAAAGTGAAGGAACGACTGCGTTGCACTGGGACAAAAATGACAGGCAGAAGTTCGAAACACTCAGTTTGGTCTTATGAAATTGTTTCTTTGCGGAATGTCGTAATAAGGTTCCTCCTTTCATCATCCTACAAACGACAAAATGACAGATTTGAGAAGTTAGTGATAGCTGAAAAGTTTCCCTCTTACAATTTATAGAATGAATGAAAGGCCTGGGTTATTACTGTTACGAAAACTTTTCCCAATATGTCACGACAAATAAAAATACAGATTATTATGCAACTCCGTGACGGGCGAGACAAACGTTCAAAGATGGAAAATCCGAACTGAAAATACACATAAATGAAATTAATGATTATTATCAAAAGATATTAATCACTTGTTCACGTAGTTATCAGGTTTTTCGCCTATTAATATCAAGCTCCTGAAGAGGCTACCGACGACATCGTTCGAAGGAAATTGATCTAGCAACGTAACATTATTCTTACGTAAAAAAATATACGTAAGGAATGAAAAACACACAGCACAAAAGCATACAAGCCGACGTCGTCTGTTGACTGTCAGAGACAGCCGACACTTGAAGAGGGTCGTATGTGTAACAGACAGACATCTATCCAGACCATCACACAGGGATTTCAAACTAAATCAGGATCCATTGCAAGTACTATGACAGTTAGGCGGGAGTTGAGAAAACTTGGATTTCATGGTCGAGCGGCTGCTCATAAGATGCACATCACGCTCGTAAATGCCAAACGACACCTCGTTGCTGAACGGAGAGTAAACAATGGACGACTGAACAGTGGAAAAACGTTGTGTAGAGTGACGAATCGCGGTACACGATGTGGCGATCCGATGGCAGGGTGTGGTATGGCGAATACCCGGTGAACGTCATCTACCAGCTTATGTAATGCCAACAGCAAAATTCGAAGGCGGTGGTATTATGGTGCGTTCATCTTTTTCATGGAGGGGGCTTGCACCCCTTGTTGTTTCGCGTGGCACTATTAGAGCACAAGCCTACACTGATGTTCTAAGCACCTTCTGGCTTCCCACTGTCGAAGAGCAATTCGGAGATGGCGATTGCATCTTCCAACACGATTGAGTACCTGTTCATAATGCTCGGCCTGTGGCGGAGTGGTTGCACGACAATAACTTCCCTGTAATGGACTGGCCTGCAGAGAGTCCTCACCTGAATCCTATAGAACACCTTTGGGATATTTTGGAACGCCGACTTCGTGCCAGGCCTCGCCGACCGACATCGATACCTCTCCTCACTGCAGGAGTCCGTGAAGAATGGGCTGCTATTCCCCAAGAAAGCTTCCAGCACCTGACTGAACGTATGCCGGCGAGAGTGGAAGCTGTCATCAAGACTAAGGGTGGGCCAATACCATACTGAATTCCAGCATTACCGATGGAGGACGCCACGAACTTATGTCATTTTCAGCCAGGTGTCTGGATACTTTTGATCACATAGTGTATAATGTTACATCGCGGAATAGAAAATCAACTATAATCGCTCAAAAGAAGAAAGGCACATTGTCCCCATGAGACACTACTACAGTTCTATGCAGATTATGCGATCGAACTTGCTCAGGTTCCAGTAGCGGTTTTGTTGTAGGTCACTGGAGCAACGGAGGGCTCGAAAAAAAGCACACAAGTTTCCCGTTTTGGAGCATGGTCGACTGACAGTTTTGTGTAATTATGGGCCTAAATTGCTGACGTCAATCTGTAACAGTTTACAGAAGATGATTTACGGTCGTGTATATGATTATTTTGGAGAATGATAATCTACTCTTTGGAGTGAATACGGACTCCGCAGAGATTTTATGAATCTCAGCTCGGTTTGTGCCTTCATGGGTCCACGAGACCGTATACAACGACTTACAGGATGATGCAGTTTTTTCGACTTCCGAAAGTCATGCAAGACAGCTGCACACTGTCGCCTAACAAACAAAATACGAGCTTATAGAGGATCGCACCAGCTTTGTAACGGGATTCGGAACTTCTTAGAAGGTAGAATTCAACGTGTTGTTCTTATGGGGTCGAAATCGTCAGATGTAAAAGTAACCTCAGGAGGAACCCAAGGGAGTGTTATGGGAGTACTACTGTTCGCCATATATAGTAATAGAGCGCGTCACGAAGGAATAGCGTGTTTTCATAGTGAAAAAGCTTGCTTTAGTTCTACAATATTACTTTTATTGTTAACCGGCTATCGGCTTACAAAGCCATCTTCAGCCATTTACTGAGTGTTATCACCAAAGTGGTGATAATAACAAAAGCAAACTGGTGCTTTTCATTTATTATAATGTTGTTCTACCAAGAACCGACGGAAGATTCTGTTAACATGAAAAGCTTGTTACTAATGTGTTGAATGTTGCCCAGGGAGTATTTGCGAACTCGGTGGAATGTTTGGTCAGCGTGATATCCTGAGTATGTCGACTGTGATGAGACTAACTGCTAAGTTTGAGAAAACCGGTTCGGTTCAGGGCATTAAACCCTCATGACGTCCTTGCTTTAGTTGTTGTGCGGAAAAAAAATCACCATCGTGAATGATAATGTTGATGTAAGTCCGGTGAAATCTATTCGCCGACGTTCACAGAGGTTGGGTATTCACAGAACCAGCATGCAACCAATTCTGAAAGAAGATCTACACCTTTGGGGTTGTAGACTCCTACTAACACCAGAACTTAATGCAAACGATCACAAAAAGCGCTGACCTCTTGCTCATTGGGTACTTACGAAACAAAGAGCAATCCCAGTTTCATTAAGAAAGTAATGGTCACTGATAGGCGGACTTTCGGGTTGAATGGCTTCACGACTAAGCAAAATTGCAGGATCTGAGGCGTAGAAAATCCTCGAGCAATTATGGACAAGCCATTACATCCACAATCAGTAAATGTCTGGTGTGGTATTTGGGCTGAGGACGTGACTTGAGCCGTACTTCTACGAAGAAGAATCCCTTCTACTTCTGCGAAGACGGCGCAGGAAATGCGCTGACAGCGGACGGCGAACGCTACAGCAAAATGTTAAGAGCGTTTCTGTGTTCTGAAATGGATCGTATGGATGTTGAAGAGCTTTTGTTTCAACAAGATGGCGCAGCCCCTTACACATCGATTGCAACAATCGAGCGAGGTGGCGCATTGGTTCCCTCAGTGAGCTCGCATTCGGTAGATGACGCTCTGAATTCGCGCCTGGCCGACCAGATTTAGGATTCCCGTGGTTTCTTTAAATCCCTTCAGAAAAATGTTGGAATGATTCCTCTAGATACCGCGTTCGGCCATCCAGATTTAGATTTCTGTGATAGTTCCTTTGAAATGGGAGAGTGGATTTCGTCGCCCATCCTTGAACTAGTAAGAGTTTGTGCTCCGTCTTCGTTCGATTGCAGCAATGGACTCATTACGAGACCGGTTCTCTGGACTGGTGATTTCTCATAACGGTGATGTGAACTGACCGTCCAGAACTTGTCATTTGACGCCATGTGATTTCTTTCTGTTGGGTATTTGAAACGTCGTGTGCACACCGACAAACAACGATCATTTCCAGAGTTCAAGGCTGAGATTTAGCGTGCAATTTCTTAACTAGATAAGTGCAATTACACCGAAAAGTTATGGAAAATTTCAACGAAGGACGAGAGCGTGTCTATAGGGTCGTGTGGGCGCTGAGTAAAATCATACAAGCCAAAATTAACGACGCACCACGAAGGAGTTATGCACATTGGTCACAACTTGATAATCATACAGGTATCGAAGGAAAATGCAAACTTACGAACTTCGGTGGACGATGGATGAATGCAATTTCACTGCACAGCTGGCAAGGGTAGTAAACAGGGGACATCTGTGCAAATTTCATTTCTTGTATTCAGTTGCACACTAACTACACCTTAGAGAAAGGAGCGTGAACAGTATACGCAGATGTCACCATTTGAGAGAGGACGTGTAGTTGGGCTCAATCAAGCCGGTTGGAATAACTGGCGAATTGCTCAACATTGGGAGTGTCGCCACTATTCGACGATGTTGGCAGGAATTGGTGAACCATGGCCGAACACAGTATCACGAAGGAAGCGGTCGACCTAGAGAACGACAAAACATGAGGACTGAGCAGTAGTCAGAGAGGCACTAGGAGCCCCAGATTCATCATTATCATCGATCTGACGTGCAACTGGTGCTTCAGTGACCGTTAATAGGCGACTCACAGTAAGTGGGCTGAGCGCACGGTGTCCCTCGCCCAGACTACCATTGACATCTGTGCACCAACACGACCGTTTGCAGTGGTATTGGGCACATTCGACCTGGAATATGACTGACTGGAGTAAAATTGTCTTCAGCGATGAATCCCGCTTCGAACTGAGCCCTGATAACTAGCGAAGACGTTCTAGACAGCGGTGGGATACCAGCTTGACTGTCATCCGACATACGACCCGACAGCCAGAAATGATTCTCTGGGGTGCCAATTCTTTTCATAGCAGGACCCCTTTGGCTGTCATTCACGGCACCCTTACAGCATAGCTGTGCGTCAACTATATTCTACGCCTCGTTTTGTTACCCCTCATGACAAGCCATCCTGTGAAAATGCCCTCTTCTTGTCTTCGTGCTTGTCAAACCCTACCTTGGTCATGAAGGTCACCGGATCTCTTAAAAATGTTCAAACGTGTGTGAAATCTTATGGGACTTAACTGCTAAGGTCATCAGTCCCTAAGCTTACACACTACTTAACCTAAATTATCCTAAAGACAAACACACACACCCATTCCCGAGGGAGGACTCGAACCTCCGCCGGGACCAGCCGCACAGTCCATGACTACAGCGCCTTAGACCGCTCGGCTAATCCCGCGCGGCTCACCGGATCTCTCCCCACTGAGAACGTTTGGAGCATTATGGGCGAGGTCCTCCAACCAACTCGGGGTTTTTGACGATCTAAGACACCAATTGGACTGAATTTGGGACGATATCTGTCAGGGCATCCAACAACTCTATCAATCAATGCGGAGCCGAATAACTGCTTGCATAAGGACCATAGGTCAACCATCGTCTTACCTTGTGAATCTCTTTCTCTTGAATAAATCATCCAACTGCTCTGAAACTGTAATCATTTGTTAGGCAGTACATGTATATCGCATCTACCGATGTCCGTCCCATTCGGAAAGTTCCTTCGTGATGCGTCCTTTTTTTGTCTTACAGTGTATTTTATACATAATCGCAGGCAGCGTACATGGAAATAATATGTAAATTACTTACTCTCTCTCTATATATAAGGCAATGTACTCACTGACTGGCTGTCTGGATGACTGACTCATCATAGCCCATCTAAAACCGCTAAGGATAGAAACTTGAAACTTGGAGAATGTGTGTATCTTAGACTGTAGGTGTCGTTTAAGAAAGAATTTTTCGAAATTCCAACCATAAGAGGGTGAAATAGGGGATGAAGAATTAAAAAAAAGTCACCATTAAGGCAATTTTGAAACTAGATCTACGAAAACTGGTATTTGGTTTCTCGGTCAGAAGTAAAAGAAACCGTGTTTCAGCGCTTTTGAAAATTGAACCCCTATGGGGGTGGAATAAGTGATGAGATTTTTTATTAAAATATTTTATTATGAAAGCATTTTCAAAGGTAACTCTACGAAACTTTAAATTTGGCTTCCAAGAAATAAAAAAATTATGTGTTTCATTGTTTTTTGAAATTAACCCCTGTGGAGGTGAAACAGGGGATGAAAGTTTCTTTGGAAATATTTCATTGTGTAAGCATTTTTGAAGCTAAATCTATAGTTGGCTTCTCTGTTAGAAATAAAACATACGAATGTCACTATTTTTGGAAATTCAACCCTTAAGAGTGTGAAATAGGAGATGAAACCTTCTAAGAAAATGCGAGAGCATTTTTAAAGATAAATCTTTGAAAATTAGTGTTTGGCTTCTTGGTTAGAGATGAAAAACTACGTGTTCCGTTGTTTCTGGAAATTTATCCCCTAAGGAGACGAAATAGGGTCAGACTGGAATGAAATTTTCACTCTGCAGCGGAGTGTGCGCTGATTTTGACACTTTCTGGCAGATTAAATCTGTGTGCCAGACCGAGACTCGAAATCGGGACCTTTGCCTTTCGCGGACAAGTGCTCTACCACCGAGCTACCCAAGCACGACTCACCACCCGTGCTCACAATTTTACTTCCGCGAAAGACAAAAGTCCCGAGTTCGAGTCTCGGTCCGGCACACAGTTTCAATCTGCCAGGAATATTCAGGGTCAGACTGATTCACTGATTCATCATAGCCCAGGCCAAACAGCTATTTTTTGAAACTTTTGGAAAGTATGTCGCTATTAAGGAATGTCGAAGCGAGAACCACGAAAACTAGCATTTGGTTTCTCAGTCAGAAAATAACAAATACTTGTTTCAGCATTTTTGGAAATTCAACCACTAAGGGCGTGACTGGAAGTTTCTTTGAAATAAAATATTTACTAAAGAACTACTAAAGAATTTTTAAGGTACAGCTATGGCAATTGGTGTTTGACTTCTCGGTTAGAAATAAGAAAAATACGTGTTTCAGTGTTTCTAGAAATGCAGTCCTTAAGGGAGTACAATAGGGGATGAAAATTTTTAAGAAAATATTTCGTTACATTAAAAAAAAATTAAAGCTAAAATTATGAAAATTAGTATTTCATTTCTCGGTCAGATATAAAGAAATATCTATAAAGGGATGAAATTTGCAATGAAACTATCTCCACAAGAACGCAAAATGCATTATTAACAAAAACTTGGGACTCTAGCTACCAGAATCGCTATTTGTTCAGAAGTAAATTCGGAAAAGGCTATGCTTATATGGCCTTAATTAGCGTGAAAAGCTTAGAAGTTGCCTAACTTGTGAACAACGAAAAAAATTTGATTAAATACAAACAAAAAAATCTTTCCCTGCCATACAGTCTACGCGAGCGACGGCGCTAAGCTAGTTCCACCAAAACTTCGTATGTTATTATGCACTCAAAACTTGCGTCCCTTATTGGACATCCTCTATTTGTAGTAGATAATATCGGAAGCTCCGTTAATTTGTTGACGAACGACGCAGCTGTTGGCAGTTAAGTTGCAATGGCAGAAGGCGGTGTAACAAAAGAGGGAACACCTGATAGAGGACCAACAGTTGACCCTGAACGTAAATAAAAGTAGCGCATTGCGAAACTCACTATTGTTCGATTGCACTACTGGTGAAGAAAGTAGGAAACAATAACTACTGTAAGCCGGCCGGTGTGGCCGTGCGGTTAAAGGCGCTTCAGTCTGGAACCGCGTGACCGCTACGGTCGCAGGTTCGAATCCAGCCTCGGGCATGGATGTGTGTGATGTCCTTAGGTTAGTTAGGTTTAATTAGTTCTAAGTTCTAGGCGACTGATGACCTCAGAAGTTAAGTCGCATAGTGCTCAGAGCCATTTGAACCATTTTTTGAATAACAACTGTAAAATATTAGGAGTAAAGATCCGAAACGATCTAAAGTAGGACGACCGTATGAGACTACTTGTAGGAAAAGCAGACTGCACGTTGAGGTGCATTGGAAAAAGACTAAAGAAATGTAACTTATTCTCGAAAGAAGATGATCGTTCGATTGACCGATTATTGAGTATTGCTCGGCAATCTGGGATCCTTAACGGGTGCGATTGGTGGACGGTTGGTATTGTAAGCGGAGATGTATATCAAACTCTATGGTAGACGCTACAAGAGAGACGTTCTGCATCGCCGATAGGTTTACTTTTGAAATTCCGAAAGCGTACGTTCCAAGAAGAATAAGGCAATATAAGTATTACATCCTCCCTCTTACGAGATCCCATGAAGCGACTAAGTCGAGCAAATAAGAGAAGTTTGCGCTGTCACGAAGGCTGCCCACGGACGAGTCGCGAATCGGATGGAGAAGTAAGTAAATTTAAGAAGAACGAAAAGTATCCTCTACCACACGCTGTAAGGGTGGCTTGCGGAGCATGGCTGTAGATGTGGCGATGTGTTACCTCTTATTAGGTCACACTGATTCCGAGAACGTCATTACTTTGTGAGCTTAAAGTACTCATGTCGGTTGAACTATATTTTTAGATATATCCTTGGCGACATTGCTTCTCTGGAATTAGGTTGTAATCTAAGGCGTATTTTGGTGACAAAAGTTTCGTGTGCTACTGTGGGTGACATCCTCAAAGGTAATGGAGATGTAGGTAGATGATTCTCGAACGTAAAATACTTCAGAAACTGAATCAATGTGCACTGCAGTTACACAGCTAGTTGAAACTGCCCAGCTGTTTATTCGAGACGGTGCAACGGTAGAGGAGTGACGTAAGGTGACCGTTGCCAAACACCACAGCGTCGCGACGATGTAGGTTACGGAATTTTTAAGATAAAAAATTTGGCGCTGTTTGTTGTCATTTAGTACTGAGACCCACAATTTCACTAACTTTAGACGTTCTCCTCTTCTATTAAAGTTATTTCTGTGGTTCTGGATGTATGTGGTCTCTACATATGCTAAAATAGTAATAAAAGAGTTGGTAATACTTTGGTACCGAAGAATGGAGTTTGACTGCCTGCTGGGCCCAGTGCATGTTACGCTACTGCCTATTCATCGCTGTTGCTCGGACGGCTACCGATATTTTCTTATGTAATCCGGGTGTTAATGCTTCTTTTAGTAATTCTGTGTACACTTGACCGTATCTGTAAGAACTTTTGTCTGCTCCTTTCATGGCTAGTGGGGAGCAGAGTTCCTTTGGAGTATTCAAATTTTCACACACCTTTCTTTTCGGTTTAAAGCGTATGTCAGCATCATGCCTTCTTAGCACTTTTCAGATGTTATCTGTAACTATATTTTACGAGTGGGATAAAAACTTTCCCCGTGCCTGTTTAGTTTTTCGGCAGAAACTCCATATGTTCGCTGATTTAGCGCCGTGTAAGTTCCTCAACATACACCATATAGTCTTCGAGATCTTCGGGAGCAGTCGGATGGCTTACCGATTCGACCGTTACGACATGTTGACTAAAAGACTCAGAATTATGGGATAACTGAGCGAGCACAGTGTGCAATGATTCGCTTTGTAAAGAAGCTATCATTGGAGAATTAACTACTTTCATTTCTGTTGTCTCTAAGCAGGTCTCCCGCCGTAGGACAGCACAGAAGTATGCCTTGCACCACGATGTAATTCCCAGAACCGAGGCTAGCTACTTTTGTAATCAGTAATTGTTGACTAAGACTTTACGACCGCTGCGTATACAAACAGAGGAAGGATCTTGGTCACCGCTTCGTTCCTCGCAGTAGAGGGCAGACTGGTGCCCGACAGGGACACGCACTTGAGAGCACGAGGCAGTTCGGTGCAGAGGCCACCGCCAGAATTTTTAAGGTACCTTTGCAGAATAGCGTTGGCACTTGGACCTAGTAACTGATCCCTGCAGAGGAGAGTTTGCATCTCAGCTTTCACAAATATCCACGACAATACTTTTTCTGTGAGCCATCAGGAGAATACCGTTTTGACCTGTGGAAGAAAACCTTTTCACTTCGGCTACTATGATGGGTCGGTGCAACTTGGTGTCATCCGCCCAGGCGTTCCCAAAATTCTTGCCTTTTCTTCTTTGAGGGGCTCATTGGCTCCCATGCCGGTGTTTCCGTGTGAACTGAGAAGCGATGTTTTGATTTTCGTGCTGACTGTGACGCCGGGGCTTGTCCCAGAGGGTGCGAGTTCGATATCGCGATAGAGAAAGGATTGGGCGAAGGAGATCTGCCTGTGTGTTGGAGGGAGACGTATGGGGCATTAAAAATTTGTGCTTGGTGTAATAGATCATTCACAGCCTGCCACTTATGGACTGTACTTTTTGAAGCAGCTCCACATGGGGCGCATGGATCTGGAAGATACTTAACAGAACGGAGTAGGAGATCTGCGCTCTGGAGGGTGTGAAGAGAGGAAGAAAATCGTGATTAGACTACTGGAGAGGAGTCGTAGTCAGAATGTCAGAACTGTAAGTGTTATATGGCAGCTTCAGGGCTCGGGGTTAGGTGCAAGACAACTCAGGTCGACTGACCGAGAGCCTTGGTTTACGAAGCATTGGAATTCTGTATCCGGTTTGGAGACACTGCTCTGGACCCAGCATCGAGCAGTAAAGAATGGGGTACGTCGGCTGAGTCACCATTGTGGCGAGCTGTTCACCGCATTGCAAACTCTCGACGGTACATGTTAAGCATTACGTTTCTCCGGCTCGATAGGAATATTGGAAGTGAACTGCTCATCATATACATTCGCCCCTGCAAACTGCAGCAGTCGTACTTCAGGATATATATAGTACATCATCAAGCGTTTTGCCATTCACAACGTCTGTCAATACAGTGAATTATAGTCGATTGCGTTATCCACATTCCAAGCAGGAACCTTTGTATGGGACTTCATTCAATCTCGACTTTGTCAATGATACTGCAACAATTCTCATGTTCTATCTAAATATGTGTTAGTTGCTGATTCATCATATTTCACTCCTGTGTCTTTACAATGTGATCATAAGTCTGTGAAATCAAACTCAACATCTTTAATTTTAGTAGAAATCGGAGCTTATTACAATGTTTAAAGCAATTTATATGGGAGATTGTGGAATTAGTGGAGAATCTACAATGTTGCATCTACTTCAACTTCACCACTAAGACCAAAATGTTAATTGGTTACAGTCCTATCTCCACTGCAAGTAGTTTTACAGGGGTGTTTCTGAAAGATGACTCTGTCACATAGAGAACTACCTGAGAGATTGAAATAAGGAGAGGTAGCCCACATTACCAAAGTTAAATCACTCCACAGACGTTTTGTAATGACTGCAAAATACATAGGCGGCACACAAAGTGCTTTGTTACATTGATAGTTGAAGTTAATACATGAAAAATTCCATAAGACTCAAATCAATTAATGTGATGTCACAAGATTGCAAAAATCTGCACTGTAAAAGAAAGTGTAAGTTAATTTCCGCATATATACATATTCATCAAATTAATCCCAAAAATTCTAATACTAGACTTACATTTTAGACATTTTAGAAGTTAGGCCCAATAATTCGATTTTATAAAACTAACCTGACCATGCTAATAACTGCAGAAAAGTAGATAATATACGTGTTAGCTTTTACTACACTAACCAGGCGAACAAATAGACTGAATACGGTTAATTAGGCCTACTCTTTAATGCAACACAAGAGCCCTAATCAGCATAGGATCATTATTGAGATTAATTAGGCAAATCAGAGGTGGGCCCCTAGACATTAATCTACTTTCAACATTTTAGAATTTGTTGACATATCAAATGTGGAAAATAATTAATTTACGACTGTTGCGTTTGTTAACCGTGGACCGATCTACTGGTGGCTGTAAGAAATTATGGTACAAAGATCAAACATTGCTCTATTTACAGTGCAGCCATCGGCTGATGACAGTAAGCACTCGCTCTCTTTAGTGCAGACATCTGCTGGTGACAGAGTCAAGCGGGATGTGAAACGCGACTTACTTTCGTTTCGTGTTTTTAGGGTTTCGGAAGTAGAGTTTAAGATAAAACTCACTTTCAAATAAAATGAATTCCTAATTCGTTACTTACATTTTACAAGCGAATGTTCGTTTTTTAATCGCTTGTAGAGAAATGTGCTGTCTACTCATTCCAGTATTCCATTGTGACTGGTTGTTGTTGTTGTGGTCTTCAGTCGAGAGAGACCTGTGGAAGACTTTCCGCGTCCTCTTATTCCTCAAACCCAACAAACCCCCTTCCGTCACCTCTTCGTATCGTCCCATCTGCCTTACCTCTGTCTTCAGTAAGGTCTTCGAATCCATCATCTCCCACCGTATCCATCAGCACCTTAATCAACACCACCTCCTCCCCCTTTCTCAGTGTGGCTTCTAACCCTCCTTCGCCGTTGAAGACCAACTCCTTAACCTTATTCACCTTCTCTCCCTCCAGCTTAACTCCCATTGCTCTGCCATTTTTGTTCCCCTCGACCTCCAAAATGCCTATGACCATGTATGGCATCCCGGTCTCCTCTTTAAACTCCAAACCTACGCCCTGCATATCAATTTTGTCTACCGTTCTTCCTATGTCACCCTCGACAACACCAACTCTCGTATCTTTTAACACACTACTGGCGTCCCCAGGGCTCTGTCCTCTCCCCTCTCCTTTATCTCATGTATACGCCTGATACGCCCAAGCCACCCCCACCTGTCCACCTTCTCCAGTATGCTGATGACACTGCCTTCCTGGGACTCTATCCCACCCTTAACGGTCCCAATGCACCCCTCAAACCCACCTTAACCAGTTCACCACTTGGTGTAACCAGTGGTTCTTCCATCTCAACCCCTCCAAAACCCAGGCAATCATAGGCCACACCACCCACTCCTTCTGTCTCCATGATTTCTACCTCACCCCGTTCCATCCACCTCACCCCCACCCTGAGATACCTTGGCTTCACCCTTGACCGTCATCTCACTTGAACCCCTAACCTCCTGACAATCCAGCAGAAAGCCCATTCCTGCCTCTGTCTCCTGAAACTCCTGTCTGGCCAGACATGGGGATTGCAACCTTCCACTAACCTCCACACCTACAAATCCATCATCTGTTCTATCCTCTGTTATGCCAGCATTGCCCGGATCTCTGCACCCACCCACTTTTACAAGTCCCTCCAAATCCTCGAACGCGATTCGTTCCACATTTCTTTCCATATCCCACTTACTTCCCCCCCCCCCCCCACGACTTCTGTATGAACTCATCCCCTTCCCCCAGCTCCTCCTTTTCCTCCAAATCTCCACATCTTTTACACTGTCCATAGGCTTGATCACCCCACCCCCTCGTTTCCTCCTTCCTCTCCACCCCCCGCCCATTGCCGCACCGCTATCGCTGTATCACTCCCTCTTTCCACCTCCACACCCTCCATCTCCTTCAGCAAGGCAATTTCCAGCGCCTCCCCCTCCTGGATGATGAACTTCACTGTGACATATACCCTTTCTTCCAACTATAACCTGGCCTTGTTCGCCCCCCCTCCCCAGGGCTCCCTTTTTCCTCTCCCCTCCTTCTCTCATAGCGGATTTTCCTCCTTCCCCTCCCCCCCCCCCACCATGAGAACCTGCACCCCATCCTCTCCTCTCTCCCTCCCACATCCCTCCCTCTCTGGCCCTCTTCAGAGCGCCCCCCGACCATCTCCCCCCTCTCTTCCCCTCCCTCCATTCTTACCTTCTCCCTCATCTCCTTGCACCTGGAAGATCCTCTGTTTTGATCATCATCAGTGTGCCACGTCAGTATTGTGTTTGGTGTGTTCTTCTGTGCATCGAGAGGTGTGATTTTAATTGTGTGCTGGCCTTGTTCTTAGTGTTACTGTCAGTGATTGTTATGTGCTACGCCATCTGTCGATACTTTTATGCTCTGGTCATACTGCACGTTGTATTCTTTTAATTGTCCCAGTGTGTGGTTTTTTGTGTGCGCTACTTTTTTACGGTTTTTATCTCCATTTTACAGTCACCCCTTTTTGTCTATTGTCCTCCATAATGTTCCTTCCCATTTTTATGTCTATGTATACCATGTTTTCTCCTTTATGTTATTTTTAAATATCTTCTATTGTATGTTCTATGTCTTTCGGCTGAAGAGCAGCGCTGATGCCAGCCCACTCCGATGGGGAGTTGAAATACAACAAAGAAAAAAAAAACAGTCGAGAGACTGGTTTGATGCAGCTCTCCATGCTACTCTATCCTCTGCAAGCTGCTTCGTCTCCAACTACCTACTGCAACCTACATCCTCCTGAATCTGGTTAGCGTATTCATCTCTTGGGTCCCACTACGATTTTTACCCTCCAACGTGCCCTCCAATATGATCCCTTGATACCTCAAAACATGTCCTACCACCCGATCCCTTCTTCTAGTCAAGTTGTGCCACAAATTTCTCTTCTCCCCAATTCTATTCAGTACCTCCTCATTAGTTACATGATCTACCCATCTAATCTTCAGCATTATTCTGCAGCACCACATTTCGAAAGCTGCTATTTTCTTCTTGTCTAAACTATTTATTGTCCATGTTTAGCTTCCATTCATGGCTAAACTCCATACAGATACTTTCAGAAAATATTTTCTGACACTTAAATCTATACTCGATGTTAAAAAAGTTCTCTTCTTAAGAAACACATTCCTTATCATTGCCATTCTACATTTTATATCCTCTCTACTTCGACTATCATCAGTTATTTTGCTCACCAAATACCAAAAATCATTTACTACCTTAAGTGTCTCACTTCGTAAATTAGTTCCCTCAGTATCACCTGATTTAATTCGATTACATTCCGTTATCCTCGCTTAGCTTTTGTTGATGTTCGTCCTATATCCTCCTTTCAAGACCCTCTCCATTCCGTTCAGCTGTTCTTCCAGGTCCTTTACTGCCTCTGACAGAATTACACTGTCATCAGCAAACCTCAAAGCTTTTTCTTTTGTTTGCTTTATTGCTTGCTCAATTATTGAATAACGTCGAGGATAGGATACAGCCCTGTCTTATTCCCTTCGCAACCACTGCTCCCCTTTCGTTGTCCCTCGACTGTTAAAACTACCATCTAGTATCCGTACAAATTGTAAATTGCCTTTCGCTCCCTGTATTTGACCCGTGCCACCTTCAGAATTTGAGAGAGAATATTCCAGTCAACATTGTAAAAAGCTTTCTCCAAGTCTACAAATGCTATAAACGTAGGTTTGCCTTTTCTTAATCTATCATCTAAGATAAGTCGTAAGGTCAGTATTGTCTCACGTGTTCCATCATTTCTACGGAATGCAAACTTATCTTCTGCGAGGTCAGCTTCTACCAGTTTTTCATTCGCCTGCAAAGAATTCGTGTTAGTATTTTGCAGACGTGACTTATTAAACTGATAGTTCGGTAATTTTCACACCTGTCAGCACCTGCTTTCGTTGGGATTGTAATTATTATACTCTTCTTGAAGTCGGAGGGTCTTTCGCGTGTCTCATACATCGTGCTAACCAGATGATAGAGTTTTGTCATGGATGGATCTCCCAAGGCTATCAGTAGTTCTAATAGAATGTTGCCTACTCCCGGGGCCTTGTTCCGACTTAGATCTTTCAGTGCTCTATCAAATTCTCACGCAGTATCATACATCCTCTTCCATTTCAATAATATTGCCCTCAAGTACATCGCCATTGTATAGACCCTCTATATACTCCTTCCACCTTTCTGCGTTCCCTTCTTTGCTTAGAACTGGTTTTCCATCTGAGTTCTTGATATTCATACAATCGTTTCTCTTTTCTCCAAAGGTCTCTTTAATTTTCCTGTAGGCAATATCTATCTTACCTCTAGTGATATATGCCTCTACATCCTTACATTTGTCCTCTAGCTAACCCTGCTTAGCCATCTAGCACTTCCTGTTGGTCTCATTTTTGAGACGTTTGTATTCCTTTTTGCCTTCTTCATTCACTGCATTTTTATATGTGCTCCTTTCATCAATTAAATTCAATATCTCTTCTGTTACCCAAGGATTTTTACTAGCCCTCGTCTTTTTACTTACTTGATCCTCTGCTGCCTTCACTATTTCATCTCTCAAATCTATCCATTTTCTTCTATTGTATTTCTTTCCCCTGTTCTTGTCAAACGTGCCCTAATGCTCTCTCTGAAACACTCTACAACCTCTGGTTCTTTCAGTTTATCCTGATCACATCTCCTTAAATTACCACCTTTTTGCAGTTTGTTGTTAGTAGTTTGCAGTGTGAATGGCATACGGCTTCAAACGAAATTTACCAATGTGGCTGGTGAGCTAGTACTTAAATGAATTTTTGGGAGTTCAGATTCTTTATCGTATTTGGTCACCGAGAAGAGGTGTGTGGACACTTGGGGGTGTGGGGTTTTATCCTTGCCTCCTCCGTTCCCCTGGCATTTGGTCAGATGCAAAGACACTGATGTCATGATTATCGGAATCCTTGGAGATAAGAAAGTGCCGATGCTCATATCCTCAGTCAAATATTTCTGCATTTAAATCGTTCTCAAGCACCATTTTAGGGGATGACAGAGGTAATGCATCATGCTATTCATTAGAAACGATAGCAGCGTTGCTACTGATTGCCAATATTTTGTTATCAGTCTGCAATCAAAAGGCTCCCTAAAAGTTTTGTAGATTGTAGTTTTCCTGTATTATTGCTTATAAAAATGACAGCAACGTGGAAATAGCCATTTCCATATTGCAGCAATATCTAAAGACGTAAAGTGTGTACTTAATTTGTGCATTTGAATTATTGGAACTATGGCTTACGAAAATAAAATC